>NC_133024.1:109427500-109738750 GCF_048771995.1 Taeniopygia guttata | reverse complement strand
GAGAGCAGGTCCAGCACCAGTGATCCATCCATGAAGCTGCGTGCTAGCATTGATCAGGCTGTGTTGCAAGTATTGTGAAACTGCAATATTTGTTCTGAAAAGGCACAGATCCCGAGGCTCCAGAGCCTCAGCCACTTTATTTTTGATTAACAAACTATTTCTAGCACTGAAGCATGAACTTTTTTATTCTATACAAAACATAGTCTTGACTTATTAATGGAAAATCATAATTAGACTCAATTTTGTGTTTTCTCTTTTAGATATTTGTAGGGCAGAGGTGGCATTTAATTAGGGAAGAAAGAGACCAGAGTTTTGCACTCTTAACCTACCAAGCCGTGGTGCTGCCCTGCAGAAATCTCTCACGTCTCCCATGTACCAGGCAACAGCAAATGAGCCCATGTTCTTCCTGCTCAGATGACCAGCTGGGTAACAGTTAATCCTGACATTTTAAATAGAACTGACAATTCAACAATAGTTGCTACAGCTGTGAGGGAGTTCATTACGCCAAGGGACTGCATCCACAATGCACAATGGAAGTGAATCTGGGGAGGATTTGAATAAAAAGGAGCTGAGCTGTTCGGAGGGGAAATGTGGAAGATTAAATAGAGTCAAGAGCATGAAGGCTGCCTTTGTATAAATATGAACATATGAAAAGAGGTTGTGGATGGAACTGAATTTCACCAGGAAGGTGGGCTCCCCGTGCACAGCCTCTGTGGGCTCAGCTTCCCTGTCAGACCTGGATTTTGCCAAAGTGCAGCACAGAGTGAGGAAACTTCAGACAGAGCTGTGGTACAGAGGAGAAGCTCAGGAGGACAAATAAACCAGCCAAATAAATAGAGTATTGGACACCTAGAAAGAACACATGGTATAATTCTTTTTCTTTCATTTAATGGATCCTAGAAGACAAAGTCTCTGTTCAGGATGATCTGTCAAGGTAGATTTCAACCGTGCTGTATTGACATCCTCAGAAACCCCTCGCCTAGATGTTGGTTGATTACTAACATTAAGACAGGTGGGCAGACAGCAATGGGCTGCAGAATAAAAAACATAATTCAAAACTACATAAAAATGTGTGTTAGGCTATTGGGAGAGCTGTGCAGTGCCTGGTGTTGTGTGACCCAGCCTAAGGAGAGATGCATGAAACAAACCTGCATGTAGAGTCCTTAGAAGGCAAGGAGCACATGAAACCACATCAAGGTCTCTGTGAGCTCCTTCACAAATGTTGACAGGCAGCTTGCTTAAAGAGCAGTGGCAATGATGAGAGAGACAGAGACAGAGAATGTAATTGGCTAGAAATAATTTTACTGCTAGAATGCTCTTTCGAACTGCTTGCTATAGCTTTCCAGCAGGTTACTTGCAATTTCAGCCCATCTTTAGCAAAGTTTCATTTGAAACAAACAAACAAACAAAACCCCAAAAACCAAAAAGCAAAACCAAAATAAAACCAAACAAAAAAAAAAAATAAAAGGGCAGCTATAATCCTATGTGTCTGCTGAGAAAATAGTACAAGCTGACAAGAGGAAAATATGACTTGGGCAGCAGTCTTAGCAGCTTTTGATCTTCTGGAAAAACTTAGACTGGATGAAAAGAGAGGGAGTGTGTGAAAGGTGTCTGATGGTGTGCTGCTGAAGGGGGGAGGGATGAGTGGGTTGTGGTAGTTGTTTTTAAACTGTATTAATAAAATGTCTGCAAAAAGGACTGGTGATATGCTTCCTGAATTAAAAGGAAGACAGAAGAGAAGCCAGTCCCACCTGCAGCCCATCAGCTCCCATCACAGCTGTTGGGATCAGAGGGATACAGGGAGGTAGTCCCAGGTGAGATGCTGAAAATGAGACCCTTAGAAGCATCACAGTGGCCTGGCTTCAAAACTGGTGGTGCACCACAAGCCCTGGAATTGTTTCACACCTCTGGCATGGAGTTTGCTCCCACAAAACAGGAAAAAAAAAAAAAAATCACAGAATGATTTGGGTTGGAAGGGACCTTACAGATCCTCCAGTTCCAGCCTCCCTGCCATGGGCAGAGATTGAGTGGTCATGGTGCCCTGTGGCTCCTGAGAAGTAATCTCAGAAATAGTTTTCTCAGAAATAATCTGAGAAATAGTTTTGGATCAGCCAGGACCATGCTTTAATTAGGCACAGTAGTATTGTTTGAAAAACCTGGCAACACACTGGCCATGGCTGATATTAAGAGAACCTGAAAAATTATGAGAGAGGCCCTCATATATGTTTTTTTTTCATTGTTCTTTATGCAATCCAGTGCCTTCAGAGAGCAGCTGTGCTGTTTGTTTATTATTGTCATTAGCTTTTATTAGATTCAATGCAACTTACCTCAGAGTCCCTCTGTGTTTCAGTTTCTGTTTTGACATCATTATTTGTACTGAGGAACATTTCAATATATTGTAGAAATTATTATAAAGTAAATTATTATATGGTAAATTATTAAAATGTCTTATATAATATTTTAATAAATAATGACCAATTGTTGAAAACATATTAAATGCAGATACTTCTGCAGCTGGCTGAGGGGAGACCAAGCAATTCAAGCAGCTATGAAATGTTTATATTAGTAGTATCTATAGGAAAATGGAGGATTTTTAAAACACAAACTAAACAATGCTTTGATTCAGATATGATCTTGAGGTGAAGATCTGTAGCAGTTCTAGCAATTGATTGACTCTGCATCTATCCACCACGGTAGCTAAAATTTCTTTCGATAAATATAAAAATGCTGTAGAGCTGAATGCTATTTGTTTGCTGTGCAATTAAACTGTTAAGGTCGACATTTCAATTACCATCATTAGCCCTCAGCCTGAGCACCCCACCGAGAGGGATGGCATCAGTTTACAACCACCCAGAGCTGCCTGGCTCCAGGCTCTCTGAAGAGCTGGGCACAGCTCCCTGTGCTGAGCTCCTGGTGACCCAGTGTCTGGCAGGCTGCTCCCATCCCCAAACAGGCTGGGAATGATGGTTTAGTTCCCAGTACAGTTATTTCCCCACTTTTTCCCACTGCAAGCCAATTTCAACAATTTGTGATGGCTGCTTGCACTCATTTCTTCAGTGAAACCCATGTCCTCCTGTTGTCAACTTCTGCCCCATTCTCACTGGAAGCTTTCTCACCCTTCTTCTCCTCTACTCTATTCCCAAACTTTCTTTGCTTCCCTATCTTTTTGCTTAGGTGCCACACCAGAGCCCTGTCCTGCTTCAGAGCCTGTGAGGCTGCTGGCTCTGGAACAGGACCTGCTGCATCTGCAGAGGGGAGTGAGGGTGAGACAGACACACAGCCAGGAATTTTTGTCTTTAGGAATTTTTGTCTTTTTTTTTTGCCCTGAGCCACCGCCCCTCCCCAGTTCCACCCTGGCATTTCCATGACCACGTCCCCTGGTCGAGCAAGGCACCAGTGACCTGGGTGACACCGAAGGAGGGGAAGAGCAGCCAAGTGAGAGAGGGGAAGGTGGCACATTCAAAGCAGAGCTGGCAGTTTTGTAAAGCTGACACCAGCAGTGCCAATGCCCAGGCAGATTACCCAATACACCTCAAAGGTTTCATCAGGAGAAGGCAAGAAACTCTGGTTTCAAGAATGGAAAATTTGGAATCGTTCTGTCCTGTATGGGGAGATAGTTCAACCTCGAACGCAGCTTTTTGTAGGGTACCTCACAGTTGTGCATCACCTCTGAAGTTGCTCCCTGACTCACACCCAGTCTAAGTGCTCTAAAGGCAGTTATGAAGGTATCATGCTCACAGGAGCCAGAGGATGGATGGATCTTCCCAAACCTGCAGGCAGAGCTGTGCAGAGGTCTCAGGGGGCTGCATCCTCTTCATTTAGGATACCTGACACTCTTCTTTCTCTGAAGCTTTCCTTTTGCAGTTCCCCTTCTGCAGGGGTGGGATGAGAACAGACTGCCTAGATTTTTTGTGCATTTCACCAGTGCTGGGTTGGGGACTGGGTTGGTTGGTTTTGGGAGATTTAACCATATTATCATTGCAGACAGCTCCTTATTGTGCAAGGTCACCAATCCAGATTGTGGGGTGAAGAGATGCCCAGCATGCACCCCTGTGGTCCTGGCTGGTCTCTTCACTCCAGCTCAAAGCTGACCCTGGATGAACAGTGGAACCATGACATGACCATGGATATCTCCACCCTGTGCTTCCAATTCCTGCATTATCCCAGCCCCTGATCCCAGGAAAGGGGGAATTGTTTGAAACCCAGAATTACACTACAAGCATTGCATTGGCAGGCTTGCTAGTGTGGAGTATCAAATTAAAAGTGACAGTAACACTTTTTTTCCTTTAATTTATGAGCTTTCATTTTTAAGTCTGGCAAAACTGATGCAGAGATAAGGTGACTTATACAATGTCACTCATCCAGCAAGTATCAGTCAAAATAGAGACTAAGTAGCCTGAATCCCTTTATAAGCAGCTTTTGTCTCATATTTTGGCCTGACTTAGCATCATCTCACATCCCAAGGACTTTTAAGTGAATACTGTCTTCAGCAATGCATGACAGTGACTGCATGACATTTCCCAGGTTCCTGAAAACTCAATACAGGAATCCAGTGGTGATTCTGATGTGCTTTTATGTGCACATCAAATCAAACCTCTCCTTAGTACACAGGCACATTACAATGTCAGCTTCATCCCCATCATAACTCTGTTGGCTCTAATGGAGCGGCACCAGAAACGAGGTTTGGCTGTGAAATGCTACAGCAAGTTTCAGGAACAGGCTTTCCAGCCCATGTGCAACTATTTTCCACAATGGCAAGAAGTACATTATTCAGTGAATGAAATAGAAACACTGACAGTCTGAGTGTGATGTTGAAGAAAGTAGTTTTTTTCTTCATGCGTTGAAGGAAAATGAACTGGCTGTGTTTAAATATGTGGCCAAGCATATGTGATGAATAACATATAAAATGACTCGAGAAAAAAAAGCAGGACATTTTCAGCATTGCTGGGAGCCATGCTTTTAGACCAGAATTCATACTAAATCCAGGTGATGGGACTTTTTTTTGGTTTGACTTTTAAAAAAAAATTTAAATCCAACTCAGGTTTATCAGAACATGGCAGAAAAAAATCCTGTCCACAGCATTTTTCCCTGTGGGGAAGGTCATAGTGGCAGAAATTTCACAAGGACAACTGGCATCATCCTGTCCACAGCATTTTTCCCTGTGGTGGAGGTCGTGATGGCAGAAATTTCACAAGGAAAACTGGCACCAGCACATTTCCACCTTTCAATTGGTTTGGGGCCAAAATAGTAATTGATTTTTCACTTTCTGCTGGAGATTGTAAATAGCCATAGTGTCTTTTTTCCCCTGCAAGTTTTTTCATTAGTATGGCACTAATGAGATACAACAGAACTACTTCTGATCAAATTTTAATTTCTTCATCTTATCGTTAAATGTAATAATTTATATTTGGCACATTCAATCAAATTGGACCTCAGATACATTATCTTTAATGAAATATAAAATAAATTACAAAGAAGATTGGAGGATTTCTTGGGTACTACTGTAAGTAGTGAAACCAAAGCAAATTGGTCAATGAGTATTCAATTCCTTTATTTAAATGCCAACAGAGAAAAAGGTAAACAAAAATATATTTGACAGTGAGTATGTCCAGTGGGAGCATTTCCTTGTATTTTACTTTGTAGTGGCTAAACATTAAGTCAAGCCTTTAAGTTGAATTTAATGTATTAAAGCAATAACAATCAAGGCACAAGGCATTTCCTGGGAATTAATGACTGACTGGGAGACTTGATGGGCCAACATGAAGCTGAGGGCCATTAACCTTGGCTAGTCATTAATTTCCCTGAAAATTCCCTGTGCTGAAGTTGTTAGTGCTTTTCATAATTTTCTTATCTGTTAAGTGTAAATATAAACATTTTCTCTCATGTCCAAGAAATTTTTTAAAATAATCCATAGGATGGAGCTAAGCAGCAGTGTGGCTCCAGATGTCCCTTCCAAACCCAACCACTCGGTGACTCTGGGAAAACAGAGAGTTTTGGCCACAGAAAATATTCTCTCAGGAAATTCTTATGAGTAAATGCTGAATTTCCAACATTTTCTGAAGGCCTTGCATGGCGGCAGGCTCATGAAATCAGATGCTGAACTGTCTCATGGAGTATAAAACCAAAAAGGGCAGTCGTGATCCTTTATTCTGATGAAATTAAATTCCTTTGTACATATCCCTTACCAGGTCATCTTTGTGCATTATTAGTTGTTATTAAAAAATTCACTGCAGTAATATCTCAGGGGCTTTGGGGAATGGCTTCCTTTTGTGTCAAGGGAACAGAAAAGACCCCCAGACATTCCCATGGCATCCACAATCTCAGTTCTCCTACACTGCTTGGGACAATAAATAGATGACCCACAGCAACTCTGAGGAACAGAAATGGTGATGGCATTCTTTGTCTGGCTTTTATTTTTTTCCCTTGATGATATTGATTTAACCTTTATGAAAATTAATCTCAGGAGAGGGACAGAGCCTGAAGATTTTATTTTTAAGACTTGCAATTTGCAAGAGCAATTGCAAATTCTTGCTCTTCCTGTTTTGGTTTGGTTTTGTTTTGTTTCTTTTCAGGTTTTTTGTGTGGTTTTTTTTGTTTTTTTTTTGGGGGGTGGGGGTTTGTTGTGCTTTGTTTGGGGATTTTTTGTGGGAGTCTTTTTGAGTTTGTTTGGATTTTTTTTGCTGGGATTTTTGTTTTTTGTGGATTCATTTTCTTACTTGATGAAAAGGTTATTAGTTAGTGCCTCCTAACTTCACCAACCTGCTTTGAGGAATCATTAATTCATCTTATAATTGGCAATAAAATGTTCCATCTCACACTGTAGCATGCTTAAAAATCAGTCACTGCTACAACAAATGAAAACTCAGCATGTAGAAGTGTTGAAAAAATATGCTGAACCATGTCTAGGGAATTTTATTCATCCTGATATTTTTGTGCACCTGTGAAGTAAATTGGGGCATATGAGCCCATGATTAAATGTAGGTAGGAGAGTAACTCTAACCCTGTATTAAACCTAGGGATGAAATTACTCACATGAAGAATAATCTCTGTATTAAGAGATTTGAGATACACCCCTTCAGCATGGAGAAGTAAAGAAAAAAAATCCATTATTGGCAAAGGGCCACTCCTGTTAAATCTGGAGTCCAGCTTCTGTTTAGGTAGCATTGCTATACAATTTTCCATAGCTCTGTCAATTTTCTTCACGCTCTCAAAGTAATCAGGGAATTGGAATGCAACCCTGGCTCCATCTGATCAGAAGCATAATAGGAGATATCACCTCCCACTGTGCCCTGTCCTGACTGTGAGTAGGAGAAAGGAGGGCTAAAGAGGATCCTGAACCAAAGGTATTTCATTCAGCAGACTCTGGGGAAACTGTGACCCAAGTCACAGTCTGAACTTCGTGTCTGACTCTTCCTTCTTGAATGGGCTACATTAAAACTTAAAACCCAGTAAATGAGGTTGAATTGACAGAGGGGAAAAGACAATTCAGATGCATACTGTGCTGTCTCAAACAGTGGCAAATTACCCAGTAGGAAAATATAGAAAGCTGTATCAGTGCCTTTTCTTTTTGGCAAAACTGTTTCCACTAACTGAAACAATTGCCGGTGAGGAGATTGTATTTTATCATTTGAAATGCAGCCCCAGCTGCAAGAGTTCTATTAGATTGTCTAGCTCAATGTTTTATATTTATTCTTATCATTTAGAAGCATCAGATACTCATATCTTGAAAGGTGCCTCTTCAATAAGTGTTTAGTACTCACACAGGTGATAACACTGCTTTGGAGTTAACTCAATTTCACAACCTGTGAGTTCACAGTATTATCATGGAAAGGTCTTGGAGTTTATTTACATCAAATTGACCCATAATTAAGTTTGGCACTTGCATATATAAGATTTGTGATTTCTCTAGTGCTTTCTCTCCAAGGTGTTCTACAATTCTTCCTTAGGCAGTCAGTCATCTGATTATCCTATCATGGCTGTTATAAACCCCTCACTTTAGAAATGTATATATTCCATGGGTAGTTAGAGACAGAGCCCTTACAAATAAATTTTAAGAATATATTCTAAAGAGATCCAAACTACTGGAAAATGAACAGCCCACATGTTGCAGTGTTACGAGCTGAAATGACTATAGAGAGCAGAAAAAGGGGTACTGGAACTTTTCCTCCTGTGCAGCTGTGTAGTGGTTGAAGAAGTGTAATCAGGCAGCAAGATGTTTGCAGAGAGTTGCAGTTACTCTGCTAGTTGAGGTGTTAGGGCTGGATTGGACTTGATGATCTTGAAGGTCTCTCCCAACCCAGTGATTCTGTGTGATCCTCTGTGATTCTGTGTGACTCATTAGCGTGGCAGCTATCTGGTTAACCAATTAAGAAATTATATTGATTTACACAGCAGTTCTTTGAAATGCATGTCAGTTTTATTGCAAATGCTTTTAATAACCAGTGGTGTCTCTAAATAGGTTTGGTCCAGGGAAGTGGTTGCATTAGAAAACAGATTAATGAACGGCTTCAATGGTTGATGTAGACAAAAAAGGGATAAATTTCCCAGGGAGTTATGTGGTCATGGACATCTAATTTGTAGGCCCATATTAGCTACAATCCATTTAAAAGCAGATAAAATTTTGTAATGATTTCCCAGTCTGTTGGAACAGAGCTTTTCTGTTTTAGATGAAAAATACAGTTTTTTTTAAACCTGTATTGGAATCTAAATGTAAATGTATTGCTTTTTGGCTTCTCCTTGAAGAGGGTTTCAGCAAACCAATGTATTCTTTAGGGGAAAGAAGAATAAGAAATGGGGGAAAAGTGACAAGATCTACTGAAATCCATTTGGAGAAGAACATAGTAAGGGTTTGGACAGACCTGTGGTCAAGACCATCCTAAGAAATAAGACAGATTCTACTCCATGTGTTTAGTTAACAAGAAGCACTGATCATGAACCTGTTACAGATATGGCAAAAGAAATACTTTAAAGCACGGTAGATGAAGTAGGAGAGTTTCATTAAATGATTGTGTTTCCATGGAATTGACACTCCAGCCTTACTTTGCTCGAGCTAGATGGTTGCTGGCATTATCATATTCATTGAGTAGAGACCAGAAATAGTTGGTAACGAATAAATTGATGTGAAGGAAAATCTCATTTTCTTGTCCTGATGGTTGGAGTTTATTAACTCCAAAAGAAGGAGTTTGGAATGATTGTAACACCATCAAATTGAAACAGCCTATTGCCTTAAAATGCTGTCCAGGTTTTGTAAACATTTTATCACTGAACATAACTCTCAGCTATTCTTTTCCAAAGAAGGAGAAAAAGGCTCTTGATGGTCCTATTATTAGCAGGATGATAATTTAACAGGGGAGGAAAGATGTAACGTGAGGAAATTGGTTGTTGTTATAGGCAACTGTTACTCATTCCCAATGATTTCAGCTTCTTCGAGGGAGAACTTGTTCTAGGGGAGCTGATCAGTTGCCTCCTGGATTTTCTGGCTTGGCTGGAGCCAGAGCCTTTGTAGTTCTGTTTGCTTAGGTGTAGTGTGCAGGATTATAACATTTCCTTACCCTTGCAGAGGTCTGGCCACACATCTCCCACTACCACCATGAGCAATTCCTTCCCACTGCCAGCTCATTTCCTTTGCTCTTCTGAATCCCATGTCAGGGCATTTAATCTTCTCTCCAACTCTGAAGTTCTCTGGTGTAAATTTCAGTGCTCACTGGCTAATGAATGTCTCTAAGCAGATGTTTAAATTAATGGTTTTAACTAGAACTGTTTTTTTACTCCATATCTCTGCCTGTTTTTGTCTCTGATGTCCATTGGGGAATGTTGCAGAGCTTTGACAGAAGTTGAAGATATTAAAATAACCTCATTGATCCGTGCTGATGTTCAGTGTACATAGCAAATTGAGGAAAGAAGACTCTCTGAAATTAGGATAACTTTCCAGCTGCTTGCACTACATTTTGCATAGTTCATAAGGGCTGTTTAACACAGATTTCTCATTAGCACAATATTCTTGCATGCTAAATGTTTTATAGGGTATTTCTTTTGCTGCTATTACAGGCAATGGATGGTTTTCCTACAAGAAAATTGGTTCTTGATAAATGGGCTTATGAAATGGTTTTAACTCCTTACTACTACTCAGAAACATCATGTGCTATCCTAACTCTGTCTTTGTTTGTGTTCATCTGTGAATATCGAAGAGCACACACTGTTATTTTTCCTCAACCAGCTGTTGGCTTTATTATGCCAAATTCTGGTTTCCTTAGAGTAGACTGAATCATTCTTTTGATTATTAATGGATCAAAATTTGCTTCATCACCTCACTGACTCTTAGAAGGGACTGTGCATGTCGAGAACAAAAACCTATTTTCTCCAAAGTAGTTTCTATAAACTCCCTTGACACAAAGTGAAAGATCTCTGTGCCCACTATTCGGATTTCCCTATACAATAAACAAGGGTGTAGACCATCCTGGAAAGTTTAAGATTATGACCTCATGTTCTTAGAGCTGTAAGCACACTTGGTAGCAACTGAAACAAGGAGTTAGACCAGAAAAATACTGGAGTAGAAGAGATTTCACCTGATCTGGTCTCAGATGGACACGGTGTGGCAGATTAGAGCTGCAGACACAGGAGGTTTCTTAGTAAGTTCTGGTGGAAGGAAAGGGAGAGGAGATTTACCAGCACATAAAATAAATGGATGGTGCACTGAGATGTATCAGTAGGAGTACTGAGTCACAGCTCATCATCTGGAAAACTGGAAATTTTCAGTACTACAGCAACGCATTAGTTGATGTATATATTTTGGGAATGAGGGGACAGTGATAAGTAATGCTTTCTGGAGCATATTATAAGAGAACTGAGTTTTATCTTCTGAGTGTTTCCATCCTATAAGTTTTCCTGTCAGATTTGGGAGAACAATATTTCACTTGGCTTTCAGTTTGTCTCTGAATCATTGTTACAATGGAATTTATTCTTCCAAGCCTGAATTGCTGAAGAAAAAAAGGCAGAGCTGTTTGGGAGGTGGGTGGTATAGAGGAGAAGAGGTGAAAGAAAGGGTCTGTGCATGACTGATCTAATTTTCTTCATCTTACACACTCAAGGCAAGTATGATAGTGTCTGATTAATAGTTTATTAAGTGACCAAATGCTTGTTTTCTGGGTTTGAAAATAAGAATTGAGAGAGCTTTTCTCCTGTGATGGGCTAGATTTAACAGCAGTGTTGTGTAAGACCTGAAAGGAACAATGATTTCTTTTGCAGAGGGAACAGTCTGTGCACTGGCCATGCTTCAGCGAAAAAGACAAGAACTTGCTACTAACATTTAATAAATTTGTAACAGTTATAGGAAAGACACCTGTTGACAACACATTATGTTTATGAAGGTCTTAGTGGAAAATTAATTATTCTGCACTGGAGGCATGTCAATGTGGTTTCTATTGCTGAGGTAGTGTTTGAAGAGACACAGTCCTCAAAGTCATGGGCAGACCTTACTGTAGATAAATATGGAATTTCATATGATATTCACCACTTGGTAACTCTTGGTATATGGATAGTTGCATTTAATTGAAATTTAAGTGAGGAGGTAAAACTGAAAAACTTAACAATTTTGTCTTATGTACCATAAGCTCAAAAGAAAGACGATAAACATAATCTAGAGATAAAAAAAAAAAATTATTGTGTATCAGCTGTAAAAGCTTGTTTTGTATGTTTAACAAATGCCTTTTTAAGCAGAGCTATGGCACAACCATTTTAAACATTCACATTGTTTTCTAAATTATTGCACCAGTGTGCCACTAGGTTTTTAGGTTTTGAAGGGAAAGACTAGGAGTGTTTTCTTGGATGGAGTAGATTAAAGAAAACAATTTCTACATGCCTCTATCAATTCTTATCCTCATCTTTATTGGGTTAATTTATACTTTTTTTTTTTTTGTGTGTGTGAGCTTTGTTTGATTTTGATATTTTTACATTAGGAGCGGCTGCAGATATGATTAGATAAAAATGCTGTTTATTAATCTAGTGGAATTAAATTGTACAAACTTCTCTCAGATAAGTACCTGTCTATGTTGCTATCAAAATATGTGTGTTATATTAGCTACTTTTGCGGATTTCTGGTTTACTACTCATTAAATATTCAGGTAGTCTGGCGTCTCACTTATGAAATGTAAGAAGAGGAATTGAAATTAGCCTAAATTCTCCAGAAGGCTACATGAAGAAAAGTTATTTTATTTTTGTAGCTTACTTCTTAATATGTCTAGACTGTAGGCTGATATCACAGTTTGTAACATGATGTATAGATTTCTGGCTTACCTTGAAAAGGTTGGGTCCCAAAATATTAGGATTAGAATGAAACATTTGGGAAAGGTAAAGGTTGTCTTAAAGTGTTGTATTGTGTTTTTACGTTTCTGTAATGGTTTGCCCCTTCATCTCCCATTTCCCCCCCATAGTTCTACCCTGAGTTTTCCCACCTTTCCCCTCAATATCAATCCCCCCAAAACTTCCTAGTCATTCCCCTGTCCCCTCCCCGCCATCCCCCTGTCCATCACTCGGCTGCCCATCCCACTCTTCCAGAATCTTCTACCCTGGACGTCGAGGGATTGGATCAGGACCAGGGGGCCTCCCTTAGGTTTCCCCCATTGGTTTTTGTATCTATCTATCCTTTCACCTTCCACTCCCCCAAATTCCCTCATTGGTTAATGGGCATCCCCTTCCCCTTGTTACCACCCTGCTGTTGGGAGAGTTTTGGGAGGATTCTGGGGTGTTGGATTTTCTGGAGTTTGGAGCTCTTTGGAGCCTGGACTAAACCTGAGACTTTCCCCAGCTTGAGTCGGTTCCTTTATTGCCTCCTGGGACGCTGCCTCTCCTCCACACAAGGCAGACAGTGTGACTTTCTGCCTTAGCCGCTCCCCAAATCTCAAGATCCAGGGCAGTGTCCCCTGCAGGTGAAGCCAGGGGGCTTCAGGTGGGCACAGCAGCATTAAACAAAGTGGAACCTATTGCTGTGGGAAGAATGAATGTAGGATATCTCTATCACACAAATCTGAAAATGGTTATCAGTTGGTGTGATGCTGCATCAATGCATTCAACTCCTCCCAACGCTCCTTCACTGGGTTGTGCTAGGGCACACTCTTAATGCCAACATCACCCATTTGAACAAAAAGATACTCAAGAATTTAAACACATCATGTGTTTCCAAGATGCAAATACACCAGGCAAAAGAGAATGAGAGAAGTGCTCATAAGGATGAGCTGTTCTACCAGTGCGAGAGCTCAGACGGCATGTGCACAACCTCAAGTTGAGCTGCAGTTTTAGTTACAACACAGACATTTTCCTAACACTTTCCTGTATTTACCTGCTGCTTTCCTCGAGTTTTTAAAGCATCGCAACTCAAATTTTTAAAAGCCTACCACCTCCCGCTAGGTTATCCTCTCAACGCCAGCTGTCAGAGACCCATCAACAACTGGGCTTCCAGCACGTTCCTGAACACGTAAATTATTTGTAGCGGCCGAGACTCCTCGTTTGTTTGGGCGGCAGAGCGGGGAGGCACTCGGAGCTTCTCCAACGCCTCCCCGCCGCGGGGGCGGCGAACATCGCGGCGCTCGGGGGCTGCGGGCACAGGTGGGACGCGGAGCCGCGGGAGCGTCACCGCCACCTCCTCCCTTCCTCCGCAGAGCCCGAGCCCGCGGCCGGCTCCGGCGGGAGCCGCAGAGCTCCGCGCTGGCGGAGGCCGCTGCGGTGAGCGCGGCCGGAGCGGGGGCGGCTCCGGCGGGGCCGGGGCGCGGACAGGTGGGTGGCGGGCGGTGCGAGCACGGAGCGGGGGCGGGGGCGGACCGGCCGTGCGCAGGCGGCGGCGCGGATGCCGAGCCCCCCGCACGGCGGCGGCGGCGGCAGCGGCGGGAGCCCCGGCCCCGCGATAAAAAGGGAAGGGGCCGGAGGTGCGCGCTGCGGGTCCGCCCGGGCGCCGTGCGGCAGAACGTGCCTGGAGGGGATAGAGGCAGGCTGAGCCAGGGGGAGCGGGAGGCTGTGCCCAGCCATGAGCCGCCTCCCTCGCTCGCTCGCTCCCGCCCGCCCTCCCGCAGGAATCCCGCGCGGCGCGGCGGCACCCGGGACGCGCGGCTCCCCCGGGCTCTGCGCGGCGGCGGCGGCGCGGAGCGAGCGCGGGAGCCGCGCCGGCGAGGAGGAGCCGCCGCCTCATCCTGCGGCACCGGCCCGGCCAGCGCAGGTGGGTGGGCAGCGCCCGCTCCCCGCCGCGGCTGTAGCGGTGACCCCTTGTCCCGGCAGAGTCCCCGGCGGCTCTGGGGGGCGTGAGTGCGAGGGGCCCGTGGGGCTGGGGGATGGCTCGGGGGTGCCGGGGACCGCGGGCAGCGGGGCGGTGCCCGGCGCACCTGAGCGGCCGCAGCCGGGCTGGGATGGGGGCCGGGTCCCGGGGGGCTCCGGCGGAGCCGCTCCCGTCCGGGAGTGGCGGGCGCTGGTCGGGACGTGGGCAGCCTCGCCGGCGGTTGGGAATTTTATTTCTTTATTATATCATCTTCGGGATTTTTTTTTTTTTTTTTTTTTTTTTTTTCCCTAAGACCAACTTGTTCTTGGAAATCGCGTTTGATTTCGGTTTCTGTTCTATTCGGTGTGGGGTTTCTGGTGGCGGCTGCGGTGTCGCCGCCGTAGGGCAGCGCGGGGAGCGGGCGGCCGGAGCCTCCCGTGGTGCGGGAACACGAGTTTGTTCCTGCCCGCTCCCGACTCCGGAGCGCTTTTCCCGGGAGAGCGGAGTGGGAGCGTTCCGCTTCCAGGGATGGTGAGCTGTTCTTAGCTGGAAGAAAGGAGAAGGCATGTGCGTGCAAAAGGCAGGTTTCCCCCCAGAGCTTGTACTCCGAAACTTCGCTATTCTGTGAAACCCGTGTTCTGAACACCAGGAAGCTTCGGTTTTTCCAGGAACCGTGCATTTTCTGATTTTTTTTTTTCACATTTTCAGGGAAGGATTGACGTGAGGGCTCCGGGTGTACTGTGTTTAGGTCTTATTTTGTTAGTAAATTGTTAATTTGGCAGGATCTGTGGCATATTGCTCAAAGTGCCATAAGGCTGGAATAAAATGAATCGTTTTCATTGTATAAAAAAGTTCAAGATCACTGCTAATTGCATGTGATAATCTTTCAAATACTAGCAATTTATATTTGCATACATTTCCTTATGACCTATAAAAGATAACTAAGCTGAGTTAGTTTCTGTAAAACTATGTTCATTTTTTCAGATGGAAGAACAAATCCAATTGGGTTTTTTGTTGGAAGAACAAATCCGATTGGGTTTTTTGTATTTACCAAATAATAAGGTGCACATGTTTTTGCGTTGCCACTTCAAAAGTTATCTTGTTCTGTCAAGGTTATGATGTGTCCCCCAAGCAACAAGGATAAAATAAAAATCTGCAAAGATTCTGAGAGTTTTAAGTGTCCTCTTGGTTTAAAATTATTTGGGATTGTTTGGTGGTGATTCTTTTTTCTTCAAATGTATTAAAGAGAAAAATGTAAATAACTTGGTTTGAATATTGAAATGCACCTTTTACTAAAGGGAAGCTTTAGAATGTTTGTCTAGAAAAACAAGTGAGCTGAAATGTTGTGCTAATAGGATTTGCAGCATAAAATATTGCTAATTTCTCTTGTATGACTACAGGTGGCAGTGTAGAAGCCAAGAACAAAAATTGGCAGAAATTGTGTTCTGTGTACAAGAATATGAAGAGTGTACTCATGACTAAGCACAGGAACCTGGAAAACCACAGGTATGTGAAGTGATTCATACAGCTGCCTATGGTGCTCCTGGTATTTATTGTATTCTGATATTCCTGGCTCAATAAGTATTTTTGGACCAATTATCACTTAATGTGTTCACAGTGAGTGCTTAATCAAAATGTCATGGAAAAATCTATATTTGACTACTAAAAGAGGCAAAAATACATTGAAGGCGGTATGGAAGGAGATATGGGATTTTCCTACTTTTTATGGTTTATTGTAACTTTTGAGAATTGGAACACTAAGTAGCCTGAAGTTGGTTTGTTTTTTATCCCTTTAAATAAATAGATTTTATATTGATATACCTAGCAGCAGTTACAGGCCTGGATATCCTTGAAAAGGAGAAAATTTAGATGCAAGAGACAAGTTTGCATGTCTGGATGTTTTGGATGTCTTATCAGTAAAGTTTTTAATAAGCCCTGAAAGTGAGAGGGAAATTGCAGAATTAAGAAAATGTAATTAAGAATTACATGTAATTGCAAATAAGTGTCCAGTGAAGATATGTATACCTTGTTAAGGCTTAAATCTTGTAAAATTAAAAAAAAAAAAGTAACTGTTTTCAATTAAGAAATAAAAGTAAAAAGAAGCAGTATGTAATAAGAGCTCAAGAATAGGTCTCCTATTTCAAAGCACAGGGAGATACTAGATTATTTTAATAATTATTGGGTCATTAATTAACAACATTAGAGTAAGGTAAAGCTTTTCTTGTATATTTACCTTGGTGTGCACAGCCTGTGGAAATTAGTCCATGGATCTGCATTCCTGGATTCCTGGGAAGCCATGGAGGATGAGACAAGCTCAAAGCTGGGGCTTGAGGATTTTTTAGAACTGATGAGTGGGAAGTTATCCTGGTAAGAAGCGTCAAAGTGGAATTATCACTGTGATCATGGATGTATTTATAGTCTTGCACTTCCTCTTCTAGTCTGGGAGAGCAGTTTGTCTAAACCTTTCAGCTGCTCCTGAGAGAATGTGGTTCGACTGCAAATTCCCATGGATGACCAAGTCACCTTTTGTCAGCCCCTCTGCAGGAGCTGGCCTTGGGCACAGTTTGAGCAATGCCCAGTTGCAAAGGAAGCTGCAGAATGATTTATTTTGCTGTTAAAATGGGCTAAGACTCTGCACCCCATAGGTACAACCAACCAGCTGTCACCACTAAACTGTTAAATTATAGTGACTTGGCATCTTGAGATTATGGAATCCAAGTAGAAATGATTAATTATTTTCACCCAGTGCATAAAGTACCTGCCAGGAAACCATAGTTCAGCAATGGCTTTGTGGGCACTCAAGCCCTGAAATTGTAAGATCTTTGTAGAAAAGCTGAGTCTCTGTTGGGGAATAGTAAGATCCTGATCACTGGTTTTGGGTACATCATGATGCTTTCATAATACTGTGTGCCTTGGACAGAACACCCTGCAAAGCTTTCAGAGTTCTTCAATTACAAATGAAAAGGTGGCTGAATCTAGGTCTTCAGGCTGGTGTGCAGAAGAGAGCTCTTTTGAACATCTGGCTGTCATGTTTTTCTTGTCAGCTGTTACTTCTGAGTGAGCATCAGCACTAACTTCCATATAGGCCAGTAGTTCTTTTATTATTATATGTTATTGAACAACAGGGTTTAAATATCCATCAAAAACTCACATTAATATCCCTGATAAAGACAGTTGAACTGTTTATGTAGCACAGGTCAGCATATGCTTATGGCTTTGTTAAACATTGTTGAGTTCATTAGCTTGTGCTAACACATTTAGAAGAGAAAATGAAAATGTCATTTGTAATTGGCACAAAATTTTAATGGGGTCTTCCATTACATCAAGTGCTGAAAATATTAAAAAAAAAAATGGTAACTAAGCAGTGTGATGCTCAAGAGTTCAATTTACAGATACTTCTCTGTGCTAATTATGAAGTATTGACATAAATGAATGAAATCACTTGTTTAAGCGCCTTTTCCAGTGTATAGCAGTTATGTTATGAATCATCTTGTGAACACATTCAGCAATTTGTGATGAATTTCCCTGCCATTACAGGAGATTACCAAGTATCTGATGTATTTGCACTACAGTGGGTTGCTTTAAATTAGATTTGATGGTGGAAAGGGAACTAGAACCATTTTCTATCAACTGAAAAATCAGGCCTGTTTTGTGAATCAGTATTGAATTTTTCTGTACTGTATGGCACAATTTACCCCTTACAATAAAATGCAAATGTTTGAGCATCTTGCCTATAAATACAGCAGTGACAGCGTGTGTGTGGAAGCTCTCAAGACTTCTTTTGTGTCGAAAGCTGTGTACATCAGAGCCAACAAAATGCAGCAGACTTGATGTAATTGGAAGTAGAATTCATAGTAAGAAATCTAAATTTGGAATCTAAACGCGTGAGGTCCCACTTTGAATCAGCAATTCTTGGTTATGTAGAATATTCTTTGATTTGGTGAAGGGCGTGTTTGTAAGCACAGCTCCCCTCAACAGTGCAGAAGAGGCTGCATCTTAAAAAACACTTCTGTGCTTCTGTTTTGAACTAAAAGTTGTGGCTGGTTATGTGTGCTGTTGTCTTAGGGAAGCAGTGTTCAAGTGTTTGCACAATCAGTCCTTTCATGCTATCATAAAGTGGCTGTGATCTGTTAGATTATAAAGTATGATTGCCCAGCAGTTATGGGAAATGCCTGTTAATGATACCAGAGTGTTACACAAGAAAAATAAAACTTTCTTACTCCTCCTTGCTTTCATAGGATTGTCTTGGAAATTATTTGTGGGAACCTGAGGAATGGATTAAAGATGCTGAATGGAAGGCAGAGGAGAAGTTAACTTTTCACAAAATAAATAAATTCGCTTTCACAAGCACCAACCAGTCCAGTATTAAGGATGGATTTTTAGAAAACCACTAGAATGGTTTTAGATTTTTAGAAAGCCAATGTCTTCCAGGAGGATGAGGACAGTCTGAATCAAAGTCTCTGGAGGTAGATATACCAAATTAAAATTTCAATGGAATACAATGAGAATAAGCCTAAAACACAAGGAGTGTGTCTGAGGCTATTTAGCCTAGACCCTTTGGCTTCTCAGGCTGTAGGTTGATATCAGATCTACAGTTAGGAAAAAAAAAACCCATAAAAACAAGCATTTACTTGCCCTCAACAGTATAAATGCAGCTGTTAAACCAAAGGGATAGTTTATGACACTGCAAGATGATCATTGCAGATTAATGCAACTGAACTCTTGTGAAAGTCACAACATGCAGAGTGTAAGGAAAATACTCTCCATCAGCAAATGTGTAAAGCAAACCTCCAGGCAGGTATTCCCACCTCTGTCTCCAGGGAGGCTGCCACTGGGGTTCCATGAGAAGCTGTAATGCAGTGGGACATCAATCCTGCAAAGGAGTAATGACCCTGAAATTACATCCAAAAAATCTCATCCTGTAGATGAGACCTTGCTGTCAGGTGATGGCCAAGTATCCTTTTGCTCTAAGAATTCCATTGTTTGGTGTCGGTTCCAGGTGATGGAGAGACATCTCCTGCTGTGGAGTGTAACCAGTGGTGGAAGGGAGCATTTGGAAACCTTCCAAGCACATGCCAAAGTGGCTTACAGCAAAAGGGGTCTAGGCTGTCTTCTCAAAATGGAGAAGTGTTGGAGACATAAATGTTACCAAAGGAGTGCTGGAAGCAACATGTGAGTTGCTGGATAAAAGGTGAAGAATAAAGAGCTGTGCACATCAGTCTGCAGTGTGATTTCAATGTTCTGCATGAGGGCAAGCAGGAAAGGCACGCAGGTCAAGGTGCCACTGGCTGTGGCTGAAGTATGTGGGGCAGAAATTGATGAAGGTCATCTAGAGAACAGTCAAGGACTGCTGGAAAAAATAGGTCTTATTTAGACAGGACAGACCAAAATGGATGTGTTTCTATGCAGATGTTGGAAGACTGGAATTTAAAATGGAGGGATTGATGGCTTAGTTCTGCAGTGAGTTATTGACAGTCCACATCTGCCATAGAGAAGGTATCAGGCAGGACACTGATTAGGGTTCTTCTGGACAGCCTGGTAAGAGAAACTGCCAGGAGAATAAAATGCTTACAACCACTGTAAAAAAGGCTTTGAGGGATATTTAGCATGGTTGAGCAAGATGGAGGGATCGTAAAGGTACTCTGCAAAAACGTGTTCAAAAATTAAAAAAAGGTGAAATTCATGCAAAATAAACATGAAATGAACAGTAAAACAAGTTAAAGCCTGATATGCAATTTGTAGAAGGCAAAGAAACTTGTTGTGAGTTCTTTCAAAATGATCAGAAATGGCATGGCCAATGGTCCAGTAGGCAACTAAGATCTAGAAGAGCTCAAATCATATTGCTCTTGTAGCCAAAGGCATATGAGAGAGCAGTGTTCACAGCAGCAGTGAAGCTGAGGGTGCCAAAGGTGATGCCAATTTTTAGAAAGGCTTCCAGAAAGCCTGTGAGAAAGAACAGGACAAGTTTGACTGGCATTCATACCAGCCAGTTTTCTGGTAAATACCATGGAGAAGAAAACTAAAGCATTCGTGGACAGTTTGATGTACCAGGAAAGAGTCAGAACAGTCTCACAGGTCTGGTGGAGTTCTTTGAAGGCACTGTTGAGGTTGTGAGTAAGTGTGACTTGGCTGATGCAGTACACTGGGGTTTCAGGGAGTCTTGTGAGAGCGACTCACCAAAGGTGCTGAGCAAAATGAAACTGCTCTGACATAAGAGGAATTTTTTTTGTCCTAGACTGATGGCCAAAAGATGAATAAATGTCCTGTTTAACAGAAGGGATGGATAGAATTACTCATGGATCTGTGCTAAGATTAACACCAGTATGCATTGGTGATCTGGAAGGGAGAGTGCAGAATGATTCTAAGTTAATGAGAATAGCATAAATGAAGGCCAGTTATGAAGAGCCCAAGAGGGAGCTTGTGATGCTTAGTAAGTGGGGTTGAAGCTTGCTGCTATGAAGTAATGCATGTGGAGGAGAACAATCCTGCCATTGTTGAGATTTTAGCATGGAAGGAAGCAATGTAGAGAGTTTATCGTGACAAATCCAAGCATTGATCAAGTGTTTGGGATTGGTGGGAAAAAAAATTAGGGAGAAATGGCTCTCAGAGCAGAGTCTGCTATGCCAGTTTGCAAACTGCCTGTGCTTTTATCTTGACCTCAAGGTGCTGTTCTGAGCCCTGGATTTAAAGGAAGAATGAGAGGAAAAAAAGGGGAAAAGGGGGAGATAACAGAACTAGAAATGGGTGGCAGTGATGATAAAGAGCAATTAAATAGATTGAGAACCTTCAGCCTGGCAAAGAAGCAGCTAAAGATGAAAATGATAAAAATCTATATAGGAGTGTAATGGAAAAAAAAAAGAACAGGGAATGTTCATTAAGTGTGTCTTGTAAAACAAGACCCAGAGGGGATCAAATAAAATTTATCAAGTGACATATTCAGAACAAGTAAGAAGTGATATTTTTTTCATAGAGCACAGTTTAGCTGTGAGCCATGCACATACTGCAGGATTTTCTGGGTATGGACTGTCAGTGCAAAAGCATCAGCTCTTGCTTAGAAGAGCAGAGAGCCCAGTCCCTGAAGGCTGCAGAGGGATCCCAAAGTCCATCCCTGCATGCTTTTCTTGTCCTGGTGCTCTTCCCAGACCTCTGCTCTCTAAAGACACAATGTGAGGATAGGTGTATCTTTGGCCTGATTGAATGTGGTTATTATTATGTAAAATGAAGAAAAAATGCAATCCCATACAGAAAAATGCTACTCCAGATACAAAACAGAAATATTGGTGAGGAAAAGATGTTGAGAAGGACAGATTTTTTTTTTTTTTTTTTTCTTGGGCCTGGTAACTTCCCAAAGCAAAAAGTTCAATTTTCTTTAAAGAATGTCTCAGTCTTTATACTAGACCACATTTTAGTGCTGTGGTTTAGTTGATATGGTGATGATTGGCCAAAGGTTGGACACTCTGATCTTGGAGGTCTTTTTCAGCCTTTATGATTGTGTGGTATGTGAAGTTTAATGCCCATACAAGAGAGATAAGATTTTTAATTCTGAAGTATCTGCATTCAGCTGAACTTCTGTCCTTCTTCAAAGTAAGTTGGACACTTGTTATCCCTTGAAGTTTATCTTCAGATGGACTGAATTAAAAACCTACATGCAAAAATAAACTGGTGAATTTTGGTTCAGGATAAAACGCTTATTGATACAATAAAAGGAAAAATACAGGTTTTGAACATGGAAGATGAAATCTCTTTTCTGATAAAAATGGTGAGGTTACACCTAGGCTTGTTCCTTATCCAAATGTAGAAGGACTAAAGCTCTATTAGACTTGAGCTGAGTAATATCTTTGAGAGAATAGGTTGTTCAAAATAAATAACAACTTGACCATTAGACATGAGAATGGCATTTAAATATTAAAATTATTTAGAAGTTATGAAACCAGGATTGTGTAGCCTTCCAACCGAGTAATAAATGACATCAAAGAAGAGTCTCCCAGTGGTAGATCTTGGTGTGAACACAACAAAATCAGCACAAATGCCATGCTGCACCCTACAAGGAGTCACTGGAGTGGATGGTGCAGGGAACACAAAGGTTAATCTAACCCAGGAATTTTTGTCTCTTTGGCTTCCTGGGCTTGGTACAATAATTCAGCTTCCCCAGTAGGTGATGAGGAGCGCCCCAAATGGTTTCTGCTCTGAACTACCTGCTGGAGGTTTTGTCTGTCCGCACTGGCTACAGACTGACAAGGGAAACAAAGCAGGCTGGCCTCCCTAAGTCAGAGCTGCCCTTTGAATATACCCATTCCATATGTTACTGTCAGATCTGATTTTTCTAGAGGTTTTTGTAGGTCACTTTTTTTCCCCCAGTGGTACTAAGATAAAAATACATGAAAAGACAATACCAGCTAAACCCATTTTTAAGAGTTTCATGGGGAAGTGTCTGTTTCCTACTAAAGTTCAGATTGTCCCACAAAGTTTTCCATAGTTGCCTATTAATCTGAGAGCCATATGAAAACATGAGACTAAAATATTCTGTTTAAGGAAAAAAAAAAAAAAGTAAAATCAGATTTTTCTGAAATAAAATGAAAAATCATGCGAAAAGATTATATGGAGTTTTTGTAAATTACAGAATTAAGGCAGTAGAACCTGTTTGAAAGAAAGGGTTAATTATTTACCTAATTATTTACCACCTAAGACACTCATCTTTCTCAAGAATGGGAGAAGAATCAGTCCTGTCATTAGCTCAGTTATTTCGATGATTCCTTTGGATGGTCTTCAGTTTTCCTATTTGTTCAAAAGTAGCAAAACAGGCTTCTTAGAGTAATTTCTTGATTTTAATTTTCTATCCCAGAATGTTGTACTAAAGGAAAGAAAAAGTATAGGAAAAAAATCTTGGTTTTCTCTTTATCCACTAATTAATATAGTGAGGTAATGAAGCTGAACGCTGGCAGTCAGACACTAAAGGAGAATTGGGTCAGCACAGGATAACAGCAAGGTTTGATTGTTCTCTAAAAAGAATTTGTTACCAGGCACTGTGGAACTGAACTTCACTAGTAACATAGAGGGTTTGGCTTTCATATCTATTTAAAATAATGCTTTAAACTGTAGTGTGTGGTCTGAAGTGGTTAAGGGGATGCACTAGCCATTGCATATTTCCCAAGCAATTATTTATTCCAGTGTGTTATCTTAGAAAGTGGACACTGCTGTATGTTTTTTTCTTTTTAATTAAGTGGAATCAGTTATTTAGAAACTATTTCAGTTACATTTTTCTAATACAAGATCCTCTGAGAAAACAGATTGTTTATTTCAGTGCTATAAAGCTTGTGCATACATACTTTTTTTTTTTTTTTTATATTTTCCTTTTTATCATCAACTACACTTGTATTTTACATTTTGGGGGGGGAGGATGTCAGGCACTATAATTATTCTCTGATGCCTTACAAATAGTTGATTCTACTTGTTAGTTTTTATCTGGATGGTTCTTAGTGTTCCTGATAATTGAGGAGGTTGTGCACTATATAATGAAAATAATAATAATTCCAAAGTCAAAATGAAAGTCATGTGCTGCCTTTGATTCAGATTTTGGTTGTATGAAGTCTGTGTTGCTCACAAAAAAAGTTGTAAACTCTTATGAAACCTTTGATAAAATGGAAGCCAGGGCCCAAAGCAAACAGAAATCTGCTTATCAGGTCTCTCCTGAGCCCAGTGACGAGGCACAGACGCAATTCTGACATCACCTCCCACAGCCCTGCATCCTGCTGCCTCCTGAGAATGCACAGAAATTCCAGGTCCTCTAATTTCAGACCCTGAAACCATGGCCAATTTGCTTTTTCAACTTTTAGATATGCCTTCTTTTTCGTTTTGTTTTTCTGCTTGTCTTTGCTTTGCTTCGCAGCAGTTTTACCTTTAATCATCAAATTTATAGGTGGAGTTTTTTAAAATTTTGATCCATCTTGGTGCTTCCTGACACATGTAAACATAAGCTCCATGGATGCTTTTACCCCATGCACAAATAATTTCTAATTGAAATGAATATTTAAGAGCGTATCAAACACATTGACTTAACACTGCTATCTTCATTGACCGAGATTGGGTTATTTTATGAAGTTTAAAGAAGTTTTTGTTTTGCTTGTTCAGTCAGAGCAAGTTGGGCTACCCTAATGATGGTGTGCTGTGTGGCTAATGCCTTGAGAGGGTTACTCAATTTAATGTATTTTTCCTTGCCAGATAAACATTCACATGATCCTTTCCAGAGACCAGCCAAGAACTGACAACATTTTAAACTCTGTTTTCTCAAATTATTTCCCATGCAGCCATTTGCCTATTAATTTTTTCAATTTGTAAAGGTGTTAAGGTTTTGCTGTGGTGAAGATGCTTTTGAGCAGGGGGACAATGTTTCCTCATCCTTCTTCATCAACCCGAAATTTCTTAATTTTAACTCTCAAAGAGAAGGAAAGCCAGGGGGACCTTAATGCTTTCTACAACCCCCTGAAAGGAGGTTGTAGCCAGGTGGGGTTGGTCTCCTCTCCCAGGTAACAATGACAAGGGGAAATGGCCTCAAGTTGCACTGGGGAGGTTTAGATTGGATATTAGGAAAAAAAATGTCATGGGAAGAGTGGTCAGACACTGGAACAGGCTGCCCAGGGAAGTGGTGGAATATCTGGAAGACCAGATATTCTCTCAAAATATCTGGTCCTTGCAGATATTTAAGACACAGGGGACATATTTGAGTGGTGGATTGGCAGTGCTGGGTTAATTGTTGTTAACTTGATAGCCTTAGAGGGTTTTTCCAGCCTAAACAATTCTATGATTCTATTAATTTCTTGCAAAAATACCTTGTGAATCTTTTATTTAACGAAGTCTGTGAAAAGAAACATTTCCCCCCCACCTTGCTCCTCTGTAAACAGACCTAGAAATCTCAGCCTGAAATAGAATTGCTTTGTATTTCTGAGGCTGGGGAATGGAGGAGAATGGAAGTAGTGCTTGTAATGACTTTTGAAACCTTTAGAAGATAGCAGTCCTTCCAAAAGTCTGCTGTAGTTCCTTTGATTCAGCAAAACCTAGAAAACTCATAAGAATTTGAAGCCAGGTGGATTACTTAATTAAATAGATGGCTGATTTATGACTGGTTCACAATTACTTTATGGTTTTTTTTCATTTTTATGATTCAAAATATAAGAAAGTTTTGTCCCACAGAAATTTCCTCGTGTTCTATGTCTCATTAATTAATGTCTTGGAACATAGTGATCAAACTTATGGATTATATAAACCTGGGGAGATAGAAAATTCTTAGGTAGTTAGAATTAAATCAAACTTATCTGTGAGGTTTTGGGGGAGTAGTATGTTGTAAAAAATAAAGTTTTAGAAAAATATATAGCTGTTCTAAAAAGCACAGACATTTAAGTAACTTAGGGAGCAGTGGCATGCAGGCAAGAATTTTGTAATTAGCAGCAAGAGTTGAAATTGTTCAGTGGAAAAGAGGAATGTGTGCCTAGATTTCATGTCCATCAGGCTCTTTACATTTAATGCAGTCAGAGGTTAGGACAAAAATTCATCAAAAAGTTTAGGGAATAAAGAACCAAAAGGTTTAGGGAATAAAGAACCAAACAACAAGGCCAGGCAAAAGATGTAATGGCTGAATAACTAAACAGGTCTTACTAAAAAAGATGCTTTTAAAAATAATTTTGTCAAATGTTTTGTTACATGATTCTGGTTTTACATCTGAATTTTGACTGTTACTTGCTTGCTGAAGATTATTATTTCTCAGTGGTCATGTGTTCAAAATAAGTTCATCTAATTTTGCACATTTGAACTGGGGAATATTTTACTTTGAAAATGTTATATATCTTCAACCCTTACATTTGGTATTTTATGCAGAAGTGTATCTGAAGATAAAGAGTTTCATCTCTTAGACCAAATGTTTCTGAAATAGCACAGGACTTTCCTTGAGGGGCAGCTGTGTGTTTTCTTGGTTATATGGGGAGAGAAATACTTCTGCCTTCTTGTTAAAGTTCTGAGATGGTTTTGTTGCCTGCTCTGATTGTCTCGAATGTTCTTTTATTTTTGCCGTCTCCACGGTGGTGTAGTCTAAAACCCTTATGAAGAAGCTTCTCTCATTTTACAAGCTGATTTAGTCACTTGGGTTTTCCACCAGCTCTGCTGGTAAAGACATCTGGCCAGCATGGCACCTTGAGGATCTAGCACATTTTTCTCTCCCAAGGCAGTCACTTTACTGTGGTTTTTTTTTTTTTTCCTCTAAATTATTATTATTTTTTTACACTGAATGTTAATCTCTGTCAAGCTGGTCTCACTGAAATGTTCTTCATTATCACCCTTTTCCTCCCACTCTGATAAATCCATTTTATGCTCCTGCATTGTCAGGCAAGGCTTTCCCTCCCTCTGCCCCTCTTTCAGGCAGCATTATTTTCTGCTGGGGTGTTAGCTTAAGGACATTAGCTTTGATGACTTTGGTGGGGCATCCACAAGGGCTGTCCTTAGTCTTGGGGGAGCACTGACTGTGCTTCCTCTCTGCCTAGTGGAAAATAATTGGGGTTTCCAGGGCAATTCTGAGTTTCCAAGTTGGGTTTTTTTTTTTCCTGAATTGCCCTCCAGAGAAGGCCACTGACCCCTCCAGCTGCAGCAGGGTTATGTTTGATGGTCACTGGTGAGGAGCTGGAGCTCCCTGCCCAAAGGAGCTCAGTGTATCTGGAAAGGAAAAATAAGATGTTTGATTGGGAATTACCCATTTTTGTTATGTTATAGGGTCTGGGTTGGCTTAAACTGTGCACACTTTATACAAAATGTACCCTGCAGGTGTTTCAGTGCTTGAGTTGTGTTTCCACTTTTAGTGGCTGCTGGAAAGTGCAGAATCCAAGCAGCTTAGCTGGAATTTTCTCAGGGTGCCTCTCATTTAGTTGAGCTGTGAATATTTGGTGGCTGGTATTATTTGCTTCATATTGTAGTCATTAATTTTCATCACAGTTCTGTAGAACTTGTCTTGTTCTGCCATGAATAAAACTGTGCTTTTTATCTTGCCTGACTTGAAGAGATTTTTGAGGCTGATACATGGTTAAAATATTATGTGGAGCTTTTACAAAGATGTCACTAATGAATTAATTACCACTCAAGAATTTCAATTCTTGTAGTATGTTCCTCTGTTCTTGTTCTGGAAAAAAAAAAAAGAGATTTCTATGGAGACAGAGCTGGCTTTGAGACCTTGGAGGCTTTACTCCTCATCCCTTTGGGTGGTTCCAGACTGTATTAAATCAAAAGTTAATGTTTACTATTGAGGATATCCATGATGCTTCACAATGCATGGATTTTGGGACCTTTAGAAGCAAAGGGCCTCTCTGGTCTTAGGTAGCTTTTTGTAGAATAAGAAAGACACTAGACAACAGACAAAGTCTTTGGTATGTATCCTTTTGCTTTTTCTTAATTAATTATTTCCTCTTTCCCATCATATTTGCTGTCTAATCTCATTCAGAAAGTTTTCCTCAAAGGCATAACTGTATTTCAAAGCTAAATTTCAAACTCAAATTTGTAGTATTTACTTGTACCTCAGGTAATTCAAGTAGAAACCCATTGATTAAACCTGAATGATTGATTAACTTTATTGCATTTCTCAGTTTTTAATGTAGTGGGGGTTTAATATTTGCACTTCTTGACCTTGCACTTCCTTTACTTTTTTTTTTTTTTTTTTTCTGCCACAGTTCTAAATGTATTTTCATTTTCTTTTTTTTTTTTTAATGTTTTCGTTTTCTACAGCTGCTGGGAGGGGATTGAGGGTGACAAAAGAATGTGAAGATGT
Organism: Taeniopygia guttata; assembly: GCF_048771995.1. Classification (NCBI taxonomy): domain Eukaryota; kingdom Metazoa; phylum Chordata; class Aves; order Passeriformes; family Estrildidae; genus Taeniopygia; species Taeniopygia guttata. The sequence continues at coordinate 109,710,713 of NC_133024.1, read as the reverse complement.
GCAAAGAACCATGGCCTTGTGAGACACAGAATGAAATTGTTTATTTGATGTTAGTAACTTGCTTAATGTTATACCTAAAATCTACGTTTGGAAGAAGAATGTGGGGAGTTCCTTTAAAAAGTGGCACAAAAGCAGGAAAGAAAGTTAGCAGACAGTGATTAATTGCTTTATTGCAAAAGGGGAGCTTTTTGTATCTCCTCTTGGTTTGAAATCAGTTGCTGTATGTCGAGAAGACTGGCAGAAGACTTTCCTGTCTTACTAAGTTGTGACATCAGGAAATAACTAAATTTACCACTGGGAGTTTACCTAACTAACCACAGCCTTTTACTGATATGTTAACTGTGTCCTTACATACAAATTTTGAAATAAAAATGCCAGTACTTGGTGTGTCACTGATGGGAAGTAAAAGGCAATATTTTGGTCATAATTGGTAGGAGGCAAGACTGACATTTGCATGAATTTTCCTCAGTTAGAGAATGAGCAGAAAATATTTCATTGAAATTAAATTATTTCTTAACATTTCTGTCAAGCTGACTTGGCATTTGTAAATGCTTGTGCTTTCCCCACTCATAATGCTTAGTGTCTGAAAGTGGTTTTATTTAAATAAGAAACACATTATTTGTTTAAAGAATTAAATATTTTCTTTAGATTTCAGCTTTAGCACAGCCCTCAGAATTTTGTTTTCAAGGCCAGAAAGATCCTCATGCTGTCTTTTAAAACATCCTGCATGCCAAAGGACACAGAAATATATTCTGCAATGATTCTGCTGTGTTCAGTGTCTTGCAAAAACTTAAGGGGATGACAGAGAATCCATCACTTAACCTGGTACTCTGTTCAAACATATTATCCTTGCTGATAATTCATATAGACTTAAATCCTTAAGTCTCACTTGAAGACACTTTGGTTTTATCCCTTAAATCATCTGGGGATTCTTCTGTTTCTTCTCCACTTTTATTTAGCACCTTCTGCATACAGTTCCAATGTCTGTGCATTGTAGTATTGATCTCGCCGTGCAGAGAAAGAGCAAAATTGGTGAGCTTGCATCTGTTGGGTGTCTGAGGACTGCCCTAATCCTTCTTTTCCACAGCACTGCCTGCCAGGCACGTGTTGGGGGAATTGTTCAGTGATCCTGCACCTCCAGGAGGGTGGTGTCAGTCAGTCCAGGCTGTGGTCGCAGGTTTCAGACATGCACCAGCTTTGTGTGTTCCCAGAGGAGCATGGCCTTGCATTGGCTTAGAGTTTGCCTTCACTGTGTGCAATTGGTGCCTGCAGATGGGATTTTGGGGAAATATTTGGAGATAAATCTGCTTATATAGGCTGTCTGAGTCTTGTAACTCACTACAGAGTTAGTAGACCTGATTCTGCTGTTTGAGTCTTAAGAGTAAGAAAACAGTCCTAAATTTTGTCTTCTGTATCTCCAGCGTAAGAAAAGAGTCCTAAATTGTGTCTTCTGTATCTCCTTGCATTTTGTAATTATTTAAACATGAGTCATGTACATATATGCTGGCTTATCATTATGCTTTGCAATTAAGTCAAACTGTACTTTCCTCTTTACGTAGGGAAAAACTAGAAAAATTTTACTTTTTTTTTTTTTTTTAAACAAACTCTAAGACCTCTTGGGAACTCCCCTGTTTCCAGCTTGCCCTTCTGCAATCTGTTTCTGCCTTTCTGACAAGTTAGATTTTACTTTCTTGGCAGATCTTTCTGAAACCTGTGTCTGGTAGTTTGTAGCTAAAGACAGGCAGACTAAACCAGGCTTTCCAAAGCTGCTCCTCTTGTATAAATAGTCTAGTGTGACCCTCTGACACAATGTCATGGATGGTGGCAGTGGCAGGTAAATAGGTCCTGGGGACTCTATTTACTTTAGGGACTGTGCAATGTCTCTAAAGTTGTAGCAGAGCTGCCTGAGAAATTTTGGAGGGGAGAAGCAAGCAGCATTTCTTTCCTGACAATAAAGTGAAATGTTGGCTTTTCCATGAATAAAGTTGGAATTATTGATCTGCTTTGGGCAACTTACAAGTGAAGATCATCACTGAGCTGTTTGGCTGCCTTCACATGGGCTTTTTTGTCCATTTATGTGTTTCAATAATGGTCATCTTTGCCAGCCACCAAGAATTCCTGGTGTGTGGTGGTTCCCTGTAATGAGGTGAGCTACCAGGAAAAGCACTGTGCAGCTTCAGCCTGAAGACATTTTTCAAAACATTATCTGTTCCTGTCCCATATAAACTAGACTTGAGCTGCTCAGCTGCTGAAGTCCATATGTGGTCTTACCCAAAGGCTTCTTCAGTGCAGACCCTGGACATGGAAGTATCACCTTGCTGTTTTCCCTGCAGCCCCTCTGGTGTCACTCTCTGTATTTCTCCTCTGCAAACACTGTGGCTGCACATGGGTTGTCACCACCAGCATAAATCAGTTTGTGTGGCTCCCTTCCTTATCTAAGTTGTTGTTGGGGGATAACTGAGGCTGCTTATGAGAGGAGTGAATTATCCAGGCAATAATTACCCATTGCTGGACATTGAATTCCCATCCCAGAGGGCAGGTGAGGATTAACATTGTGTTGTAAGTTCAGAAAGTCTAAAGCGTTGAGAAAGCATCCAGGATTTGACTAGCTGTGTTGTTCTCATGGAATTTTTGCTCCTGGGACGTGCAGAGCCCTCAGTGCAAATGAAGGGTGTTGCACATCTCACAAGATGCCCATGAGGCTGAGAAAGGAGCTACAGCCTCGTGGTGTTTGGCGTCTTTTTGGGTGTGCAGCTTTGAGGGGATGGAGTTTTTGCTCCTCAGCTGGTCCAGTTTATGAGGTCACCATGAAGGTTGGTTCTTGGAAACTGGAGAATCTCCAGTTATAGTGAGAAAACCCTGACTCCCTTCTCTGTCCCCCAGTGACATCAAGTTGCCTACCCCTGTACATTTTTTGGGTGGGTGGGGGAATTCAGAACCCCCACACCAGCTGCATTTGTGCTTTGTTTTCACCCTTTGGAGAAAGGCAGCAGAGTGGCCAAGCAAGTAATTGGTCTTGTAGGTGGAGCTGGGGAGGCACAAGGACCAATGGTCAGCAGAGCATCGTGCAGGGATGTTCAGGTGGGACAGCCCAGAGTGACCCTAAAGGAAGCAGTTCTGTCATGCTGTGTTGGGTCTTCCTCTTACTGTAGGATTTATCTGTGTCCCTGCAAAAGGGCAGGTCATGGGCAAAAAAAAAGGAGAAATTACCTTTCCCAGCAGCTGAAGGATGTGTTGGTTACCCAGCTGAAGAAAAATTGAATTTCTAGAGGAGAGGGCAATGGAAAAGGATGATAAGACACAGCAGAGTGAGTGTACATGAACAACTCCTACAGTGTTAGATTGACTTTGAAATAAAATATATGCCCTTTGAGTTAAGTTACTTTGAGTTTCTGGGACTTAAGTCCCAAAACTTTTAGAACTCAAAACTAAAAATGGAGTGGGAGTTGAAAGGTCCAACGTGGTTGTGACTAAGGTGAGGTCCATGTAGAGAAAATTAAGGCTTCTGAAGGCAGAAAACCAGCTGCAGAGAGTTGAATGGGTTGCTTCAGGTAGTATTCACTAGAATAGATATAAAAATAATGAACATGTTGATGTTTTTTTGGCAAAATGAAGAGCTTGTTTTGGAGCTGTTTAAATTTGTGGCGGGTGGGAGGGAATAATACTATTGTAAACGTCATGAAAACAGGGGAACAATGTAGATCTGAACTCTTATTCCCAATGGGTTTTTTCTTTTTTGTGTTCCCTGGTACATGCTAAAAATATTTTCAATATCTTAACATCTGCATTGTTATGAAATATGGCACGTCTTTGTTTTGTTTTCAGCTGTGTCCTTCTTCCATTACATTTTGTTCCATATGCTCTCTTCAGTTGGGATGTGAAGTCATTTTCTTTAGACAGTTTTAGGTCTAATTGCCTCGACTCCAGAACTGCACTGTGCACCACTTGGAAAAAGTTATTTCTTTTGTTCTGCCTCAAAACAAACCCCAGGCTGTATGTTGGGGAATATGGATTGTGAAAATGTCTTCTGAGTGGCATAGAGGGGCAGAAAATAGGGTAAAAAGAAGGCAGTTACGCTTCTTTAAAGGTAGAAAAACATGAGGCTGAAGAAGGAGTGGGTATACCAATGTATTTGGGGTATTTCTGTGTATTAGCACATCTTGCCTCAAGTGCATCTTCATGTCCCATTTATTTGATTCAGTTGGGAGATGGGATGGATGGATAAGGCAGACCAAGCCTCCAAAGCTCCAAGCAGCAGAGGAAGATGGTGGATGAAGGTGGGAAGCAGTTCTGATTCATGTGCAATAGAAAGCTGTAAAACAGGCAAGAAACAGGGCCAGACTTGCTGTGAGCATAGGAAAGGGAAATAATTAAGTCAGACTGGTAATGAGGGCAAGATGGCAGGAGATGAGGGGCAGCCATGGGAAGCTTGGATGCTGCTGCTCCCCAGAACACTGTCTGAAACACAAGATCTGTGTTCTGCTTTCTCTCCTAGCTTGGGACACTGCAAAGAAAGATAGACCCTGTTTTTTTGGCTTCTTGGTTGACTCAGTCCACTGGGTGTTAATACTGTCACTCTGTTTATCAGGTGTGCAGCTGTCAAAAAACTGACCCAAAAAAAAAAAGAAATTTTTGGTTTGATTATTTTTTTCTGTCCCTTAAGTTTGAGGAAACATTGCATGTACACCATGCTCTTTCAAAAACTTGCTAAGGTGACAAAGCCTGGCCACCAGAACTGTGAAATGCTGAAATCAGAGTTGCATGCATTACTTTAATTCTGTTTTCCTGGATGTTTGTGCTGTAGCAAAATCTAAATAAATGGTAAGTACCAGAGGTTTGGTTGTTGGGGGTTTTTTTGTTTGTTTTGTTGGTTTTGTTTGGGGGTTTTGTTTGTTTTCTGGGAGAAACACACCTGTAATAAAACTATGGTGTTTATGGGATGAATCAGGGATAGGCAGGGTAATGAGATGTTCACAGATATTTCTGAGATGAGTTTTTCTGCACAAAGCTGTAACAGGCATTTGCCCTTGGCAATCTTCTCTTCCCAGGGGTTCCTGCCTCTGTGTGCAAGTCCCCTTTTTGCTGGTGGCAGCAGCAGCCTCTGGGACTTGCTGCAAACCCCTGGAGGGAGGGGGTTCCCTGCTTTGAACCCTTGTCCAGAGGAGGTGCTGGGCTCTGCAGGCAGCCTTCATTTATAGTTTTGAAGTAGCCAGCATCCCACTAATGCATGAGAACATCTCATCTCTGGATCTCTCCTTGTCACAAGAGTGGGAAGGTGTGACTGACAAGGCACAAGGACAGAGAAGGGTCTCCTGCCTGAGGCATCAGGTGCTGTGGGTTCTGGCATTGCTGCCTGGACCACAGAGTTCCTGCCTGAGGCTGTCATTTTGTGGCCAGCTGCTCAAATACTGGTACGTGTCTTGTTTTCTGCATTTCCAAATCAACTCCAGGAGCCACGTGGTCATTCAAAGCCAGTTTTAGATGATTTGCTCTGAGGAATTCAATAAAAGGCACAACCACTATTAAGAGGTAATAGGGAGTGAGGCTTAACTATTGAATAGATTACGTGAGACTGGAAGAATCAGACAGCCTGAGGTCTGGAATGGTCTGGTGTTTGAATTTTCAGTTCCAGGTCAAACATAACTTTCTGGGGTTCCCCTCCTCCCCCCCGCCAAGTTTTTATGTTCCCCAGAGTGCAGTGCACTTAAACAGAAGTGATTGGAACAAAAAAGGCAATAGATGTGTCAGTTAATCTATAGCTCTTTTCTATATTAAGTTCATTTTAAATAGCATTAAAGGCTCAGTTTAGTGAAGCACTTAGTAAGGCATCTAACGGCATATTTGAACTGAGGCCAGCATTGATAAACGTGGATACTGTGTGATAATATATTCTAACAGGAGCACGGCATCCACAATGGTTAATGTGTATGTCCCAAACAGGGCTGTGTTCTTCCTTCTGCTCAGATTCAAGGTTGCAATTTAAAGCTGTTTTTTGGGGTTTTTTTGTGGGTTTGGTTCACACTTTTCCAGTAAGAATGGGACAAAAATGATTTTTTTTTTAAATTTTGAAGTGTTGGATTTATAAGCAAAGGATATTCTTTAACTTCCCAAAATACCTGCTGTCTGTCACAGACCTCACTCCTGCTTTGATTCCTTTAACACTTCTTTACTTTTCTGGTGGATATGGGATCATTTGATGTCCCTGTATGAGGTCCAGTTACAGAAGGTTTTCTGAAAGAGGGTTCTGAGACTTCAGGAAACTGGAAGGGAAAAAAACATTCTTTAAGTAGACCAGCATTAAAACAATGCTTATTCTTAATTTATGGAGAAATATGTAAATTGTGTCTGGAGGTCACTGTAATGAGACCTTTACAATTTTAAAAAATACACTACTTGCTAGGTAAAAAAACCCAAACACAAAACCAAACAAAACCACAAAAACATTAAGGCTAAAACTTTCACAATTTCCGGAAGGCAGAATTTTGGACAGTTATCCTCTTAAGAGAAGGGATAAATATTAAAAGTCTCCAAAACATATGAAATAAGAACAAGAAAAGTAAATTTCTTGCAAGGAATAAGGAATGCAATTAAGGACGTGTCTATGTAAGAGGCACAAGATGTATTCTAAAACATTAAGCAGATTTTTGAAGTCTTGTTAAAGTCATGTCAATCTGAACCATTATAAACAGATATTAAGTTAAAAGACCCACTGTTTTATCCTGACAATTAATTGGAAAAATATTGACTTCATTTTGTATTTCATTCTGAAAAGGTTTTCAAAATTATTTCCTGTGACTTGGGGCAAGAGCACCTTGGCAAAATGTTATTTAAAATGTTGTAAATCCTTCATTAGTTTATAGGAAATAATGATATATTTTTTTAAAAGTAGATTTTCTTTAGCATTGTGGAGTGAGTTATAATTTCAAATTTAAAGTAATTCTCAGTGATTCCATTTCTTTAGGTCTCTTTGTAAATCAAATCAAGAGTCAGAAAATGCCATGGTATTCTAAATGAGGATGCTGGCTTCTGTAAAATAGCATCTTTTAGATAATAGGAAATTTAACCAAAGTGTTTACAACCAAAACAAAATAGCTGTTATGTGCAAGGAAGTGAATATTTGATTATTTTACAGTAAAATGTAATTGCATTTGTTGTTAAGAGACCAGTGAAGTGGATACATTCAGAAAAGCTGTGATTGGAGAGAATGGCATTTCCCATTGTACCCTCATAAAACTAAACGAAGCAAATAATGCTTGGTTTTCATGATGCATTTGATCAACATGTTAAAATGACATTATTTGAATTAGAATTTAATAAAACTATTACCATCTTCATTTATGGAAAAAGAAAACGTCTTTGTTGTTGTTACTGGAAATTCTCCTACAAATTGAGCATAACAGCTGATAAAATACAAAATACTGATTTAGTGCACAATGATAGGGCACTTTGCTAGTTTTAAGTCTTAATTTTGAAGTGCTTTGGTGACAAAATTGCTCCTGTTTTCTGTATTTATGCTACTTTCTCAGTTAACACAGCTAAATCATAGGACCCCTAATTTCAAATTTCCACCTTTTTCTTTAAAAAGAAAACCTTAGTAAATGTAATGTAAGTTACTAATAAATATGTGTCTCTGCTAGGCAAAATACCAAAATAGCAAAATATAACTTTTTGTCCAAATCTTATTGGAAAGTTATGACATACCTTTGTTTCCTTTCTATTTTCACATCTGGGCTCTTGCTTTCCTTCTGCATGCATAAATTTACAAAACAACAAAAACACACAAACAAAAAAAACACAGGCAGCAGTGATGTAAAGATTCAATCAGGAATGTGTTTCTATATTGCTATTTTGGCCCATCTGGGTAGTGTATATTTCTCTGGTGTGTAGCCCCAATGGGTATCTGATGCATCCATAAATTAGAATATGAACAAGACTGTGCTTTAACCCAGCACATTTAAAACAGTAGGGTAATCTGTAGTCTTTCCCTCCTGGAATAATTGTTCTATAAGTTTTTTTTTTACCATAGTTTTCTTCTGTAGCATTTTAGACTCTTAAAAAACTCCCAAATCAACCTAGCTAACTGATGCAGCTTTAGTGAGTTTATTTTTTTTTTATTTCTATTTTTTGTTAGCTCTCACAAATATTTGAATTTTTGTTTGATATATATCCCTTCTGTTTTATTTATGTGTATATATATACATAAAAATATGGGAGGGGTTTGTATATATATAAAAAATACAGGCTTATACATATAAATAAATGGGGATATATACATATACATAAAAATAAATGGGGATGTTTCCATATATATAGACACATATATTTAATACCTGTCCAACTTCCTTTGGTTGTTTCTATCGTTGTGACTGAGACAAATGGGTTTTTTTTCTTCAAAGGAAGAAAATCACCTCTCTCAGTAGGTGATTTGTAAATGAAGCTGTCCTGCACATCTAGTTCCACTTCTGGAACTCCCCTTTTAGAGAGCATATGAAGGGAATATCCCTGGGTGATTCACAGGAAAAAGTTATGAGTGGGGGTAAGATTTTAACAGAGAAGTTAATGAAAAAGCCCTGTTGACTCCAGTGGGATGAGAGGATTCACAGTAAAACACCAATGGTTTAAATTACTGTTGTTCCCAAACATAATTTGTGCTGCTTCACCACAGTTCACTGATCTACCTTACTATGCAGTTTATGAAAACTAACTCAATTAGTAGCAAAGTTCAGCTAAATCTCAAAAGTTGTTAGTGCTTTTTTTTGTCTTTTTTAGGCAGCAACTTAAAATACTGTTTAAAAGGTGTTGAACAAATCCAAGCTTGGTTAGTTTAAAGCGGGGTTTTTAAGCACTTTTTTCTCTCATGTGCTTTTACTTCTGTGGAGGAAAAAAATAATTTCAGTTCAAATCCACAGTGAAGTGGAGATCCAGAAGTACATTGATAGTCTGCTCAAAGACTTGAGAACCTTAATGGCATTGCATGATGAGCAGTGAAATAATGTAAGGAATTTGTTAAACATTTATGCATGTGGCCAAGATCTGCCCTCTGTTCTGTGACTTCTGAATGCTTAGATGTTGGATTCAGAGTATTTGTGTCTTCAGGTTTTGCAGAAGTGGTGCTGCCTTTGTGAAGCTGAAGGCAGCTGGTGAGGTGTAGGTGGTACACCTGGTGTTCCCCTATGTGGATTCAGTGAAAAATGGGGCAGGTTTGAAGCAGGACTCTAAAGTTTTGTTGCGAGTTTGGTGAATTACAGTGAGATGTCACAACCTTGCCTAAGGAGGGATTGCTGCATTGCTCTGCAGAAAGTGATAGAACTAGAAGACAGCATCTAGAATATCAAAATCACACATTTTTGGCACTAGAAATACCATACAAAGTAGAGTTACGATTTTAAAGATTCCATTTATTTAGAAGATAAACTGAAGATAGGTGTTGATCTTGTTTTGAAAACATAAAGCTGCATATTTGGTAGTTTAGAGATCTACCAATTTTGCTAAGAGTTGCCAAGAAGAAGTTGACAGCTTGGACCAAGGATTGCTGTGGTTGCTATGTGCAAAAAGCCTAGAACAAACCAGTGGGAAATAATACCAGGGTGGGAAAGTATTGCTATGGTTACAGAATATTTTCTTTAAAGGAGAGGTGGATAACGCAGCAAGAATCACTGAAACTTAGGTAGTAATGTATTATACAAAAGGAAAACGACTGAAAGATAATAACTGTCTTCTGCTCTTAATGGCATTTTGTTAGTTTCCAGCAAAGAGGGATTTAATTAAAATAGGAATGATTTGTGAAAGCTTTGTTAGAAAAGTATCCTTAGCTTTTATTTTTTAAAAGTGGAATGCCAGCACAATACCTTGCATATTTTGGCTCAGTCTCTTTGTTTTTTAAAACAAAAAAATTTTTTTTTTTTTTTTTTTGTTGAGGAGATTAAGACTTCTTTTAAAAATAATAAAAGTGTAATTACACACAAATAATTTGGTTCATATAAACTTTTAAGACAGACTTTCAGAACATTAAAAAATACTGAGTTTTGCGAAAGACGTGCTATAAAGTGACTGCAAAATACAATAAAAATAATAATAACTTACAAAAGCCTGATTTAAGTGGTGCTGTAAATCTGAACTGAAAAATTAATCTGGGAAGCATCCTGATTGTGTTTGTGGATGTCCTGCAGGATTTCATTGTAATCACCTCCATGGGTTTGAGCAGCTCAGGGTTGTGTGGGGTGGTGTGGGCTGGGCAATGCCCACCTCCTATTCTGCTGGGAAAGGTGGGGCTGGGGTGGTGTCACCTGGGGCTGGATTCCAGGTGCCACCAGAACCACTGTCACTCCCCTCCTCAGCTGGACAGGGCAGAGAAATTTTAAGAAAAGCTGATGAGTTAGGGACAGGGAGGAATCACTCACCAGTGACTTGATGAGCAGCCTGGTGGGAGGGACAGGACAGATCTCTGCTCCAGGACCAGGAAAAGGGAAAATGTAAGAAGTGGACTTTATTTTTTTGTTTCCTGTTGCTACTGTGCTGTGTTTATCCTTCACTCTGATATCCATACCTTGGAATGCTGCCTTGTTCAGCTGCTCTTTGAGGCCACCACTGCGGTTCACTGGGATGTGGTTGATGGACCCAGATGCAGCTCCTGAGCTGTGTAACTGCTGAAGGTCTGCACCTGGCCATGGCTAATGTTTCAACCTAATTCCTGGTCCAGGGACATGAAGGAGAGTTTATCATGCTGGGGAGTAAAGGATGGAAAGAGAATAAATCGACAATTTCTCTCTGCTCAAGAGCTTGCTCTCCTTCAGAGCACGACTCCACCACACCACAGCAATTGTTCATCACATCTCTGCCTTGGGCACAGTTTGTTGAAGTTGAGGAGGAGGAATTAAATTGTCAGCTGAAATATGTTCAGCTGTTTGTGACTGTTTTCTGGTGCTTTAGTGGCATTTTGCCTGTACTGTGGATAGGGATTTGAGACTTGGAGGTGAGGCAATGTCCTTTTACTTTGCTCTTGACAAGTGTAGTTAAACATGGAAATAACCTGCTGTACATAGCAGTGCAGACCCTGGCTATTAAAACTGAGATCAAAGACCCTCTTCAAGTTAATTTTGTAGCTTTTCCATCAAATTCCTGGCTTTTTTGCAGTGGACACACATAAGACAGACTGTGGAATACAGAGTGGGGAAGGAATGGTCCTGATGGAGACTGATTATACCAGGACTGGACTTCTATATAAAAACACTGAAACAAGGGTCTGACAAGTCCAGAACAAAGATCTGAGATGGGGGAGAAGCAAGGGAAATGAGGTCAGCTAGGGAGGTGAGGAATGGCCATTTTGTCAGGAAAACGGGAATTTAAGAAAGAAGTCTTAAGAGAGAAAGGAGAACTAGACTGGATGCTGGAACAAAATGAGTTGGGGGCAGTGGCAAAGCAGGGTAATGATGAGGGCCAGTGCTTGGAAGATTTAGAGTGGATGAAGAACAAGCCCTGGAAAGAAAAAAAAAATGAAGAATATAGAAGCAGAAAATGTCAAGGCTGAGGAAATGGGTCAAAAGTTGTGTGCAGCTCAGGTGCACTGCTACTTTTCAGTGTAGAGCCAAAGATTTCTGTGCAGAGCTTCCTTTCTTTTCCTAGATGTCTTGTGTAGCTGACCCAGTGTCAAAAAGATGGCTTGCATGGATGAGAGCATCTCACTGCTGTAATTATTCCCTCCATTAGTACAAATGACAGAGACAAATGTAGTGTGGATTCAACTGTTCCACATTGGGCCATTTCCCTGTGAGCATTTGTTCTACATTTTTTTTCCCCTGGGGTTTAAAAAAATACACTGGATAAAAGCACATTGCATAATAAGGTAGTAAAATAATAAGGTAGGTGCTACGGATTATCCAAAGTTGGAATTAATTTTTCCTATGCTGTTTTAGCTCACTGTAGTTCTGATTATTTAGCCATGTTGGAGGATCTAATTACGTGTTCACATGGTATTTATTCTGCGGGACTTCCTTCTTGCACTCTCTAGCTCAGGTGAATTTGCATGGGGGTACATCAGAATTTGACAGCTGTGGATTCTGCAAGATGCTTTGTGAAGGAGAGGAGTCTGCAAAGCAAGAACAGCTCCCTTGAGGACAGCTGAGGGCTGCCCAGGGACTCTCCCAGAGGTCTGTGAGACAGTCCAGTCCCTCACCCCTGTGGAAAGCTGTTCTCCCTATTCCTTTATCCCATTTTCAGAGCATCTGACTGCTTGATGGCATTGCTGAACAGCCTCCTGTCCCTCAGCAAGGTCAGTGGCAGCTGCATTCTGGAGGTCTCTGGCTCCTGGTTGGAGACCCCTTACTCTGCCCCCAGCCCAGATCTGTGGGAGGTTTTTTCTGTGGGCATGGCTGGGGTGGTTGGGAATCAGCTGAACAATTTCAGTGCATCTCAGCCTGTGGTGGTCACCTGGTGTGGGTGTCCAGGGCATCCCTCTGGCTGCCCTGGAAGGCCTGGGACCCTGGCAGGGGTCAGGAACCCCCCTGGACAGAGCCCCCAGAGACACTGTCTGTGATCTCTGTCCATGGAAAAGAGTTTTCAATCTTACAGGATGAATTACCAGCTCTGAGTGTTTGATATAAGTAATAATTAAGTGTGGCACGGGTGCAAAAGCAAAATTTCAGGATTCTAGATTAGGGGTTCAGAGGGGACAATATGGAGGAAATTGGGTGTGTCTTGTCCTTTTTCTTCTTCTTCATGCCCTCCATGTTTCACTGTGGTGTTGGCATTTTTCTGTTGGTTTAGGCTGGGGACACACTGTCCAACGTAGGTGACAGATATTGGCACGTTATTGTAAATCCAGCACAGGTAGTTTGTGGTATTTAATGTTTGTAACATCCCACTGAGGGCAGAGCCCCACACGCTGCCCTGCAGGACAGAGCTGCGGCAGGGCAGCAGAACATGTTAGAGATAAACAGAATAAACAACTTTGAAACCAGCACAGACCAATTATGACTTCTTCTTTGGCAATGGGGCAGAGAGACAGAGACTTTCTACAATCTCGGAATCATCAATACCACAGATTCCGACAACCTGGCACCATTTCTCATTTTCTTTTCTATAGTTTAAGCTGGATTACCACAGTCATCCAAGCCTTGCTCTCTTTACACCTCAGTTCCCCAGGTGTGAAATTAAAATAGTTCTTCCTTTTTCATAGGTAGGTAGTGCTTACAAATATTATGGAATTCATTTTCCCAGTATCCATATGGTGGTGATAAACCCAGGAAGAAATTTGAAGTCTCAAAGCTGGAGTTAAATAGGAGATAGCAGGAAAGTCTGTGGCCATCTGTTGAATGGCAGAGTAAACTGGAATATCCCTTTGCTTATTGAGCAAACAGCCAGTGATCTTGTGCACTGGCTGGGATGGACCTGTTCAAGGAAAAAAAAAATAAATCTAGGTTTTGAGTAATAACTCAAAAGGATTTTTATTGTGATGTGTGCACACACAAAGCAAGATGGGTTTACAGGTGCTCAAGGGTCCTTCAGTCTGGCTCCATCTGCCTCGTGCTCAACTTCAGACTGTTTAAAATATCTTTTTGTGCATCCTACATTTTTAGAAGCACTAATGCTTTACAGACCTGTGTGCCTTTTTACCTCCTTAATGTTTCTGTAAAAGCATTAAGGAGCTGGGAATACTAATTCAGCAATAAAGTTTTCCTAAGATAAGTAGTTAAAGAAGAGTTCTAAAAAGCTGGTCACTTGGCAAGCCCACATGTGTCTCCATCTGGCTCACAGTCTGAAAGACAGATTCAGAAACTCATTGAGATAATTCCTTTCAAATTATGGCTTTCAGTCCTGTTGTTTAAGTGCAATGAACATTATATTTAAGGACTTGCAAAAGCAAATTTAACATTCCTTAGGACTTGAAAACTCCTCCTCTTTCTCACTGTCCTGTTCTTGCTCTCCACTCTTCCTTGAAATCTGACATTCATTCAGTTTGCCAAGGTCCCCTCCTTTCTTTTGTTTTCCCATGGTTCTCAAATTAAATAAGACTTGATTTAAATAATGGCATGCTGTAGAAAAGAATTAGGCTTCTAGCCATAAAAACTGGGAATAAGCTATTTGAATTTTAATTAATAACCTCACATTTGCACAGAATACATTTTTGAATTAAGCTGTTTAAACTTTTTAAACTGGAAGAAAATAATGACAATTTCTCAGAGACCAGAGAACTTCAACTTTCATTTCTTCTCTGTTTAAAATTTTAAAAACGAACCAAACTTAACCTTTTTTGATATTGTGTAACATACTTAAATTTTTTTGATAAATCATCAGTGAAAGTGCAGTTCTTGTTGATGAATGTCACTGCTTATTAATTATAGCATTAATTGTCTATAAAACAGCTTGGTAGAACAAAACAGAGACCAGGGTGCTGATCACTGATCATCAGTCTTGTTTATGCTGATAAGTTTTTGATGTCCTGAATAGTCCCAGTGAGATAGAACTGGAAAATAACAATGATTGGAGGCCTTGAAATCTTTCTTCTTCCTTTCTACTAGGAATCACGGCAGGACTCTTCATTTTGGGTGTAATCATTGCTTGAGATGATGTAACAGGTATGCTGAAAAATACTAAGCAGATGTTTCTACAGACATGCAATAAATATTCTTCCTGGTTTTGTGTACATGGGACAGAAATTCACTTTACAGGAACATTCTATGAATGAGAGAGCTGTTACAGTTGTCCTGTTTGTGTGCCTACCTCCAGCACAGTGAGATTATTCACAGCATGTCATATCATAGCCATTGAGCCCCAAAAAGGAGCTTTAACGATGTCCATTCACAGCAAAAGCCCCAAATTAATATTGTGTATCAAACAAAAGATGTCAGCACCAAAGCCTGAAACTGCAGCACCTGAAAATACTGCAGTAGAAATGAGAGTAATTATTGGTGCTTTATTGGCCTTTCTAAGGAAGCTGAATAAATGTCAATATACTTAAACTGGTGCTGGTCCCTGAGGAGCCACCTCAGAGCTACAATATCCCTGCACCTTTCTGAGCCACGTCATTGAGTTCGTATTTTTCTTAGACATGTTGGTCTAGAGAAGCTTTTAATTGTTTTCAGAAGTGTATTAATAGCAAAGAAGAAATATTTGAAGATACTTTTCCTTTTTTTCTTTTTTTTTTTTTTTTTTACCTTAATTAGAAAGATCATGGGTCTGTAAATATTTCAGAGTATAAAACCAGATTCGAAAATAAGGAAGTCACCAGAAAAGATGTAGGAAAATCCAAGCCCTGGCAATGTAATTATTTTTTTGGGACAGAATGTATGAAATTTCATTGGGAATATGAGGCACACGTGCAGTGCTCTGTTCTGTTTTGGCGGATTTTTTTTTTTTTTTTTTTTTTTTGTGCTGCCAGTGTCTGAGGGGTTCTCAGTGAACTTTGTGCTGTAAAAAAAAAATCACTTGCTCTCCTATTTTGGAAACAGACCAGTTTGTTTCCCTTTTTATTCTGTGGTAAGGTGGCCTAGATTTGCCTCTGTGTCTTGTTGAATTGTAAGCAGTTTCTGGTTTATGTCTGAGCATAATTGCTCTGACTTTGGGACAGGCAACGTATACATTTATGTGATAAAGAGATTGAGGGTCTTGGACACACATCTTGCTCAAAGGATTCAAATACGAGCATGAGAAGGAGTCACATTGTAATTTGGGGTGCTTGGGGTGGGTTTTGTGCCTACACATCATTGTTCAGTGCTCTTTGAGGTGCTGCACGGGGTGTGCAGCCCTGGGCAGACCCTGAACCCTCTGCAGCTTGGAGAACTGGAGGTCATGGGAGAGATGGCACCAGAAAACTGGACTGCAAGAACTGAATTAATTGTACCTGAAATATCTGAAGAGAATTTGTGGTTGCTGTATTTGTGTCAGACAAGCTGTTTGTTTGGTAGCTACCCCTTTGGCAGTAGATTGTCTGATAAAAAGACCCGAAAGAAAACATTTTCTGCTGTCCTTCCTATGACAGTTTGACATTTCAGAGGCTGCAGTGGGACTCTGCCAGTTCATCAAACTCAGAGAGCTTTTGCTGCTTTAGTTCTGTTGGTAAACACCATGAAAACATCCTGCAAACAAAATGCCTCAGCAGCTTTACTACTTTTAATTATGGAAATGTTTTACTTATATTTCCTTTCTAAGTTCTCTGTTCTAAGCCCACTCTCTCAAAATGCTGCAAAACTGTGGAAGAGGCAGAAAATGTCAATGTAACAGAAATGGACTGTCACTAAAATCTTACCTTTTTTACTCCAGGGAATACCTGGTATTTGAGAGAGAGAGGGGAAAAGAATAGTGGTGCTGAGGGATTCCTTGTCGGGAAGGGAAGGAAAACAAAACCTGTTTCAGGAAGCCCAGCCTGTATCTCAAAGTACAGAAATTATGGTGTCAATGTGCACCTTAGTCCAAGTATGCAACTTTTCCTTTCCTCAAAGACCTGTACACCTGGAGGACCTACAGAGGCAAGAAGCTGTCCCTGGTCCAGTGCACATCCAGGGATGACCTGCAGGTGAAGGAAGAGGATCCCTGGGTGATCCTGAGGTGATCCTTCCTCTCTGCTCAGCCCTGATGATCTTCAGAGTCCTGTTTTGGACTCCCCAGTAAGTGAGAGATGGAGCTACTAGGGATTTCCTTTCAAGTGAAGGGACACAGAAATGATGGATGGTCTGGCATGCCTCTTTTGAGGTATTTCTTTACAATAAAGAAGGTGGAAATTACCTTCACTAGTCTTCCATCTGCATCTGTTTATTTAGCCCTCAAAAATGTCCTCTAAAAGTTGTTTTTTGATTTATAAAATTTATTAATATGAATGTCTTAAAATTGTTTTTTATTTTAGAAGGCTTAGATAATAAGGTCTGCTCGTCTGTAGCACTGAAAGGTCTGAGTAGTTCACTGCACAGTCTACACAACTCTGCTGATGCAAGTAAACCACAGTGTGGTAAACACCACTGCTCTGTGGAACATAAATTCACTCATTGGAGGTAAAACAAATATCAAAACTCTCTAAACATATCTAAGCTCCTAGATACAAATTTGTCTACATTATCTGACCATACTTTTGGCATACTGAGATCAGATGGGTTATTCTTAGATAGCTGAACACTTCTTTCACCTTTGATTTCTTATTATTTTTTCTTTTGCACTTCATTGTGACCTCATCATTACACTGATGTATGTAATTCCATTAATTCTTGCTTGCAGCCATAATGTAGTTTTGAGACAGTTGTGAATACTGAACAATGTACCAATCTGATTGTTACTACTCTACAAGTCTATCCTGTCTCTCTTCCCATTTCCTCTCCCTCCTGTCCAAGTAGCAAAATGCTGATTAAGTTCCTTTCACTTGGAAATTTTGCTCTGATTACAGACATGATGCTTTTTTTTTTTTTTTTTTTCCACCTACTTCCAAGTAGAAATAGTGGTGATCTTTCCCATTGTTTTCTCTGAAGTAATTTATTTGATGCTAGTTGTTCTCTGGAACACTTGTGTTTAGGTAGTGACTCAGTAGTCTGGATGCCCTGGTGGAGGTTGCTGGTTTGGTGGACACACTCATACTGATTTATGTCAACACAGAATTTCTCCTGTAATGTTGACTCAAGATAAATATTTTGAAGGAGATAAACTTGTAGTGTTCTTAGCATTTCTTTCTTTAATTGGTTTCTTGGGTTTTTTTGGTGCAATTTTAAAAAAGATAACTTTTTCCATCTTTGGAAGAGTTACCATAAACATTTCATGGGTTTTCCTCCTCTTTCTTCCTGCCACAAGTTATCAAACCTTTAATGGTCATTTGTACTGAAATAGTCTATCAGTTACAATAAAATTGCTTGCTGTGAGCTGGGCTATATTAATTATATCTAACAATAAATTATGGGAGTTTTTTATATTTGTTTTGCAGTTCAGTTCTACTCACAGTTCCTTGGGGACTGAAGACTAAAAATACGTTTAACTGTACAGATTGTTCTAGCTGTTAAAGAGCATTTCCTTATTCCTGTAAGGACTTGCTGTGGGAGCAGCTCCGAGTTGACTGAAGGGCAAATTTTTTTGGCAGAATGAAAGTCATCCATCTAATACCAGATCAAAAGAGCATCTCTCTCAAATAGATGCTATTGAAATTTTTTAAAAAGTGAAAAAAAAACCCTAGAAATTGGAAAGTCACAACCAAAAAAGTGCTTACCAATTCTCTGCAAAGAAGCCAACTGGTTTAAAAAGAAAAAGCCCAGGAGCATCAGTGTTGACCAGTGACAGTGTCTGATTTTGCAGTGTAACACCTCATGTTTTCATTCCATCCATAATGCCTTGGGGACATGTTTTTGTATCTCAGTATTAACGGGCTTGCTGCCACATAATTGGTGAACTTGTTGCAATGAGAGCCTTGGAATAAGAATTGTGTTTGAGATCTTCCCAATAGTGTAGGAGAGTAGGACAGCTAAAAAAAAGTGACCCATGTAAGTAAAGATATTTAGGATGGCTTTTGCTCGGCATTATGGAATGCTGTCCCACTGCAAAATGTCTTAGAGATGCAGTTTCTTCAATTTTGACAACTGGATGTTGGTTCAAATTAAGTCTGAGAAGTTCATTAATGTTAGTGTACCAATTTTGAATATCTTGGGAAGTTTGAAAGTGTATATTACAAACAAATCTCTTTCCAGGCACTGTACTTGTGTTTCGTGCAGTAGATAAAAGAAATACAAGCAGATGCTACTCTAGGCAAAATTCCTTTAAATATGTTATTCAGAACTTAAGTTTGCACATAGTTCTGCTGTAATGTGGGGTTAATGGTTCAGAATTTTTCTCTATCCCTGCAGAAAATGCCTGTGCACCACTGTTCATTTGATTAGGTTAAAACCTGCAGGATTGTTGAACTTTTTGATGCTTGTTAGCATAAAGCTAGGAAGTTGCTCTTTGTGGTGGGCACAGGACTGGTAGCCAGATGAAGCTCTATTCTTGCCTCATTCTCCAAGCCTTTCTGTGTGATCTGGAGAAAATAATTTAGTTTTCTTGAGGCCTTATATACAGGAGAAAAGTTCTGAAAGTCCTCAGTAATGGGGCTTTTTAATTGCTGAGCATTTTCATGATGCCTTGGGATCCTGAAAAAGAAGGTAGCAGATAAAAGCAAAGAACTGATTGCCTTTATTTTTGCAAAGAATATTTGTCGATGTTCTTCCCTTTCAAGATTCAAAAGCACCATTTGGAAAAGCCTTCAAGTGTGAAGTGTCATTTCCTTAATACATCCATCATCAGACATAAACACTTTTCTTCCCCTCCCTCTCTCTGGCTCATTTTTTAGCTTTTATTTCTTACTCCTCAGGAAAGTCTCCTACAAGTGATCCGCGTGTTTCTGCTGATTACTACTTGATTCCATTTTAGAAAAATGTAGCATAATTAAGTAGCAAGAGGAACTGGGCAGTAAAAGGGGTAGCATTTGGACAATTCATTAAATACTTGGTGCCTTTTAATGGTAGGGTACTTCCTTTGCTCATGAATTATTCATTTTAATGCTTTTGTTATAATGGCGACAGTGTTTCGGTCTCTGAGGCAGTTCTGGACAGCCTTCCTCTGCTGAAATACTGCACAGCAGCAGCAGCAGCTACCACTTATTTTATAAACTAATGCATCTAAGTCAATAACACAGTGAGTAAATGTATTTTCAAAATCGAGAACATGAAAAAAGAGGACAGATAACAATATTATAACTAAGGGGATCTGTTGTGCTGAAGGGTTCAGTTTGTTTACTTTTCTGCGAACTATTTAGGGATGTAATTCAAAATAAATATTTTTACAGATTATTGTGTTTAGTATTAGATTCGAATTATGTCTATAATGAAAACAGACATTAGTGTCTCTGCTTTATACAGCATGGTGCAATAAAAGGCAGTTTAAAAACCCTCACTGTACATAAACACATCAAGTTTTTCTTAAAACTAATGTTTAAAGGTTTCTTTGAAACAGTTTTTTAAGATGAAACATAACACAACCACACAACCCACATAGAAAATGCATCTGACTCATGTGCGTAGAGAAATAAAAGTTTCTTTGTGGTATCTAGTATCAGTCTTTCATTAAAGCATGGACTTTCCTGAAGAGAAATTCCAGTGCAGGCGCTTGAGGGCTCTCCCCATCTTCCCCCGCCTCTTTACACTTCTCTGACTCTGGGTTAAGCCCCTGGGTCTTGGAAGGGTGTGTAAGGGACAGTACCATGAGGAGAAGGGAATTTGGGGCTGGGAGCAGGGAATTTGGGGTTGGGAGGAGGGAATTTGGGGCTGGGAGCAGGGAATTTGGAGATGAAAGTAGTGAATTAGTGGCTGGGAGCCGGGAATTTGGGGTTGGGAGCTGGGAATTTGAGGCTGGGAGCAGGGTATTTGGGGCTGGGAGCAGGGAATTTGGAGATTTGGAGCTGGGAGCAGGGAATTTGGAGATGAGAGCAGTGAATTAGAGATTGGGAGCCGGGAATTTGGAGCTGAGAGCAGGGAATTTGGGTCTGGGAGCAGAGAATGTGGAGCTGAGAGCAGGGAATTTGAGTCTGGGAGCAGGGAATGTGGAGCTGAGAGCAGGGAATTTGGGGCTGGGAGCAGAGAATTTGGAGCTGGGAGCAGGGAATTTGAGTGTGTGAGGAGGGAATTTGGGGCTGGGAGTAAGGAATTTGGAGCTGAGAGCAGGGAATTTAGGGCTAGGAGCAGGGAATTTGGGTCTGGGAGCAGGGAATTTTGAGGCTGGGAGGAGGGAATTTGGAGCTAGGAGCTGGGAATTTGAGGCTGGGAGCAGGGAATTTTTGGTGGGAGCAGGGATTTCGGAGCTGAGAGCAGGGAATTTGGTGCTGGAAGCCCGAAATTTGGGGTTGAGAGCAGGGAATTTTTGGTGGGAGCAGGGATTTCAGAGCTGAGAGCAAGGAATTTGGGGCTGGGAGCCGGAAATTGGGGGTTGAGAGCAGGGAATTTTTGGTGGGAGTAGGGATTTCGGAGCTGAGAGCAGGGAATTTGGGGTTGGGAGCTGGAAATTTGAGGTTGGGAGCAGGTAATTTTTGGTGGGAGCAGGGATTTCGGAGCTGAGAGCAGGGAATTTGGGGCTGGGAGCTGGAAATTTGAGGTTGGAAGCAGGTAATTTTTGGTGGGAGCAGGGATTTCTGAGCTGAGAGCAGGGAATTTGGGGCTGGGAAGCAGGAATTTGAGGTTGGGAGCAGGTAATTTTTGGTGGGAGCAGGATTTCGGAGCTGAGAGCAGGGAATTTGAGGCTGGGGGCTCCGTGGTGCTGTTCCCAGGGGACACAAACGGGTGCTCCCCGCAGTGCTGTCCCTCTCTGATGTGATTTTAGAAGCGCTGTTTTCTCCCAAGCCTTGTCCTCACTCCTAAAATGCCTTCAAGCCAGAGATAAGTGCGTGTGGGGGACGGAAGCAGTGAGCAGATAGATGAGTGATTAGGTCATTGGGATGAGAACGGAGGGTTTTCTTTTCTTTTTTTTTTTTTACGCCGAGCTCCCTTCTCGTTTCTTGCTGATCAGATTCCCTGCGAACACGGAGGGCTGAAACTGCGTAAGTAGAGGAAACAAAACTCCATAGATGGATAAAGCTGCAGAGCTGCTAAGGAGCAGCGGAGAAGAGAGAAGTCTGAACTGAAAGTAGATGTGGTTTCGGGGAATCTGAATCATGCAGTATTACTTTCACTTTTTCTAGGCTTGTATTTCCTATGAACAAACCATTGGGGAGATAGAAGTTCTGATTTAGATAATGTCTTGCAGTCTTTGGGATAACACATCCTGCTGGAGGGGGAGTCCTTTCGGCCAAGGTCGGGCTCCGTGAGCGGAGAGTTTCCCCCGCTGCCCACGTCCACATTGTTTCTGCTGGGAATGTCAACTTTGGGCCTTTTCCTGCGGATTTTTTCATACATTTAGGTGACCACCCCATGTAAAATGGAAGCACCAATAGGAACCCCTCCTTTCCTTTTTCCTGTAGCTCTGCTCAGACCATTCTCTGTTAGCATGGTAGTGGTACAAAGTGTGTGGTCTTTCAGCTCTGACTAATGCATTTTGTGCTGTGTGACTGAAAATGTCTCGTACTCTGCCAGGGCTGACTGAGGGTTGTGGAATGTGGTGCCTTTTCTCTGTTTTTCTCTGATTTATTTTTTTCTTCCCTTTTTTTTTTTTTTTTTCCTTCCCTTTTTTTTTTTTTTCAATTTTTTTTTCCCCTCCAGTACAAATGTGTAGGCAGCTTGTTGAGAAACCTCGGGATGCAGGGGAAATGCTTGTGCGTTGTGGAATGCGGCTTCCCCTGGGAGACCCCAGCCAGGCGGGCAGTGAATGAGCAAAGTGGAAGAATGAGAAAGGGAGGAGGTCGGAGGCAGGGACAGATAGGAAAGAGTGAGCGAGGAGGAAGGAAGGAGGTGGAAACAGAGGGGCCCATTTCCCTTTTTTTCTGAAGCAATGACAGCTGGTTCTGTCCTGCCTCACATGACAAAGTGCTGTGGAGTATTTAAGCTGTGAGCCAGTGAGCAAGGGTGGTCAGCTGATTATATTTTAATTTCTTTCCAGGCTTTAGTCAGGTGATCCCTGATGAGTAGCCAGCCCACCAAGAAGGGACTTGAGCACACAGGTAAGAGAGAAGCTGTGTACTCTTACATGCAACTGGGGGGTCTGGGGAAAAAGGTAAACAGCTCTAAAATTGTTTGAATAGTTAAAAAAATCCTCCCTTGCTTGGATGTGTAACACTGATTGTCTCTTTCAATGCTGCTACTTCTGCTATTCAGCCTTATTCTTGATTTTTTTTTTAATCTGTCTTTAATTAGAAGCTTTATTGCAAAAAAAAAAAAAAAGGAAAATCCAATTGTGTGGTGTTAAATATAGACCAGGGTATTGCATGAATATTGCATTTTGTTGCTTTTTGAATAAAATAACTTTCCATAATGCAAGGGTGTCAAACTCATATTTAGAGGGGAATTCCCAAATACTTAAACTATGAGTCATAAAAAGTTAAAGGACCAGTACAACAGTTCAGGATAAAAACTCCGTTCTGCCTTGGGTGGCTGCTTTTGTACACTTTAGTAGTAAAATGTGTCTTTAAAAAAACCCCAAAGATTCACAAAGCTGAAGCTCTTTAAACTCTGCTGACCATAACCTAAAAGATAGGTGGGAGAGATGAAACAGATGACTGGGGAGGAGGATTGTGCTCTTGGTTTCATGCATCTTTTCTTTCATTGTGTCTAACAACCTGGTGAATGAGTCTTCTGATGTGCTGAGGATGCTTCAAAGAGCTCTGGCTCCTTCATTCCTGTTACATAATGTCTTAGCAAGAAAACAGACTGAAAACCAGTAATAAGTGCACTTACTGTAAATGAAAGAGTACAGAATAAAAATGCCTGGTGGGTGTGACAGATAAAAGTGGGGTTTAACTGGTTTTATGTGTGGCTGCCGTGCCACACTCTCTTCTCTTTAAACATAACTGCGCAAAATTTTCTTCCTTACTGTTGTTTTTCCTTACTAGAAGAGCTCAGATACTCTGAAGTTCTCAATTACTCCTGTTTAAAGATGTGTTCAGAGTTTTTTAAGATGGAAAAGGCAGGCAAGTGTTCCCAGCTCCCACCTGCAGCTCTGAAAAACTTCTCGTGGTCTAGGGTTGAAAACTTCATTTTGAAAATGTGTCATACAAATTTCCATGTTTTACTGGTGGCATTGCTTTTGCACTCTAATTTGCAGTATTTAAATAAAAACTGTTTGAGCCATACCTTTTTCTAAGAGGCTGGTGCTATACATACACAAGAATAATAAAGATGGGTGACTTTCCAATTTTTTGTTTAATTTAATGATGTTTCTCTTTTTCTCATTGTTAAAAAGTCTTTGCTTGTGGCAAGCTGGCTGTGGGATGTTGGTATTGTCTTGTAACAACAACTGGGTCTTAGATGCTCAGATATCCTGAGGTTTGATCTGGAGGAGACCCTAAAATGGGGTTGTGGGATAGTTGGAGGAGCATTTCTGTTGGCTTCAGGAACCTTTATCGTGTGCATGCCTGAGGAAAAACGCAGGTTTGAGTGGAAATCTGAGAGGGTAATTGCAAAAGCATGGAAAGCATCAGAGAGGTTGAGGGTAACAGTGGATTTACAGCACGGGATAAGAGATGTGAAGTTGGGTTTTGCACTTATCATGGCACAGAGAGTGCTCTTCGGTTTCAAATAATCCTTGGCAATAGTTCTCTGCTGAAGGTTTTCCAGTCGTGCTTTTCCCTTTCTGTGGGATGGGAGCAGGAGAGGTTTCAGGAGGTGAGGAAGGCTTGGTGGGGTGAAACAATGCCAGGCAATGATGGTTCTGGATAGCAGGGTCTGCTCTGCAGTGGCTCCTCTGCTTGCCAGGAGGGCCAACAATGAGGCACTTGGTGTTCAGTGCTCCTCTTCCCCCAGTGCTCCTCTTCCCCGTAAGAACTGGGAATTAAATGAGCTTGGGGGTCTGGAAAATGAGGCAATAGCCCTGAAAGCACCCCAAGTTCCTGCAAGCTTTCCACATTGGCTTCATCTTAAGCAAAGTGATCTTTTATGAATGGATGCAAATCTTCTTAAGCTCCTTGCAGTTGTCCTTAGGGGAATTCCTGGCCAGGTGGGCTTGTCCGGGCTGCAGCTGCAGAAATGCTGCAGAAATCCTCTCCTCTCCTCTCCTCTCCTCTCCTCTCCTCTCCTCTCCTCTCCTCTCCTCTCCTCTCCTCTCCTCTCCTCTCCTCTCCTCTCCTCTCCTCTCCTCTCCTCTCCTCTCCTCTCCTCTCCTCTCCTCTCCTCTCCTCTCCTCTCCTCTCCTCTCCTCTCCTCTCCTCTCCTCTCCTCTCCTCTCCTCTCCTCTCCTCTCCTCTCCTCTCCTCTCCTCTCCTCTCCTCTCCTCTCCTCTCCTCTCCTCTCCTCTCCTCTCCTCTCCTCTCCTCTCCTCTCCTCTCCTCTCCTCTCCTCTCCTCTCCTCTCCTCTCCTCTCCTCTCCTCTCCTCTCCTCTCCTCTCCTCTCCTCTCCTCTCCTCTCCTCTCCTCTCCTCTCCTCTCCTCTCCTCTCCTCTCCTCTCCTCTCCTCTCCTCTCCTCTCCTCTCCTCTCCTCTCCTCTCCTCTCCTCTCCTCTCCTCTCCTCTCCTCTCCTCTCCTCTCCTCTCCTCTCCTCTCCTCTCCTCTCCTCTCCTCTCCTCTCCTCTCCTCTCCTCTCCTCTCCTCTCCTCTCCTCTCCTCTCCTCTCCTCTCCTCTCCTCTCCTCTCCTCTCCTCTCCTCTCCTCTCCTCTCCTCTCCTCTCCTCTCCTCTCCTCTCCTCTCCTCTCCTCTCCTCTCCTCTCCTCTCCTCTCCTCTCCTCTCCTCTCCTCTCCTCTCCTCTCCTCTCCTCTCCTCTCCTCTCCTCTCCTCTCCTCTCCTCTCCTCTCCTCTCCTCTCCTCTCCTCTCCTCTCCTCTCCTCTCCTCTCCTCTCCTCTCCTCTCCTCTCCTCTCCTCTCCTCTCCTCTCCTCTCCTCTCCTCTCCTCTCCTCTCCTCTCCTCTCCTCTCCTCTCCTCTCCTCTCCTCTCCTCTCCTCTCCTCTCCTCTCCTCTCCTCTCCTCTCCTCTCCTCTCCTCTCCTCTCCTCTCCTCTCCTCTCCTCTCCTCTCCTCTCCTCTCCTCTCCTCTCCTCTCCTCTCCTCTCCTCTCCTCTCCTCTCCTCTCCTCTCCTCTCCTCTCCTCTCCTCTCCTCTCCTCTCCTCTCCTCTCCTCTCCTCTCCTCTCCTCTCCTCTCCCCTCCCCTCCTCTCCCCTCCCCTCCCCTCCCCTCCCCTCCCCTCCCCTCCCCTCCCCTCCCCTCCCCTCCCCTCCCCTGTTGGTGTTTTTTTGGGGTTTTTTGTCTTGTTGCCATTTTGGGGGTTTGGGTTTGCTTCCTTTTTTTTATGAAGTTTAACCTATTGATTATCTGTGACCGCTAGCATCTTTAATAATGTAGACTGTCTAGTTCAAATATATCTCAGAGACAGGAAATGTTTTAGTTTCAGGTCTATTTCTGCCTTTTCACTTGTGTTCTTAATATGTTTTCCTCTGAAGAGGAGGATTTGTTTGAAATATTTCAAGTGCAGTTCCTAGATTTCCACTTATTGACATGAGAATATCTCTTTCACATAACTTCTGACTTGTGATCACTTTAGGTCATGTTTATTTAACCCTGGCAATGCCTAATGATCATGATTGCCCTGAAGATCAGTAGGAGAAAATAAATAACTCGCCCTGCAAATGAGGAACTGATTCTGTGTATATGGCATTATACATCTGCAGCATTTAATTTTCCTTAGAGCAGTGGAAGAAGAATTAAGAGTTCAACAGCTGTACTGAGTAAACTTGCAAGAACGTGAACTCTTAACACCTTTAAATACAGAGATGCTTACTTTCATAAATAAAATTGGTCTAAGAATGTCCAACAAAACCTTGAGAAAGTTGAGTCACAATTATTTTAATGGAATATTTATTGTAATGAGCTGTTTTACTATACATTCTATCATATGTTGTTATAATTAACTTTAGAAAATGTTTTTTTGTTTTGTTTTGCCTTTTTTTTTTTTCTTCTTAGATACGGGGCAGACCCCGATGTTACTAATTTATTAAGAGCTCTGTACATTTTAGGACTTAACTTGACACCAAAACAGTCATTATTTAAGTGCTACATCCCTCTTGTCTTGCAGTTGGACAGCGCTTTAGCTGCTTAAAGCCAAAACCCTTCACTCCTCTCTTTCCTAGTTACGAGCACAAACGTCTGAAATGGGATTTTCCACTCCTGCAGCACTAAGAGGCTTAGACCTTTTTGGTATTATTCACACCAATCCCTTAAGGCTCCACTTGCATACTAACGCTTGGACAACCCCACAAGGTTTCGCTGTGGCCTGGTGGAATCCTCCTGGTGCCTTTGGGGCGCTCTCGGAGGGGTTTTTGGGTGGTTTTTGGGGCAGTTTTGCGCTCGCAGCTGGGAACGGGCGGGGCAGCGCGGCTGTCGCCCTCCCGCGGCAGGAGGCGGGACCGCACCGCTGGGTTGGGGAGTCGCAGCTGGAGAAACAAATGATGAACTCTGTCAGAATCTGCGGTATTGATGATTCTGAGACTGTAAAAAGTCATTGTCTTTCTGCCCCATTGCCAAAGAAGAAGCCATAATTTGTCTGTGCTGGTTTCAGGGTTGTTTATTCTGTTTATCTCTAACATGTTCTGCTGCCCTGCCGCAGCTCTGTCCTGCAGGGCAGCGTGTGGGGCTCTGCCCTCAGTGGGATGTTACAAACATTAAATACCAGAAACTACCTGTGCTGGATTTACAATAACGTGCCAATATCTGTCACCTACGTTGAACAGTGTGTCCCCAGCCTGAACCAACAGAAAAATGCCAACACTGCAGTGAAACATGGAGGGCATGAAGAAGGAGAAAAAGGACAAGACACACCCAATTTCCTCCATCTTGTCCCCTTTGGACCCCTAATCTAAAAACCTAAAATTTTACTTTTGCACTCGTGCCACACTTAATTATTACTTATATCAAACACTCAGAGCTTGTAATTCATCCTGTAAGATTGAAAACTCTTTTCCATGGACAGAGATCACAGACAGTGTCTCTGGGGGCTCTGTCCAGGGGGGTTCCTGACCCCTGCCAGGGTCCCAGACCTGCCAGGGCAGCCAGAGGGAAGCCCTGGATTCCCACAGAACTCCACCACTTCCCTGCCTTTTTTGTTTTCTCACCCTCGGAAAATGAAAAAAAGGGACTGTTAGAGGCAACTCCAGCAAGTTCAATGTTTCTCGCTTTTCCGTGATGTGATGGAGGGGGTCTTTTTACAAGGGCGTGTAGAGACAGGACAAGGGGGAATGAATTCCAACTGAAAGAGAGTTTGGATTAGGTGTTAGGAAGAAATTCTTTACTTATTATTATGAGGGTGGTGAGGCAGTGACACAGGCTGCCCAGGAAAGTTGTGGTTGCCCCATTCCCAGAGGTGTTCAAGGCATGGTTGGGTGAGGCTCTGAGCAACCTGGTCTAGTGGAAGGTGTCCCTGCTCATGGAAGGCTGTTGGAATTACATGGTCTTGAAGGCCCCTTCCAGCCAAGGCCATTCTATGATTCTGTGGTTTTATGAATTTTTTCTGCATTGGTGCAGGTTGTGTGATATAATACGTTGTAAATGGTGATTAATACTCTGGAGAGATATACTAAAAACACTCACCTCTATGAAAATTGATAATATGCTGAAGCAATAAAAAAAGAATCTTAAGAAGTCTCTGAAACGTGACATTAGAGTTAGCAAAGCAGATTCAGCCTTGCTGCAAAAGCAGAATGTTTTTTTACATGTCTGGATCACTCAGAAAGGCTGTTTGTGAACTTAGTAACAAAAGTAACAAAGACTGTAACAAAATGTTGGAAATACCCAAAGCTTTCTAAAATCAAGTGCTTCATGTTAATATTTAATATCAATATACATGAACTACTTCCCAAATCAATTTTGCTTTTCCTCTTAGGAGTTGAGAAGAAAAAAAAAAAAAATACATTCCTTCACTGCTATATGTACTGATAGTAGTAATAAGCTTCTAAAAAAGTCATGAGCTCTGACACTTAATCACTCTTTGTGATGAATGATTATTCAGAAGTGAAAGTCCTACCACAACACACATTTCATTTGAGAGCTGTCACTGCACCCTGTACTCTAAACCTCAGTTCCACAAACTCAGTATCCTGTCAGTTCAGTGAGGAAAAGGCACAGGCAAGGAACTATCCTTGATCTGAAAATGTCTTTATACTTTTGGAACATCTTAAGAATTAAGGGGATGCTTAGAGAGGTGGAAGGAACCAGGCACGTGGAGCTGCTTGCATGGGATTTGTCCCTGGCAGCTTTTGCCATCTTTTCTCTCCACTGCCACCACATGCATTGTTGGACCAGCTGCAGCAGATTGCACTCTGTGGAAGCTGCTGAGAAGGATTTTTGTGAGCCTGAACACAGAAGGTGCCACAGCAAGCATCATAAATGTCCCACACTATAAAAATGGCAAAAGACGAGGAAGTGTGAAAGGAGTTAATCAGTGATGCTAATCATGTCCAAAATTCTTCAGCAAAATCAGGACTCAGTACCTGCTCACAGAAAGCAGAATATGACTGAAATGAAGAAGATTAAAAAAGGCTGCAATTTAAATGCAGCAAACAGCATCTTAATAAGTTTTTGGGGTTTTAGGGTTTTTTTCCCCATTCATTCAGATCATAGCTGGCTTTATGTTGAATCACCTTTTCTGAGGAATTTATTTGTGAGTGTGTACTTTCAAAAACAGTGGCATGATTTGCCATTTGTAAGACAAGAACATGGGTAAACCCCAAAATAGTGACCTGCAACTGAGGGTGGCAATCATTTACATCTTAACAAGAGGAATCAGAAAATCCACGTTAGGGGTGCTCCCCAGGTGTTGCATTCCAAGCACTTCAGTAATACTGTGTATTCTGAAGCTCATATTTATTTTGTTATTCAGTTGAAAATCATGCCAACAGAAGCGATATATTATGACAAGTTAATGTAGTTTCTACTGCACAGTGACACTGCTCAAGGTGTTGTTCTCATTAGAATTTTTTTCCCTTAAAAATAGAGACCTATTTTGACGGCACATCTTGTCTGTCATAACAATAGAAGTTGAAGACCTGCTTTTCCAACTGTTTTCTCCTCATTTATGTAATTATTCAATACCCAAGTGTGCACTACATGATAGAAAATTTTAATCCTTTAATCTCTACATTTAATCTGTGATACAAATTCATTGCTTTTTTCCAGGACTGCCCACTGCTTCCTACTGGGTGGGAATTGCTGCTTTTTGGAGCAGGGTATAACATTTTCAGGAAGTTTGCTCCTGAGGAGTGGCCAGATCTGAAGTGTTGCAGTAAATCTTGCAAAGAGGCAGCTATGGTTTTAATTGTATTTTAATCTGTGCATGCTCAAATTGTACCAGAGATTCTGAGCAATGGCTGTGTGTGACCTCTTATTAACCACTCCATCTGAAAAATGTATAGGACAGTGTATGTTTAAAAAAGAATATTGAAGAAAATAATTGCTGTGATTCACTAAAATCAAAAAGTCTCACTGCTGTGAGATTAGAAATCTTAACTGTTGTGAGAATTCTGAAGATGTAATGAGCCTTTCCCATGGCCCAACCTGTTCATCACACCAAATTCCTCTGAAGAAAAACAAGCCATAGAGTTAAAGCTTTTTCACTGAACATTTTGTTCTGTGGTCACTTGTGCAAAGCGTTGGCTGATATGGGACATACATTACGAGCAAAAGCTGAATGTTCTTCGTAATTGAAGACAAAGCTCTTTTTAGAACTTCTCATCAGTCTCTGAAGAAGAATGCTTTGTAGACACTGATCTAAATGTTTCCTGAGAACAGGGGGGGAATCCCCCTCAAAAAAACCTCTCTGTCTGGAGGGAGAGTTCAGCCCAGCAAGTCAGGGTGGGGATTTACTGGCTGGGGGCGGCGGTGGCTGCTGTGTGCTTTTGGGGGTTCTTTGGTTTAGGTCTTTAACTGGAAGAGGTTTTAACAAGCAAGGCCTGCCTGTGCACCAAACCCACGGGAAGGACCTCAAGCACCAAGCGGGGTTGTGCTGGGAGGGATGGGATGGGATGGGATGGGATGGGATGGGATGGGATGGGATGGGATGGGATGGGATGGGATGGGATGGGATGGGATGGGGTGGGATGGGACAGAATGGAATGGGACGGAATGGAATGGAATGGAATGGAATGGAATGGAATGGAATGGAATGGAATGGAATGGAATGGAATGGAATGGAATGGAATGGAATGGAATGGAATGGAATGGAATGGAATGGAATGGAATGGGGCGGGACAGGATGGGGTGGGGGTGGCTCCTGGGACAGCTGCAGCCACACTCCAGGGGCAGGTGGGGACTGCAGGGTCCTGACCGTGCTTCCTCCGACACCTTTTAAAGACACAGCCCGAGACAGGGTGTGCAGAGCCCGCCGAGCTCCAGGAGCAGGAATAATTCTGGGCAGCGCCTAAAGGTTCTGCGCATTAACCCGACATCGCCCAGTCCCCTTGCAGGAGTGCAGCCTTTACTGGTTTCCAATTAGCTTCAGGCAAATTTACATTGTATTTGCTGCGAGCAAAGCCCTTGTAAGCAACATTTTGGTGTAAGGTTTACTCTTTTTAATTTTGGACAAGGTGGTGAAAGATGTGCTTCTTCCACCTTTAGGTTTCCTGAGCCTGACTTGCTGCAGCTCTGGATGTGTTCTTGTTCAGTATTCTTGTGAGCATTTGGCACAAAAGTGCTGAGCAGCTTGTTACTACTGGTCCCCGTTTCCCCATGAAGCACACAGCATCTTTTTTAATGTAGAGGAGTAGCAATTAGTTGGCTAGTTAACTAGTTAACCCCTAACTAGTAGAAAATATTTGCCTATTTAGTTTTCATCTCAGTTATGAAAGTGCAAAATAATATTAGTTGTGTAGTCTTCACTCTTCTTGTCCTGTGAGAAGCTTAGAAGCTGTTACAGATTAAATACTAGTCCATTTGTTCAGTATTAGTAATGCTTGTGTTAGAGAAAATACAGGCATAGAGTGGGTTATTCTGTGTACCTGGGTTATTTTGTTTTCCCTTTTTATGAGATTTATTTTTCGAATAGTAACATCCAGTTAGTCAGCTATTGGGTGGACAGGCTGAATAGATTCCAACTTTTTAAATGTTAATGCATGTTATGAGTGGCCTTGAGTAATAATGGATGACAGTACAGCATTCAGTCAGAGGACGCCTGAACCACTCAAGTGCGACTCTGCTGTGTGCTCTGGGGAGGGCAGGTGTGTTTCTCAGTAATAGGAGAGAGTCTGGTAAATGCAAAAAGCTCCTGGGGAAATGCACCCTTGTTTTTCCAAAGAACACAGCAGGCAAAGGCTTAGAATCACAGAACCACAGAAAGGATTTTATTGGAAGGGACTTTAAAGATCATCTAGTTCCAAGACCCCTGCTGTGGGCAGGGACACCTTCCACTACACCTGGTTGCTCAGAGCCCTGTCCAGCCTGGCTTTGAATACCTCCAGGGCATCCACAACTTTTCTGGGTGACCTGTGTGAGGCACTCACCACCCTCCCAGTCAAGAATGTATTCCGCCTCTCTTTCAGTCTGAATGCATTCCACCTTCTCCTGTCACTCCAGGTCCTTGTGAATAGTCCCTCTCCCTCTTCCTTGTAGCTCCCCTC
The DNA here is from genome assembly GCF_048771995.1 of Taeniopygia guttata. Taxonomy (NCBI): domain Eukaryota; kingdom Metazoa; phylum Chordata; class Aves; order Passeriformes; family Estrildidae; genus Taeniopygia; species Taeniopygia guttata. The sequence continues at coordinate 109,678,542 of NC_133024.1, read as the reverse complement.
AGGTACTGGAATGCCAAAATTGGGTCACCTCAGAGTCTTCTCCAGGCTGAGCAATCCCAATTTTCTCCACTGTTCTTCATAGGAGAGGTGCTCCACCCTCATAATCATCTTCGTGCCCATCTCTGGACTTGCTGCAACAGGTCCAAATTCTTCCTGGAGATGACTTCTCCTCCTAATTAAGTTCCTTGACATGTGTGGTGCCATACCTTCATTTATGAATTTTGTGGCTTTTCACTTCTGAGAAATCCAAGCCTTAGTCCACAGACAGTTTGTAGCCATTATTCAGAAATGAGCTCTGCTATGGATCTTAAACTAGAAAAAGTGAAGCAGTTGTGGATTGATACTCAAAAACTGAATGAGACAGCAGCAATCCTCCAGTCTGGTACTTGTTGAGTTACCATGAATGATACTTGTCAGATGTCCCTGTAAGTATGAGCTGACACTTGTTTGTTCCTTGCTAATTTAGGCACAAGCATTGTCTCATAAAGTTGTGCAATCCTTATTGGAAATATACAGGCACTTTTTCAACCAATGATGAGAATGAGAACTCATCTGCTCTTCATTTTATTTGGTGTAATTATTTAACGTGTTCATATGACATTTGGAAACTTTAACTGAATTTAGTCTCTCTTAAATGTGTTTGTCACTAAGATTTAAATGGGTTCCTGTATATTTGTTTCACGTAGTGAAGGAGGAGGAGGGGAAGTAACATTTGAAAGTTATCACTGCTTGCCTAAAAGCGTACAAATGCTACCATATGTCCGGAGGTTTTATATCATTTATTAAGATGAGAAAATAACCTAAGCATTCATACTTTGAACAAGATATCTAAAAGTGAAATGATACTGTATTTTTGTGAGAATGATACTGTACAGTCTATTCAGTGTAGGAGAGGTCGGAGTGGTTGATTATCTCTAGACACAACGTTGCCAAAGAACAATAAATCAGATATTTTTAAGCTACCCTGTGAACAGGAATACTTTAATGTTCCAGCACCACTTGCCTTTCAGGCTCGACTGAGCAGACATATTTTAAGATGTTTGTTAGAGTGTATTTTTAACCTAACCTGCTTCCCAGAATATTTAATTGTGGAGGCGTCTAAGTGGTTAGCTGTCCTGGACCTAAGTGCAGGACACTCAGAGCCTGCAGGAAATCAAAAGATTCCTGGGCATGGGGTATAATAATCCTGCCAAACTTCGCTGCATCTGTGTCACAGGAGGGCTGCTGTGGGGCAGGAAGGTGCAAGCAGAAATCCAGGAATACAGAAATGTGCCACCTTCCCTTATGTGTGGATTCTGCATGTGCAGCCAGAGTGCCCTGGGAGTGCTGATGCTCCATGTGCAGGGACACTCTGGCTTTGGGAAGGGTTTAACCAAAGGATTCTCCTTGTGAAATGGGTGCTGGGGCAAGGGACATTCAATAACAGAGCTGATGACGTCTGTGACATGAAGGAAGGAAGATGTGCTGATCACTTTTTGTCTGCTCTTGGAGGGTTTTAGTAGCTGTTCACATGTGTTTTACCAGCAGAGATCTATGAATGGGATCTTCAGGCTGTTGAGCAAACAGGAAGCTTAAAGAGCTTTGATGAGGAGATACCAAGGTGCCACTTTTGGGAGTATTGGCCAGACAAACACTGAAAAGATTGTGCAGAGCTCCCAGTGTGCCCATTTCATTGTAGTGATGATTGTCATGCAGCTCCCTTTACAAAGCAGGTGGGTGCATGAGAAGAAGGAAATGTTAGAGGTAGAGAATGTTCATCCTTGTGAACCTGTCAACTGCTTCTGGAGCTTTCTTTTTTTGGGTGGGTTTTTGTTGGTTTGGAGTTTTTTTAGTTTGGGGTTTTTTTCCCTTTAGCTGCTGCTCTGCTGTTGATGATCCCTCCTACATACACAGGCACACATCCCATGCTGGTCTTTCCTCTCCAGCTACAGGTTGATAGGATTTCCACAGGAGTGTTTCACAATTGTCCCTAAGTGTGTGTGGGTGATAATCAGACAAGGGATATTATCTGCCAGTGCCATATTTGCCAATTCCCTCCCTGAGAAACCCTGTAAGCAAAGACTCAGCCAACACAGCCTCTCACACAGTGATGATTTCAGGGTGGATAACATGAGGATAAGGCAATCTCTGCTCTTTCTCCAAGTCCTGCCTAGCCAGATCACCAGAAGATTTTCCTTAGGACAAGATAGCCAGCCTAGAGTAGAAGATTTAGTATTGCTGGAGTGATTTTTGTTTGGAAGAGAATGTTTCTGTTGATCTTCTCCACATGTGTGCAGGGTAGTTCCTCAAGATGTCATTAGTGGTCATTTTTTGCAAGAGAAAAGGTTCTGCCCAAGCAGACTTGGCCCCAGTCATGTCATAGCAGCCAAGGGAAATGCAAAAAGCATTTACCATAAAATGGGGTGATGTACCCAGACCTGGCCATTCAGGCAGGTAACAAGAGGCCAGCATTGTCCCTGCTTAAGCACCTGATTGCTGAGCAGGTCTGGGTCACCTGTCAGCCCTGGTTTTGGATCTTGCTTGGCAGCATCTGCAGAGGGGTCTGGGGCTGCCTGTGGAAGCTCAGAACCATGGGTTAGGAAGTGAAGTGTCTCCTCCTCTGTAGGAGGAGCTGATTCTTGCTGTGTTCTGCATCTCAATTCTAGGTGAAGTCTTTCTGGGACTTCTCCAAGCCAGGCTCCCCATGTTTTGTCAGGCAGCTCCTTGCAGAGCTGATTGTGTTGGCTCTTTTGATCACTAGTGTCACATACAGGGGTTGGAAAGAGTGGTATGACAGACCAGACTCTGCTTTTTAAGGTACGTGTTGGCAGTTTTGCTCAGCACCTCTCAGGGACAGTCATGCTCAGGTGTCCAGGCTGCCTCTGGTGCACCCTGTGGGGAGGAACCTGTTGGATCCTAGGTTTTCTATCTGTCTTTTAGCAAGAAGTCTTACCTCAACCTCTTTTTCTTTTTTTTTTTTTAAGTATAGAATACATTTCTTATTCATTCTATAAATTTCTTACGTGCACTCCACACAGAAGTACAGGTGTGTTGTCAAAGTTGTATGCAGATTATTCAGCACAGTGAAGTAACTGCAACATACTTTCACATTATTCCAGAGGTGGAGGAATTCCATGCTGGCTGAGCAATACAGCATTTCTCAACCTTAGGAGCAAGGGAATTTTGTAAGGTGTTTTTGGTTGGTTTTTTTTTTCCCTCAGTAATAGGGCTTGATTTGTTTGAACTTTAATAGTTGGGGTAGAAAAAGGCAACTGGCTGCATCCCATTTTTCATCTCAGAGAACTTACACAGTATTACTGCTTGTAAATTCTAAGTGATGTTTAGATTGTTAAAGAACAAAGTGATTAAATTATATTATTTGGATCCTCTGAAGTCTTTCTAAAGATCTGAGTGTTGTTTGGTTTCGGTACGCTTGCTTTAGTGTTTGGTTAGGGCTCTTCATAAACAAAATACAAACATTATCTTTATTACTCACAGTGCTGCTGCATACTTGCGGTTTAGGTTTTGCCAACTATTTGCATTGTATAGCCACAGACTCTGTCTGGGTGGCATAAACAAAAACAAAGCATTTCTGTTCCTATCAGGACTTGTTTTTTCAATGAGGCGCATTAGTGTATTGTTAGGTAGAGAGGTAAGATTTTGTGTGTGTGTGTGTGACTCTCCTCGAGTCTGAAGTGGCAAAAAACCACATCAGAATAGATTTATGTGTGTCTTATTAGCTGTGAGCACCCACAGCATGATTAATGCTCTGCAAGAGAGACAGACAAGGCTGTCTCTGCCCCTAGAAGCTCACAGTCTAGCACTGATAAGACTTGCCTTGTAATTTAGGAGGTGTGAAATTAATTTTGCGTTTATTAGTATTGTGACCCTCCTCTGGATGCAGTTCTGGGGTGCAGAAGCTGTTGCAGGCACATGAATCAGCCTGCACTGGTTTCACTAATCTATGCAAATCAAATGCCTCCTGTTAGCTCTGTAAAAGGTGCCAGATCAGGATTGTCTGTGCTAAGACTTCTCTCTCCTGAAGCCTGCCTTGAAACAAATTTCAAATAATGGGTTTCAGGAATTGCAGGCTAATTTAAAAGCTCACATGTGCATCCATTATAAAGTCACCAAAACTCATAATCCTGGACTTCTTTTTAAATTTAACAGGCCAGGAATAAAAATTGCACTGTAGGGCAAGCAATAGTTTGTACCTGTGGCCACCCTGTGCCTATGAGTGCTGAAAGAAAGAAGTTTTATATTTTATTATGAGTGGTGTGTTACGTTCCTGACTACAATTGTGATTTCCTCACATCCCCACACACTTCCCCTTCCTCTAGCTTTTCTTCATAGGATTGGAGAAACAAAACGTGTAATTGTGGAGAAATATTTGTTCTTCGTTCTTGATCATGTTCCCATCCCATGCTTCAAATTGTATTTGCAAGTGTTGGCATTTTCAAATGGAATTTCCTATCATCTTTTCTTGAACTGCTCCAGCGATTCTGAAAAATGTGAAGGATGTGTGGACTTTTTTGAAACCAAAACAGAATTTCAGTTTTTAAAGGCTACTTTCAGAAATATTTCTTAAGCCATTAAAGTAAGTAAATAGTAATAATATGCGTACTAATTTAAAGCCATTGCATTTACAGGAGGTTTTCTACAAAAATCTGTAGTATTTTGATAAATCCCTAAAGATTTTGCTAAGTGCATAAGTATACTATTTTCTATACTTGGATAAAAGTTACTCTCTACTCTTAATATGGTTTTGTAGCCAAGTGCCTAGATACAAGGTTCTTTTTGTCACTGAGATGGTTGAGAAGAGCTGGTAGAAAAGATCTGTTCTAGCAGCTACTTAAAAATCTCATAGCTAAAATATACAAAATTATATTGTATATAGTAATAATATTTAAAACATTAATATCTGGGACTGAAGTGTAAGAGCTTTTCTGTTTAGTGGCTGAGAATGTTACTGCTCTGATCAATATCGGTTTAGAGTAATTTTTTGCCAAAGAAAAATGTTCTTTTCCTTTCTGTACCTTTCTAACACCTGCAAGAAATGGCAGCTATTTGCCATGGAAAGCTGTGAATTAACTTTACCAAGTGGTTTATATCATCTCTAGGACAGTTAAAAGTCCCTACTAAGCTCTTCCAAAATAAGAAGGATGGACATTTGAGAAGTTTGGTTTCTACACAGTAGTTGAGAAATAATTTAACCAGAAATGTAAAAAAGCCCAACAACCCACGGCCTGTGGTAATCTATTGTGTAATAAATAAGGATGACCACAGCTATGGTAAAAATGCTGATTTATCCTTCAGGAAGAGATACTAAGCATCTTCTCTGGTTAACTTCTGGCAACTTGCATTTTATTTCTACTGGGAGCTTACTCTTCATTGCAAGTAAAGTTAGGGAACATCAGTGATTTTTGTCTTGAGGCAAGTGAGGGGAAATTGGCCTTCTTTGAGGTTGTGAATATAAAAAAAAAAAAATTTGTATATTCTTATTATACCACAATAATACTGGTTGCCACCGAGACACTGATCTCCTTGCAGGAGAGTTTCTATTACTGTGTTTTGAGGGATTTTTAAGGATTGTTGGAGAGTTTCAATTGCTGTGTTTTAGAGAGTGATTCCAGCCTGTGCTGTTGTCCAGTAATCCTTCAGTCCTGGGTGGTTATGTCAAAGACGTCTTGTGAGTTATTTTGTTCTCCCTCACACGTCCTGCATGTGAGGTGAGACTGTGAGATGCTGTAAGGCTGGGATAATCCACATGGGATGTTTTGAATCTGCAAAGTCGTCTGGGCTTTTCTCCTACCTGGCAGAGGCTTGGGTGAACCTGGGTACTGAGTGATGCTGATAAAAAAGGAGGAACAGCTTCCACGAGGTAGCAAGGATGTTGTTGGGCCAGCGACCTCGTGTTTGAGATGGTCAAAGGGGGTTTTCCAGAATGGCTGAGGGAATTGTCTTCCATTTTCTTCCTCCCCCCACACACAGCACTGGAAAGTCACAGCAGCTGCAGTGGGCTCGACAGAAGTTTTCTGTCTGTCTGGGAATCGCGTCCTTAAGGCTCGTGGTTCAGCTGAATTCCTGAACATGCTGTACACCCGTCCTTTATACAGAGAGTTTTACTGGGCACGTGCAAGAGAATTACTATGGGAAAGATCTGGAGTTGTTTAGGGGGAGGAATTGATTCCAAATGATGCCTTGCTGAGGCTTTATTGTGTTTTTCAGACAGGGAATTAAATAACATTTTCTCCATCCTAGAAGCTTGGAGGCAAACTTTTTAGTTATCAAAATCCTACTAGTAGGATTTTCCTTACTAGTACGAAAATACGTATATCATTAGTTATCTATGTAACTAGTAATTAATAATGCATAGGTTTGTTCCCCAGTATTTGTGTTGGCCTCTTTAAAAGAGGTTTTATGGTCTAAGCCCTTTATGCTTTCCCCAGTGTTTCATAGTTAAATGGCTATTCCAAAGTGTAAAAAAAACAGTGTTCAACATTCATTTTTCCATGACCTTATCTCACTCTTATAGGCAAAGACAAAGGGATATTGAGTGTTCTTCTGTTTGGCTTATTCACTAAATAAGTTGTCTTTATTAGGTTGCCTAATAAAACATCTGTGCTAAGGTGGTAAATCATGTATTCCCTGGACTTGCATCCTTGAGCTAGTTCTACCTGAAGAGACTACATGTAGTCTAATATCTAATTTTCATTATTAGCAGCAGTCTTTCTACCACTGGAGCAAAAGGGCATCTAACAGACAAAGAAAGATTTTGTTCAAAGATGCTCATCTTTTCCTTGTTATAATAGGGGAAAAAATTAATAAGAAAAGGAAAGTAATTGGAAGGTTTTAATTCCTGTGAATTTTAAAATGGATTTTATTGATTAACAAAATTGCTGCATCTTGCAGCAGAAACTTTTTACAAGAAGGCAGTAATTGTAATTAATTTTTAGTCTGTGCCACATATTTGATGATAGCTCTGATTCATGCTATTATATTCTCTCTTCCTTCACCCACAGCAAAACAAATTTAATTTGATTCATACCCTTACAAAAAAAAAAAAAAAAGAAAAAAAAAACCGACCAAAATTACTCACATGGTTATGATTCAGCTCTTGGCATAAAACCCTGTCCTCCTCCATCCTCCCCTTCTCCCACCCAAACCTCCCCCACCCTCACCCACTGTATATTTATGTCACCGTAGTCTGAAAAAGTTGATTTAGAAATGGAGCAAATGAAATCCTTCTTCAAGCTGCTGTTTTACTTACGTTGATAAAAGTCTTAACAAGACTTCCTTTTCACAAGTGCCATAGAGGCAGCAGCAGAACTCTGGTTTTCTGGTTACTTCAGCAGACAACAGCACTACATTGGTCTTGAGTCATGTTTGCTTTTAGCAGCTCAGCAGAGCTGCAGCAAGTGATGCTAAAATTGGTCAAGTTCTTGTATTTGTGAGTCTATCTTTTGAAGAAAAATTATTTAAGAAGACCATATATAGGGATTTTTTTGTTTAAGTGGAATACCAGAAGTCCTTACTTTAATATTATTTGTTCCTTAATTAATCTTAATTTTGTATCCTTAACAAGCTTTTCCCCAAGAAGAGATAAAAGCTGCCGTTCTTCCATTACACAAATGTGTAGCAGCGTGCTGTGTTTCCTACAAGGCTGTGGATGGGTGGTGGAGAGCTCCTGTCTTCACCCACCGGTGGAAACACAAATGTTGCAGTTCTGCCCATCATTGTGTCTGACAAGCCCTGTTCCCTGAGAGCTGAATGCTGAGCACAGCTCGGGTTCTGTGATCAGACACTGCGAGCATTCAAAGGAGATGTTTTATACATGAAAAAGAGATGTTTACAGAGAGCTGGAATGTAGAGGTGATGCAGTCCAACAATCCCAGTGGAAATTAGGAGCAGCTCAGTGCCTGTGGAAACTGATGTGTGTTATGTATATAACACTGAGCACGGAGGGACTTCCTGCACGCTGATGCTGTGAATCAGTCACAGCAGGTACCAGAACTTGCATAAGGTGGTGGGGAAAAGTGCATTTTCAGCCAAGCATGCTAATACAGCCCTTCCACTTTCACTAAAACAGACAAATAGGGGATACCTTAAGAGGAAATATCAAAGAGGATTAAATTTTAAGGGTTTTTTGTTTGTTTGTTTCTTTGTTTTGTTTGGCTTTTTTAAATAAAAAGGTTCTCAGAGCCTAGATCACTTGTTTACGCAAAAGGAAAATAAACAAACATGGACTTGCTCACTTTCTAGTTAAATGGCATGTGTTTATTTATATCTGTGCTTACAATCTTTACTTTTTCAATAATATTGACAGGGAAGGAGATCTTTAGAGGAGAAAAGAGAAAATTCGTTTCTTCCTCCTCTTCCTAACATCTGCATCGTGCTATAAGGAAATGATATGTACATTCACAGGCGTCCATGGTCTGTGACTTTTCCTGGTTCACATGTCCCAGTGGTGATGGGAGCTTCCCCTTGGGCTGGGCTCTTCCCCTCCGGCAGAGGAGAGCCTTCAGTGCAATTAGCATTGAGGGTGGTGGCACTTTGCTGGGGGGCTCCCTCCCTTCCTCAGGGAAACACGAGTCTGCTTTTTTCCCCCAGTCCTGAGATCTTCAGATCTTCCACATCTTCAGTCCTGCTCACAAAGTACTGCTGTAAATAAACCTGACCAAGAGTGACAAGTGGGCACATGTGGTCTCTGCGCTGCCTTTTCCTCTCCCTCTCCTGCCTCATGGCTTTATGTGAGATGGGAACTGTCTAGCTTGGGCTGTCTGACTCCCCTGGGGAACAGGAGTCCCTGAGGTGTGGTGGGTGGTGGCCTTTGGCAGCACTGTAGAGTGCTGAAATCTTGACAGGATCAGTCCCTCTCACCCATGTTGTCAGCTGGATGGTCTCTGTGTCCAATACCCCAGTGACCAGTGTCCAGTATGAGTGTTATCCTGCCCCTGTGTCCAATACCAGTGACCAGTGTCCAGTATGAGTGTTATCCTTACCCTGTGTCCAATACCAGTGACCAGTGTCCAGTACCAGTGCTCTCCTACCCCTGTGTCCAATACCAGTGACCAATGTCCAGTACCAGTGCTCTCCTACCCCTGTGTCCAATACCAGTGACCAATGTCCAGTACCAGTGCTGTCCTGTCCCTGTGTCCCAACACCAAGCATCCCAAAAGCAGTCAGGCAATTTATCTCTCATGTTTGGACCAAGACACATAGGTGAGAAAATCAGAAGAGAAAAATATTTGGGAGAGGATGATTGATAACTACAGTAGGAGACAGTCACTGCTCAAACAAAAGAGAAGCAGGTCTCCTGAGGAAATGGTCAGAAGAGGGAGAATAGGTGGGAGATTTTGTCTGTGAGGGTGCACAGAGCAGGGTGAAGAAACATTGCCTTCCTTTGCATGTTCCTTATTCTCTGCCTTCCTGCTCTAGTTGAGTTTCTGTGTTAAAGCACACAGAGAACACCACAGGGGGAATCCCGATGAACTTCAGTCATGTCTGAATGGCCAAGCTGGTGAAATCAGACCATCACTGCCAGCAATTCAGTGATGCACCTTTCTGCATTCTCATTCTGCAGTAGGATGAAAGTCTCAGCCTCTGACCCTCAAAAAAACCACCCAAAAATGCCACAACCACCAACTATACTAACTTTACCAAAAAAAAAATAAATATTTCTCAACAATGAGGACAATGCTGAAAGCACTTCTTACCCCATTAGAAACCAGCTGCTATAATTTTTCAGTGTTCTGGTTCTGCCACATAGAAGGTGACTGTAGGTGATCCAGCTCAGCACTAGGTTGGAATGAGATGCACAGTGTGCTCCAGGAGATGTGGCATGGCACAGGGAGCCAAGAGCTCCTTAGGTGCAGCTCACTTCCTGATGGAAACTTCTGTGATCTTGGTCAAGACATTTTAAGTGTTCCTGGCCTCTCATTTTCTAAAGGAGACTAAAGATTACCATTTCACAGGGATATTATGAGGATTTACCTTAAAATGCACTTCTGAAGTATTTATAATGGTTAATCAGCTTTTCCATTATGGAGTACTTATGTTATTTGGCTGGCTTCAGCCACACGAATTCACACAAACGCTATACATAGAATACTTTGGTGGAATATTCTGTGTTTGGCTCATCTGAGTCACGGTTTCCATTCAAAAAGAACTGATTGTTTCAATCTAAATTATTTTCATGAAGAACCTCATAATAAATGCTTTGGGGAGAACTCAGAGATGGAGCATGATAAAATTGTTAGCATAAAATATCTCATCAGAGTCGAAGGCAGATATGACTGCTGCCTACCAGCAAGCTGCAGAATGGAAGAATGGGGGCATTTGTGGTAGAGCACAGGAAAAGGAAAAGCACTGTTCTAGCAAAGAGAGGACAATGCAGATCACTTCATGTTGTGCCAGCAGCTGTCCCTCAATAAGTTTAAGATGGAAATTTTGAAAAAAAAAATGAAGGTCCAAACCATCAGAAGCGACTTCTGGGAACAACCTGTCAATTGCAGGAGCTGTGAGGAAACTGAAACTTTTCTCAAGATGGGGATACAGTCACATTTATAGAGTCCTCAGGGAGGTGTTGGCTGATTTGCTTTCCAGTTCCTAATTTCTGCAGCTCCACCTGCTATCTTAGGTCTCATATTCAATGCTGTGATCTATCACTAAAGTTCCATTGAAGGTGGACAGTGCTTCTCCTATTTTTTATGTTGATAGAAAACCCATGGATATTTTAAGAGAGATTTATTCACTGTCTGCTAAGATGGAACATGTTATTCTCCGTAAACTAATCTGTCCATTATTTAAAATCACTTGCTGGCGTAATGTTCAGAGACAAGATTTATAAAGTATTCTGATCTCTTTATTCTAATCAAATAACTTTAAATCGAAGATGAAAAGTACCCTCAAAAGCTTAAAACATATGATCATTTCCTTAAAAAAAATTACAGTAGATGAAAAAATTAATAATGAGTTTTGTATGTACACAGTGTGAAATTATTAAGTCATCTGCCTTTAATTAAACATAACATTTTTGTTATCCTCATGCTATTCTAGGATAGGATGTTTTTGTCATTTTATGGTTTTATTGGTCAATGGAATAGTCCAAAAATTTGAAAATGTGGTTAGATTAATTTTCCCTTGGGTTTGACCTCAGTAAACTTATCTTGTGGTCCAACTAGATTTCTCTTTAGTGCATTTGTTACCTCAAGACAGTTGTTGTGGGTTTAATTGATACAATGTGAAAAAAAGAGGAGGGGGTGGGGAGGGAATCGGGTGTTTTCTGTTCTGTGGGGGTTTTTCCCCTGCCCCAGAGAGCAACTTTGAGTCATTCCTCTACGAGATCCTACTCCCCGCTGCTAAAGAGGGCTGCTGTTCTGCGGAACAGGAGGGTGGGGGAGAGGCGACTTGAGTCATCTCGGCTGGTTTGTCCTGGCATACGTTTCCTGCCCATAAATTGGGATTGGCAGGGCTTGTCAGGGGGCAGGCAGCCTGGCCCTCGTTCCGGCCGTGCCTCGGGCGGCGCTGGCGATGTTCGCGGGTACCACACGCGTTCCTGCGGGGCAGGGGAGCCGGGATGCGGGGCAGGGATGCGGCGTGGCTCGGCGGCATCTCGGGCCGGCGCTCGGAGGTGTGTTGGCCTGTGCTCCGTGCGGGTTTGTGGGCAGGTGAGGTTTGCAGCATTGCTTTTGGGCGAGCCGGGTTTTACACACTGTTCGTCTCTTCTCGCAGCGACTCCTCGCAATTAAAACGTAAAGCATTCTTTTTTTTTTTTTTTTTTCTTGCGGGAGCGTTTTAAGGCACGGGCGGGGTGGGGAACTGTTAATTGCTAATCGCTCAATAATGCCTTTCAATAATTCCGGTTTTTTATTGACTCGTGTCATCCGCCGCGCGCAGAAGTTTATTCAGGGCAGTGCCGGCACATCGCTCACCATCAGCGTTAGCTTTGCGAGCCGCTTCCAGCTTATACTTGAAAATATATCTGTGTGTGTGCGTGGGTATATATAGGTAACAGACAGGGCTTCTTTGGCGGTGAGGCGGGAGGTGCCGCTCTGCCCTCGGCCAGGGGGAAGCGGGCGAGGCGATGGCCGCGGTGGCTGTGTAAACCCCAGCTCGGGGGCGAGGATTAGCGTAATGTGCGCCAGACATTCCTCCCGCGGAGATGCTGGCCGGTGCTGAATGCGGCCGTGTCTGTGTGAGGCGAGGGAGTTTCCTGCTTTAAATCACCGAGCAGGCTCCGGCTGGGCGTTCCCGCTCCCGCTCGCTGCCCTTTTTTCCTTCCCCCTCAATGAGTGTCCTTTGTGTAACCCCGCTAATTCAGAAAATTCTCCGCCGTAATTGGAACTGCCCCGTCACGTGGCCGCCGCCCGCCGATTGGCCGCCCTTAATTGGCGGGTCGCTATAAGAGCGGAGCGCGGCGGCGGCGGGCGCTGCTCCTCGCCGCTCCCGCGGCCTCGCCGTGCGCCGGGCCTCAGCGTCCCTCAGCGTCCCTCAGCGTCCCTCACCGCTCCTCCCGGGAGCCGCCTGTCCTGTCAGCGGGGAGCGCCGCCGGGCTCGGGTGAGTGCGGAGCGCAGCCGCGGCAGCGCCCGGCCCGCGGAGCCGGGGCGCACCTGTGGGGCGCGGGGGGAGCGCCGCGGCCGCTGCCGCCTCCCCTCCCCTCCTCCTCCCGTGGGCCGGGGGGAAGTTCCTCGGAGGTTTCTCGGAACCCCGTCTGGATAAAAGTACCCCAGCACGTGTGTCTGCGACTTCCTTGTGGCGGGGAAACTCCTTTCTCCTTCCCCGGGGGTGGGAGCGGGACGCGGCGTTCAGGTGCGGGTGGCGGTGGGCGAGGGAGGGTCCCCGGGGGCTGCGGGCGCTGGAGGTTCGCTTTGCCATTGTTTTTTCGCGTGTGGAAACTGAAGTGACTTTAAATCACGAGCTAAGCGTGATCGCTTTGCGTTCTGCGTGTTAAAACTAGATATAACTTCCCACGTGCCTGTTACTTAATATCCTCTCAGTGTTTAGGGAAGAAAAAAAAAAAAGTGATGTTCTTCAGAGGCACAATTCTGTTCAAAGTAGAAATAGCGTGATCTATAAATATATATAGTTATTCAGAATGTTGGTTTTTACAAGACTTCTGAATATAATGTGATCCTAAAAACCACATTACCGTGTGTGTGTGTATAAAAAAACCTTTCTTTCAATTATTTTTAAATACTGTACATTAATTGCTACATTGAAAACTGCCTGCAAGTCATATGGGAAATAGTAATGTCCGTAATACATTGTAGACCTTGTGTTTGCTCAATAAGTAAAGAATGAATATATTATGTGGAAATTACAACCTGTGTTTCAAATTTGCTGTTCAACTTTGTAAGCTTTAATTTTACTTTCTTTTTGAGCTGTAACTTATTCAACATGCGCTTGGAAAGATCTTTGGTTACAGGTTAAAAGGTGTCATGCTCTTCGCTGTTGGTTCTGATGCATAAAACGCTGCTTCTTATTTTTAAATCTCTTGCTTTCATCTGTCTGAAATTCCTATGTGAAGATTTTTCCAAAAAGGGAAAAAAGAAACTAGCTCGTGTTGAGGTTACATTTCTGTTATGAAGCTTTTCTTGGTTGTTCAAAGGCCTTTCTCTCTTTCCTAGTACAATTTTCGGAAGCTCTTTGAACAATGCTGTGTATAAAAATAGAGCTCAAGGTTGTTGTGTAGCTAAATTTATTGCAAAAACGAGTAGGAAATGTCTAATAAGAGCAGCAATAAAAAGAATAGATGGTGAGATAAACGTATCTTCCAGAGGCACTCTGGCTTCACCATTCGGGAAGAGCATAATCCAGTTTGTGCTGTTGGAGTCTCCTCCTTAGCTCAGGTGTGGCTGGGCACCATCTGAGGGAAATATTCTGTTTTCAGGCTTGAGCACACGGCTCTGAGGTTCTGTGATTGTGGTGGGGCTGGGGAGCAGCTCCCTGCAGCTGGGTACGTTTTTACTTATAGATTTACCAATTAAAATTCCAGAGGAAGAATTCATAAGGTTAGCATTCTTCCCAGAGGTCCCCCCGCTCCCTTCCCCCCACTCTCCCAAAAATAAAAAGCACATACTACTCTGTTTAAGTAGTCAGTGCTTAAAAAAAATGTAACTGTAGTCAATTTGTTGTCTATTATTAAAATGATCGGTCCCCTCCCACGGGGTTTTGCTCACCTATTTTGAAATACTTGTATGAGGTGAGGGCTGACTGATTTAAGCATAAGCTGAAATTTTGAGAATTAAATAAACATGTTTTAGTCAAATTCTGTTTAGATCATGTCTGTAACTTGTTCTTTGGTTTGTGTCATACTGTTGACTGTTCCAGTTTATTCATTAAAAAAAACCCTTACGTTTTGTCGTATATGATCTCATGCAAAACCACATTTTGCTCTCATTCTGCTAGTAAGTTTTTGCTGTCTGATTTCTGTGAGCATATGTAATGAAAATATTTGTTTTAAAAAAGAAAATGCCTGGAATTACAAAATGCTTTGGGGGAATCTGAAATTTTAACTGCAACAAGTAAATTTTGTTATGTGTCATAATAACAGTTCTTACTGATTATTGCTAGTGGTGTTGCCTGACTGATGTAGAGAAGGGCAAATATGGGAAACATGAGGAATGCATAAAATTAGCTTTTGTCAGAGGGAAGGATTGTTGTAGTTATGTGTCAGCTTAGATGCTGAAAGGGTTACGTGGCTGGTTCACCTATGTCCCTGATTTATTCAGTTGTTTGGTAGCACTTTGGCGGTGTGTGAATTCTGTAAAATATTTTGATTGTGTGGACAGCAAGACAACGTGGAGATACCTACACATGTGTGATAGAGCAGCACTGAATGGTGACACCCAGAATTGTCAGCTAGCAGCAAGTTCCAGACTCATTAATTTGGATGTTCTTAGACCATGTGCTGGTGCACATCACATTCCTCTCCTCTTTCACACATAACACACACCGACCTCCTGGATATCGATAACTTTTTGTGACTAAGTGGGTTTTTTGAGTGAGAGAATAGAAATTGTTATAATAGCTACAGTGAGCTGTGGAAACTTCAAATGTGTGGTGTGTACCACCCTCACCCTGGAGCATCTTGGACGGGTTGTGTTCCATAGATCATTTCAGTGTCTGAATAACACACGTGCACACTCCCAAGTGTGGCAGTGAGGAGTTGCTTCTGGCAGCACCAAGGTTCCCTGTCTCTTAGAAATTACTCTTTCCCCTGCCCAGGAATTGAGGGCTGGGTTAGCTGCTGCACTTCTAGTTAGCCTTAACTTAGGGAAAGATTTTTATAGGCAAGGATGCTTGTTTCCAGTCCCTGAAGATACATTACATTTATTAAGTGGCAAAGGAAGGAGTTGCCCTTTAAATTACTTTTCTTCACTGCAGTTATTTGACCAATTTTTTCCCCTTTAAATTCTAGTTGTATTGATGTTTGAAAACTGTTTCTTTATGTGGGCTCTGTTCTCTACAAATGCAGATCCACTTTCTTCATCTATCTGTAATATTAATACTGCAGATAGTTCTTCTGCCCCTATACTTGTTAGAAATGCAGTGTAACATGATTGAAAGTAGTTTTCTTTGGGGGTTGTCATGTTTGATTTGTTCTTAAAAATTATTTGACACAGCTGAAAAGTTGAGCTGGTATTACGTATTTGCATGGGATTTGTGAGAAAGATGAGACATCTTTAAAAAGACATGTATAAGAGATGTAGCAATTTTATAGTCTTATGATAGGCTGTTAATATTTCTTTAAATGTCTTGTTGAAAATCCTCAACACCAATAAAAATAACTTAAGCCTAAGCTCCTGCATGGACAGACAGAGGTGGAGTGCATATCTAAATTCTCCTGTCTCCTACATATGATAAATATAATATATCATTGGTTTCAGTTCATAATGCCAGAGCATCATCATCAACTCATTTCTGTGAAGATCTGGTGTTGCTCATAAAGGCTGATGAGCAATAGAGATTTAAATCAAGTGATTTACTGGTACAAATAGCAGTATCTTAAAAGTTCAACAGTCCCAGGACAGAAAATCTGCTTTTATAGTTCAGCTGGATGATGTAAAGTTCAAGAATGAATTGACTCAAGCAACCTTACTGAGTTGCAGGATGGCTTTGAAGTTGATGATGGAGTGATGACCTACAAATTGTTCTTTCACTTTCACACCATCTGTCTGGCACATAGGAGATTCTCTGGACCATCATCCTGCCCAAATGGTTAGGCTGACAGTTTTTAAGCAGATCCTCTGTGTTTCTGACTTGTTCTCAGAGATAACTGACACAGCCCTGTTGTGCAATTCCCAGCAAAGCTTTGCCTTGTCTAGGCTTGCCTAACAATACAGATGCTGCTGAATCTGACAATTCCTGGTGATAAATTTGAACTGAAACTATTTGTCCAAGATGAACAGTTTAAACCTCCTTTTCAAGTTTGTGTACTATTATATCCCTGTAACGTCTCAAAAGTCACATCATCGTGTTGCCTGAACAGATTTGAAAAGGTGGGACTGGGTGTGGCACACAGGAGAATACACTCTCCTAAAAGTTATTCTTTTTTTGAATTGGATTTCTTTATAAAGGTGAAAACTTATGTTTTTGACTATAATATACAACAGTCAGATATGCTGTTGTAAGCATCCAAGTTTAGGGAAGAAGCTCTAGCTGTTCTTTTTAAAAAAATAGAGTATATTGGCACAGCTCATACTATGTATTATAAGATGGAGTATTGAGCCAGGGAAACTAATGATCTGACAGAATTATTGCCTAGAAACACTGTGCAAGCAGCATGTTTCTCAAATGGAAATACTCACTGACTTTTTGTATAGCCCTGTTCAGATTCTTCCCTACTTCTAAAATATGTTTTATTTTTCTGCAAGAGCACAAGTGAACTCTAGAACATCTCAGCCATCAAGAAGTAAGTTTTCTAGGCCAAGCTCTTACTTGTGGCTGTGTCCATGTTGAAAATTTCTGGTTGTCCCCGAAGATTTTTGTAGAGGGAGAATAAAACCCCCTTCATTTTGAATATGTCAGCTCTTTCTTGTGTTACAACAGTGCATGCTTGCTTTTAGTACTAGGCAGTGATGCAACCCTCCTAGTGAATCTGCAGACTGGAGTTATTCCCTGCATAATGAGATAATCAAAGTCAACATCCTGAAAAAAAATATGTTTGCCTTCTAATGGTCACTCTGCACTGCATCTTTACAATAACTCTGCCTGCTCCATGTGCAAGTACCTTTCTGCAGAATTTTGGGCTCCTTTTTGCCCATCAGTCTCTGCTCTTGAAAAGTTATGCTCTGTAGTTATTATGTGATGAGATTTGTCTGTTTCATAATCATCTTGAACCAGATGTTTCACTTTTCTTCACCATCAGAAATAATCTCCTATAAATAGATGCATAGTGCTGTACAGTTTTGTAGCTGTCTTGGTCTTGGTGAAACTGCATGTTTATAAATCAGTGCTCATTTTAAGAGCAACATCTGGTCTAAATGTTGTAGCCAGCTGTTCACACCTTAAGGAAAACATCACAGGTCTGGATGGCTTGTGAATAATTAAATATTTGTATTTTACTAATCTTTTGATGCCCTTGTCTAACAAGTTGGGCAATACACCTGAAATGATTTCTATTGGCAACACTTTTTATTCTCTACCTTCATTGCAAATACTTGGAGTACTTGTTCATTTGAGAGGCCCATTTTGCTTTGTCTTTTTTATATATATTATTTGCTTTGTCCTTTTTTTTTTTGTCCTAGCTATATTTGGAGGGGAGGGAACAGATATTAAAACCCTGAATAACAACATTTAAAAGAACAGACTTTTATAATCCTTATACCCAATACTACTTTAAATTTCAAGCTTAGTTAAAAATGATAGTGTGATAAGGAAGGCTCAGCATTTGGAGATGTGCTTTACTGAATGGGATTTGAATGCTTTGAATGGGAGATGATCACATTCACGTGACCATGTGATATAATTCTTGGTTTTGTGTAAAAACTGGAGGTGTTTGCCAGTATCTACCTGCAGATACAAAGGGGAAGCTTGTGTGCTAGCAAGTTAGGATAAAAAGGGTGAAAAAATTTGGAATATGAGGGAGATTTGACCATTCTGATTGTTTCAGGAGGAATCTGTGGAAATTAAAATAATTGAAATTTTTATGGGTTTTGAACTATTTCCTTGATTCATTTAACATGTGGGAAGAGTCAACTTTCAGGCAAATCTTACAAGTTGTATCCAAATTCACTAATTAGTAAAATGATAGCCTTTGAATGGAGGAGATCCTCATGTAGTATCAGCAAATATTTAACTCCTCAGACCTATGGCTTTGGTTAAGCTTCTGGATGAATTAATGAATATGTAAATATTCATCATTAATGGTTATATTTGTAGCATCACTAATTACTTATCAGTGCACAAGTCTTTTTAAATCAGTTTAGCATGTCTCTTGTAAAGCTTGAGCATGTTTAGGTGCCTGATAAAGCACTGACTTCTCAGTAAGTAAATGAGGGTAAAAGTGTTTTGTTGGATGTGTTTTATGTTTGCTAATAGCAATCAATTTGCACTGTGCTTACAAATACACTTCTTTTTGGGTGCCTCCTTTTGACATAATCCCTAATGACTGAAAAAAATTAAGATTATCATCAATAATTAGTGCTTCCAATTAGCCTCTGACAGCAAAGCCAGCCTCCAGGGTGCCAGCTCCCTTAGCAGGCAGGTATTTTGCCCTGTGCAGTGGCCCAGGGGTGAAGTGCCAGGGTGCCCCTGAGCAGGGCTGAGCTGGAGCCCTGGCCCGGAGAGCTCCGCGCCTCCTCCGAAATTCCTCAGGGGAGGAAGGAGTGGACGGGAGGCCTCCCTCCCCACAAGCAGCTGTGGAATGAGGATGAAATCCAATGTTTATTCTTTCTCCCGGAAACTATAGGAAATGCAGCACTCACGTACATTGCATAATAGTGTTTGCAGTTGTGATAGGGAAAGCCTGAGTAGGGCACGAGAAGAGCGAGGTGTTAGAAACTCTGTGTTCTCAGGAACAACCACAGTGTGGACTGGGAAGGTCTTAAGCTGCTTTATCAGGGAACTGATCCTTGCTGAAGAGATTCTGAGCATCCTTAGAAGATTTTTTTGCCTTCCTTTAGTAGGTGCCAGCTGAGCTGAGCTGCAGTACAGTGTCTTGGGAGCATCTGTTGGTGCAAGCAGACAGGAGGATGTGCCTTGTGGCTGGGGAGAGGAACTGGAAGTTGAGTGGCTGCTTTGTTTCCACTCTGCTGCTTGCTTAGCCCAAGCAGTCTTTTGGTGGAAGCTCTCTGTGATTTATGTATTTTCTAAAGGAGTTGCTCACTTGATTGCTGTGGTCGCCACTGTTGTCAGCTACAGGAGTGTGGCTCTGCTCTGTGCTGCTCAGATGGCTGAGAAGTTGAAATGACTGATGATAGCCAATCTTCACATACAGAGCATAAAAATTCTGCCCTTTGTCAGGCAGGTGTAGTGTGAGCTTGTCTCTCGCTAGTGACACTGCTTTACTTGGGAGATCACCTGCCTGGCTGGAGCTGCTCAGAAACTGCTGAGCTATATCAGGCAGGTCTCACTAAAGCCTTCTTTAGCACAGCAGCTGGAGAAGGCAAAAATCTGTCACATTCAGATAATCAAAGTGCTTTCCTCCCAACTGGCTTACAACTGTAGGAAGAATGAAGCTCTGAGGCTCTGAAATCAATTTACAAACTTACTGAAAGTCTGCTGGTGTCCAGGTGATACTCCAGGTTGCAGCTGCCTTACTGGTTTTGTTCAGCTGTTTTCAGTAGGCTGAATGAAGGGGAGGAATGGCTCTTTCCTGAATGTGGAAGGTGATGTCTTCCACTAGGTGTGTCAGTAATAGCAGCAAGGTAGGAGAAACCTTTGTGTAAGAAGAAACTGAAAAGTACCACTTGTTTCTTGTACCACAAAAGAAAGCTCTTATGACTGTTACCCTATCTAGGTGCTCTTTCTTGTCAATGATATGTTTTAGTACCATTATTATATAACTAAAATTCCCCTGAAAACATATATGGCTCATACTCTAGAAAATGAGTACAGAAGGTGGAAATGTATTTGAATCAGACGTCTCTAATTGCCTCTTAAGTGTGAAATACCGTGGCATGTCTTGCTCTTCTGTCAGGATTCATCTGCTTGGTTACCTGATCTGGTAGGGAGAGGGAGAAAAAAAACTGTATTAGCAAGATGAGTGCTGTATTTTCCCCAGGATTTTCTGCCCAAAAGGTTGCATGTTGTAGCCAGAATGCCCCTCAAATTTGTAACTTCACGGACTGACTTGTTTGCTTTGAACACTTCCAATATGCTTTTGCTGCCTGACAAATTTGCCTACTGTAACTTTCTTATTCCGTGGCTGAGGTTGAAAGAAATGCTGTGGTGGAGGAGCAGTGTGCAATTCAATACCACAGAAGTATCAATTAAAAGGTTCCTGGATATGGGCAAGGACACTTAATCAAATATTCATTTAGGGGAGGGGGGAAAACCCCCCAAAAAAAGTTTGTATGTTGTAGGTAAAATTGCTTCTTCATGATAGCCCAGAGAGCCAAACCCATGGGGAAAACTATTCCTGGGATGTCAGGTAAATCTGCTTTTAAAGGGTTGCATTCAGTAGCCCAGTGAGGTGGGAGCAGTGAAGGTTCTGATGGATATCCTGAGCAGCATAGTTCTGTAGTTAAATCAAAGGTGTTTTCTACCACCTGGAATCCCTGTTTTACTTTCCCTGAAATATCTGGTGCAGAGTTAATTCTTTGGCATCTTATACTTGGAAGTGTAATTTCTATGGAATTTCAGAGATGGGTCTTATGCTTCTGGGATGTGCTGATAACCAAAAATTGTTAAAAGAACTTTCTTAGCAGACACCTTGATTTAAAAACAACACACCCACTTCATTGTGATGCTATTCAGGGAAATGATTCAGTGCAGTTTCAGTGGGTTTAAACAATGGCCTAGTGGCACACCTATTTTGTAGAAAGCAGAGTTTTAAATGGGATGCCTGTTTTCTGCAAGTCTATACATAGCTAACAGCTGCAAGGTGATACTCAGTGGTATCTATGTCCTGTACAGAGCTCTTCTCACTGCATTCAATTTTCCCATGCACTGAAGGCTGCTGAGTGAATTGGAAATATTGGAATGATTTGTTGGTTCCTTCAAGTTTTGCTTTCAGAACTGTTTTATCTTGTGGTAAAACATAGCTGGGGCTGAATTGATTCACACACAGTGTATGCAGCTAAGTCCATTTTAAAAGGCTTACTTGGTTTAGGTTCCCCCCCACTCTACACACCATCTGTAATAGCATAACAGCTTATTTATCTTTATCTCTTTGTTCATGGCTAGTTTGAGTTGCAAATAGTAAAATACTGAGGACAGCTCACAGTGTGGAGCTCAGCTTGCAGTCTTCAGTTCTGTGCATAAATTTGTGTTCAGAAGCAGGAGTAGTAGAGCTGAGGCTGACAGTGAGTGGCAGGCTGCAGTAATAAAGATGTGTGTGAGCACACCTTCATGCTGAGCACTGGTGTGTCAGGGCAGAATCCCAGTCTGGAGTCTCTCAAATTCAATGTGAACTTTGCCTGCTTTATCCCTGCCCACGTGCACCTCGGGCTCGCATCTGAGTGTGACTGTGCAGTGCATGGGTACTGTACAAATGAGTCAGTTCCTGTTCCTTTGGCTGGAGCTTCGTTAGGAGTTCTCAAAAAAGTATTTCAGAATGTGGATGTGGTCAACACAGTCATTTTCCAGGCATCTTAAAGGAAACCCACATCAACTGTGAAAGTGACCTTTTAACTCCTCTGTCCTGCCACTGTCAGAGCTCAGGCAGTGCTGGATGGGAAGGCTGGTTTGCTTCCATCAACATCTTCCCTCACAATTTGCACTTCTTGCCATTTAGATTAAGTGCCTGGTTATTCTTCAGGAGAATTTCCTGTAGCGTGCCTGTGTATGACTGATCACTGGTGGTACTACACACTTAGTTAGAAACAGCTTCTGACAAACTCTGGGTCGTATTTGGTTCTTCACTCATTTTAGTATTGAAAGCAGTTAAAACCATTAGAACCTGTAGTGTTATTTCTTAGTTCTTAAGGCAGAATGTGGTGAAAAACACTTGTACTGCATCTCCTGGGGTTTAATATAGAGCTTCAGCTAAGTAAGTTCTCTTGAAGGCATCAATTATTAAGAGTCTCTTTTTTTGAGATGTCAGAGGGATTACTTTCACTGAAAATGTCTGTCTTGTACTATGAATCTCTCTCTATTTAGAATGACTTATTTTTAAACAACTTCACCAGAGTCTTCCTGCCTTATACCATTTATTTATTTTTTTTTTACTTGTAATGTTTGTGTTTATGTGCACCAGGATCTAGGCTCTGAATGGTATTATCTACAACATTACTATTTTAATGTTCTTCCTTTACTGGTAAATGCAGCTCTGCTATCTAATTGTCATCTTGTGCTGATGTTTGTGCTCTTGCACTGCTCTGGATTTCCCAGCTATCCAGTGATGCTGTGTGAGGCATTCTGCCAAGAGTAGGGAGATTCTTCCCCTGGGAGCCTTTGGAAGGCTGCTGCAGTGGGATGGCAAGGCAAGTCTCCAAATGGGAACATACTCTTCATTTAGAGGAAAATGCTGCTACCAGATGATGGGAAAATGCTTTGAACCTGTATTGGAGGGCAGAATTCTCAGGTCTCTTCTCTGGAAATCTGTGCATTATTTTCAGTGCTGACTTTGCTGTATAGGTACAAAAGAATTAGACTGGAAAAGCTGTGTTATCCATAACTCTGAAGCTTGTGAGTGACTCTGCTTTATTAGTAAAGCATTGAGCCTTCCTTACAATATTTGACAGGAAAAAGGACTTTTGTTGCATTACCTTGTGTTCACATTAGTAGTTGTGAATCTCTTATGGGCAGAGAGATAAAAAGAAGACTTACTCTGAATCCGATCGTGCCATTAGCAGACACAGAATGGAGAGGCAAGGGTGCCTGTCATCCTTGCTGCCTATCAGAAATATTCATGCATCTGTTTTTGTTTGGGTCTCCTCACTCATCTTTAGAAAGGAGTGAGACGGGCTTTTTGATAGTAGTTCTTGTGTTACTGCTATGCATTACAAGCTGTCAGGCTTAACTAGACTTCACCTGATGATTTATCAGTATAAATTTACCTGGTGTTTTTAAAATGTTTTGATAATATTTAGAATTTTAACAGCTGTTATGCTACAAAGGCAATATTTCCTTCATTTGATATTAGGAATAAAAGTATGCAGTGTGTGATCTGAATTTGATATGGCCACATTTCAGTTCTATTAATTTAAGTTTTCTCAATGTCATCTTGACCTGTAATAGGAATCTAGTTCTAAAGGCTTTGCTTCAAAGATTAAATTTAATTGCAGTAATGCATCTGACACATTCCTGACTGTTGTACAGTATTTTGCAGTGAATGTTACTTTCCTTGTCCAGCTAACCTTGCATTTAGATAAACTACTGTGCCTGAATATAGAACTCTGCCACTTATCTTCTGTGCTTATTGCAGAGATTGCTACTGATATGTCTCTTTTTAGACCAACAAACCATGTAGTGGCACACTTATGTCAGTGTGTCTTGCAGCTGTAGAGAGATGGAGACCACTTCACTTGTGAAACAAATCTCCTTTCTGCAGTGCAGTCCTCATTTACAATATTGATGCAAACACACCTGAAATGGTTGGTCTGTGTCCTCTGCTTCCTGATTCAAACTTAAGTTGGCTTTGAGTTTTGCCCTTTTGAAATGCTCGTAGTGTTCTGATGTACCCTAAGTCTTTGGGTTGTTTGATCATCCTTTCTGTCCTGGTCTTGAAAACCCTACCTTTAAGAGAATATTCTGCTGTCATCTGTTCATGCTGCATCTCTGATTATGAAAAAGCCCTTTTGGGCAGAAAGTTGTTGAGTTGGAGTAGATCTGATTAAAAAACGCTCTGTTGTTTATTCTAGTGTACTGTGGCTAATTTAGTACTTGAATACCTTAAAATTACTTGGAATAAAAAAAGCAAACAATCCCACAGAACCCTTAAAACTTCTCAGAGGAATAACCAGGACTTGCTCCTGCTCTGCAAAGGTGTTTCTAGGAGGAAGAATAGATAATGCTTGTTTAGAATAGATGTCCTATGAATTAGCTGAATTTAACAATGGCTAATGAGTGGGCATTGCAGTAAGTCAAACTGGGTGAAATAGGGCAGGTATAGCCTGGGTTTCTATAATACAGTTTGCTTTGAGCTGGTGTTGTAAGCATGTGTTGGGAACCAGGAGTAATGGCTTTTCAGTGGAGTTCTCCACTTGGAACCTGTGGTCACACACTCCTGAAGCAGTGCTCGTTCAAGCCACATCAGGAATGTCATGAGAAGCTCCAGTTAAATCTGCTGTTGTAACACAGTGTTCATAACTCTCCAAGAGACCTTCTCAAATTGCAGAATGAGTTTCATCACTGTCTGCTGCTACACACTGTTGTAGTGGGGTGTTAATCTCAAAGCTTTGGTAGCAGATACTGTTTAATACACAGCTCAAAAGTGAGACCACCTTATGATTGCTGTGGTCTGCTGTTTTGCCATATCCTGAACCTATTAGCAATCCATACAAGTTTAGATATTACTGGTATTCCATACTATCCAGGATTTCCCTTCAAGAGGCCTTGTTCAAACCCACTGGTATTCTTGTCCTTATTCTTCTCAATATTGTGAATTCCTGTCACCATAGTCACTGCTTGCCCTGAATAAATTTGCCTTCTTCATTGTAAGGTCACCTTGGTGAAGGACAATATTTCTTCTTGTTTGTCCTGGATATAGTTTTGAATTTTTGGGTATTCCTGAGATTCTTGAGATATCCCAATTAATTGGATACTTGAGTGAGTTACTTTTCTGTTCTTTCCAGTCACATCTTACACAACAGTCCTGGGCTAATTTTTGCCTTTTTCTTGGAGATGGTCTAAAAACAGTCCATGTTACGGAAAAACTGAAAGATAATCTTGGCAAGATTCTGAGTGGGTAAAACAGCCTAGAGATTGTATCTACCATGAGAGAAGAAGCTTCTCCAGCTGGTGCCTCCTCTATTCGGTTTTGTGGGAGTTGTATCACTTGCACAAAATATTTCTATAAGTTCCGTCTTCTCTTCCAGGTTCTGTATTTCCCCCTTTGAAAAAAAAGTGGTAAAGTCAAAGTTAAATTTTAATATCGTAATGTGCTCACATGAATTTTTTGACCTACTAAGATTGTGGGTTTGTGGTTTTTCTTCAGGATCTTATTTGAGACTTACCCCAGACTTTTGTGCCTTTTTAGCATAGTTACAGTGACATTTTCTAGAAGTTTAGTGATTAGCATTCCCTGCGTACAAACTGCTTTTGCACTGATGGATGCAGCCCCATGTTTTGGATGCCTCTTAATTATCTGTATGATGTCAAGCACGAGAGGGCACTGGGCTCTGACTTGCATGTGTCACTCAGTTAGTTAGTGGCCTTATGACACAATTCAGCTGGTGGCCCATGTCATACAGTCCCAGGTCCAAACAGGCCTTTCTGCTGAAATGCTTAAAGAAGGTGAAGCACTACTGACAGCCATCCCTCTCCCTTGCTAAGGCATTTGTTTTGTCCTTATTTACCTGATCACTCCAGTGAAGTGTGTGTGGATTTATGTGGAAGGAGCAGGGGGTCTTCATTTAAATGGTTGTTTCAGTAAAACACAGTTTTGTTTTTTCCCTAGGGATCCTTAATTCTCTGTGTGCTTTAAAACTCCTCTGCTGGTAAAGCTAGAACTGTGTGACTGCTTCCACAGTGTTCCTGGGAGTACCAATTTGGAATAAGAATCTTACTAACTTTGAAAGCGTTGATGCCACTGTCCCTTACACATCACTATTCCTGTTTTCTCCTCAGTTAAATATAGAATATTGCCTATCTAGAGCTGCATGAATTGGTGTTTGTAACCTGCGTGTGACTTGCTGGTGACTATTACTTTATGCAAATTTAATACCAGTAAATATTACCCTGGGTTCTGCAGAATAGATGCCTATTTTAGGAAACTTCTTAGTACATTGTACCTGTTGCTTTTCTGCTAAACGTATTTCTCTTCACTGTTTATGGTCTAAAGGAAGCAAAGTCATGTGAGCTGTGGGATAAACACACATTTAGGTCTCTGTGGCACAGTAGCATGCTGTTGTCATGTGATAATCTTCAGGCAAGATAAAATGTGCCCTTGGCTTTCAGATGTCCCTAGCAAAGCTTTCTTAACACTTGAAGAATTGCAAACTTTATTTTTGGTTGTTGAAAGGTGCTTCATTGTCTAAGTAATTTGCAGAAGACTTATCTAAAACACCAATTCTGGTTTAATTTCAAATTTTTTGAAGACCTTAGCTGCATCTGCACTGTAGTCTGGGCATTATGTTCAGATTTCCAGACTTCTGAGTGCTTTAATGTCCCCTGATGATTTTTTTTGGCATCCACCTTAAGACTATGTATGTGTTTTTGTTGAAGCTGTAGACTCTGCATTTTCTTTGACACACTTACAAGTTGCCCCCTTGTGTTTCCAGGGTAAAGATTGCTGCTGTGTAAGATAGCTGTGATACCTTGTGTGGACTTGCTCTGGTTTTTGGGCTGGTTCTAGCACCTATGAGAGGAGAAAGGTGGCTGTCATCTAAATTATGGCTTGGAGGGATAAACTGAGTATCTCTGATTCTTAAGGCACAGCAATGCCCAAACCATGCTTGTAGCCCAGATTCATAATCCTACAGGATTAATTGGTTTAAAACACCTATCTGGGTAGTAACTTTATTTTCTTTCTCCACTTGCCCAGGTCTGCTTGGGGACCAGAGTTACTTTCCCTATAGCACAGGCAAGTGACCAGAAACATTTTAGGTTTCATATTGCACTTGGCTGAAAGGGAGGGGGGAGGGTGTGTTTACCTCCCCCAGTTGAATTCACAGGAAGACAAGTAGGAGATGGTGGGCAACAGGAGAGGGAATGAATTTTTATTCCCCACCCTCCTGTTGCATATTAGGGTGTGATACAGGAGCAGGTAGCTTTGTAACATCACCTCCATAATTGGCTAATCAAGTGCCTTGTTTTGTGAAGTTAACACAAATGCTGTTCTCCTCTGAAGTAAGTACTAACTGCACTTAGAAGAGTAATTATCTTTAAAGTAGGTCCTTGAGAAGGATAAAGAAGGATCACACTGTCAGTGCTGCGAGTTAGTCTTAGAAATTGTTGGCACGTGGCTTGTTACCCAACTTCTGGATCATCCAAGCTGGTCTCATCCCTGGTGTGATTTCACTTGTTTACTAAGTGCTTGCCATTTCATGCTGGTGTTTTCTTTCCCTGATATTTTCTGCACGTTAAGTATCCAGCATGAATAAATTAGTGTTACTAAAGATGAGGGCCCCTGTTTTCCACACAGACCAGGTACTATAGAGGGTGGAAGTACGTGATAGCTTGAATTGAATTGCATGGCAAGGACATAGCAGGGCTTTCAGAGCCCAGCCATCAAAGATTATGTGCTGTAGGGGTTTTGAGAGAGGCCTGCCTAATTTCACCCAGCATCAGGATTTATTAGTATTTAGTCTTGTCTTCAGCTGAATCATATCTGCACTAAAATACAATCTTTTGTGATTACCCATTTAGTTTCTGCTCATGTTTCATCTTCATTGCTCGTCAAATTGTTGATATTTGGCATGCTGGGGGGGGGTGTTGTTGCAAGGTGCATGCATGCTGTTTAGAAAAAGAGAATTAAGCTAGCTAAGAAACTGATAAAATAATTCTTTGGTGGCTGTTGAATCCTGGACATCCCTACTACAACAGTATTGATATGCTGTGAGCACCAGCTATTTGCCTGTTGAATGGCTGGGTAGGTCTGTTCTGCACCCTGATGTGTTCCCAAAATGCTCCTGGGCAGCAAGTCTGGCAAACCTATTGCAGTGGCACAGGGGCTGTGACTGCTGAGAGGAACCCGGGACACACAGGTTTTTTCACTCTTTTTTTTCACCTTTCTGTGCTCTTGCAGCCTCCTGCACTGTAACCCTGCCTCATGCTTCCAAATGTTTGGTTTGTGTCCATGCAGGCAGGTCTGGCCATGGGTGTTTCTCTAATACCTTTCGTGTGCACAGCACTCCCTTCCATATGTCTTGTAAAAAACAGAGCTGGAATCCTTTGGCAAGGTGTTTGTTTAACACCATGTGCCTAAACAGAAATTTCACTGGCACTGTTTGCTGCCTTTATATAAAATTCTACCTTACTGCTCATAAAATTGTGATTTGATGAATAAGTTTATTCAGTTTCTCACATTCTATTACCATCCAGAGGACAGTTACAATACACTGGAGTATGAGCATGCACTAACAATAGCTGCCAACTGAATGTTACTCACTTGCAGAACAGTGTGGTCCTAATGTAGGCATTATAGAAATTTAGTTCATTACTTCCTAGCATACAGAAGCCCCTAGCTGAGGGATCTTAACTCATGCTTATACCCTTCCATGGAAGTTTTTCTGCCACTCTTCAAAGCTGCAGTCTTCATTATCCCATCAATTTCATGAACAGTTTTCTTAACTCCTTATGAGACCCATTTTATTGTGGCTGTAAAATGTATGTTGAGTTAGTCTGCAGCTTGGCTTGGTCATTTTTTGCATGCTCAAATAAGTAATTATTTACAGCATCCTTTAGGGATTTTTGCAGCTAAGTCAGTTTCTTATCTGTATCAAATCCTTCAAAGGCTATGTCTGTGAGGTCAGTGCAAAAATAGGTCCTGGTTGAAGGTAACTGTGTTTGCATTTATCAGCAATCAGATTTTAAAAACAAGTTAGTTGGTTGGCCTTTGAGAATGAGAGTGGTTTTGCCTTTAGGAAATTGTTTTAGTAGTCTGTGCCAACTCTGTACCTCCCTAGGCTTGCTCATACTAGTGCTCTCTGGCAAAGCAATTTAAGAAATGTCTTGGGCAGGATTTTCATAAATCTATTCAGCCCAATCAGAAGCTTCGTTTAATAGAGCAATGTATAAATAGTGCAGAGAGTCAAGTGACCATCAGCTGGTCTGAATGGGTTTGACCACTACAGTCACAGGGTCTGAGGTATGCAGGAGCTGGGATCACTGAAAACATGCTTTGCTGCAGAGATATCCTGGCTCTGGCGTAATTATGTAACTGCAGAGGAATTCATGTGTGTGAGAATTAGTTTTAATTGGACACCTGTATTTAATGTTTCACCTTCTGTGTCATTACTGTGGGCTCTTAAGAAAGAAAAGTTAATGCCTTGATTAACTTTCCCATTTTGTTAAGTGGTGTGTATTGCAGTGCAGAGCTGAACTCCATGGTTGTGAATTTCCTTTATAAACTCTGTGCCTACTCGGGTGAAACAATGCACTGATCTGTTTTACTGAATTCAGAACTTAAGACAGAATGGCTCTTTGCCTAAGTTCATATTAGGTAATTAGAAGTTCTTGGCATGCTTGGTAAATGCTGAAATTCCATTGTGTTGTGCATTAGGCATGGGGAAATATTTCTTCAACTGCAGTGCCAGTGCACTAAATTATGTGTTTTGGCTGTCCTTGGTGATGGCTTTATTAAATCTCAGCAAAACTGTCATCTCTGGACTTGCAGGGATGCTGGCTTGCTTTTGTTGGGGAAGTTACTGAAGCTGGCATCCAGGTAATGATTTTTTTAAAAACTATTTTTATTAAAAGTATCCAGCTTCCCCACTAGTAAATATCACGGTATGGCTTCTAAAAAAAACAGTAAAATGGCATCTATTTCTTTGTGATCAGTTCACTTGACACCAGTGGCTGTACTGCCTAGGACAAAAACATTTTACCAGATTCAGTAGCTTCATGGGAAGAGCTATTGTCCAAACAAAAGTAATTGGTATTTCCCTTCTTCCTTTCCCCACCCACCAAAATATTTGTACTGAATATCTTTCCCCTGCTTCGTCACAGATTTTAATGCTTGTCAGTACCATCCCTATGCTTAGAATGTGTGACTCTCACAGCAGAGCTGTTTGATGAGAACCTACCTGATTGTTCCCTTTCCTATCAATTCCACATCTAGACCTTTGATTTTCAAAGTTAAATGTTTAATCCAAACCAGAAAAACAATGGTGGCCTATGCCTCTGTTGTGTTTCCAGCCCTGACTGATGCACTTGAAGATCATTCAGTCATATTAAACATACCTGGATTCAGTAAGTAAAGGTGTGGGTCTGTTAGGAGGTGATTCACACGTTTTCTGATCACCTGCCTTTGTATTTAATGCACAACACACATCCAGTTGTTTTTTTCTAATTTTAGCATGATATGGTGATGGGTTCAGTTGCATCTTGCTTTTTTTGGCAATAAACCTTTATATTAAAACAGTTCACCAGTGTCAAAGCTTTGCCTGTTGGATTTAGATGATAACAGATGGTGGGCTTTTTTCAGTAACTTGGTATTTTTTGCTTTCATGAAGCAGTGAGACTTCTGTCTGCACAAATACCAAACCCAGGCACTGCTCAGGATTATGGTACAGCTTGAGGCTTCAGGTTGCATATGTGCAAAGAGCTCCTGCATCTCTGAAGTGTTCACAAACCTCCTCCCTTTCCCTTCCTGCAGGAGCTCTGTATTTGAAGTGGCCCAACCTTTTGTCATCTGAGGGGTTTGGACTTTTTCCTGCTGGCCTGCTTAGGGCTGGGATAAAGTTGAGTGCAATGCACACCCTTAGAAGTCTTCTCAACAGCTGCCCCTCAGCATCACCTGCCCTAAAACAGAGGGTGATATCTGGGTTCACTGCTGTGCTCATCCCCTCACCTTACTTTTCCTCTTACAGGTGCTCTGGCTAAAACTCACAAATGACAGAATAGTTGATAATGTAACAAAGTTTTTTCATTAAAATAAAATATTCTTATTTAAATATAACACTTGTACCACCGAAAGTCTCATAAAGCTGCTGTCTGAGCCTCTTGGCCTCTCCTTGAAGACACAGTGACTGTGCTGACTCTGGCTTGTTCCAGAAACTGCTTGACTGAGGATGGAAGGGGAGATATTTCCTCTGAGTGGCCCCAAGCCCAAAGTGCCTGTGGTGGAAAAGCTGTCTCCTTGTTTCGGGAGGGATGATCCTTTGCCTCCTGAATACTGACAGGCCCTGGCTGAGGGGGAGGCTGGGGGTGTTGTGCTCTGAGGTTGGAAATGGCTTTAGCTCTAAGCTGCAGCATTGTGGCAATACTGCAGTGGGTTATGTTGGCTTGTCTTGAGGAGGATTGAAGGGTGGGATTATTGCCTGCAGAAGGAGGGAGAAGTGGACAGGTTGCAGTGAATGAGTTGTGCAAATCTCTGCTCCAGCAGAGAAGTGTCCAATTCCCAGCTTCAGTGCTGCTGCTCTCGTGCCTCTGGTACCTGTTCCTGGGAAACCTCCCTGTTCTGCAAGCTCCAGAGGCTAAATATGGCTAAATAATGTCTGTTCATCATTAATAAATGCTATCTGTGAAACCATGTTGTGGGAAAAAAGTTCAGCAGTGCCTACATAGTTATATTACAATGGGGGCGTAGTGACTACCACTCTTGCAGAAGTATCTGACAGCAAGGTGTTCTCTTACTTACTTTGCAATTGACCAGTCTTGAATCACTGCTGATATTGCTGTAATCAAGTCAAACATTAGTGATAATGTATTTTTAATAATTTTTTGAGCACTTTTAAAATTCTTAGTAAGACTGACTGACTTTAAACAGTTTTGCTTCTGTGTTTAAAAAAGAAGGGGAAAAAACCCCACTTGGCAGGCTGATGGCTATTAAAATACTCTGTCATTGAAGTTGAAAGTTGTCGTGGTGTGTTTTTGCCTTAAATTGATGTTTGTTCAATATTCATTCATTTCCTTCCTAATCTCCTCCCCTCCCCAGCTGCCAATCTTCCCAAGCTCTTCCCTAACCTCCTCCCCTCCAAGTTATCAATCCTTGCTTTCCCTAGAACATTCCCTGTCACTCCTTCTACTCCCCTCCCCTTCTTCCAGAGTGTTCCCTGTCCATTTAGTTACTCGACACCCCATTTGTACTTTGTGTTATTCTACTCCCCTATTTCCCCTGATAGATTTGATATGTTAGTCCCACCTTAGACCCCTCCCCAGTTATTGTTTATTGTTCCTACACCCCTCCTCCTGAGTTTCTGTATGAAACCTTCTGTTTGCTCTCCCAAGCTGGTCTTGGGCTCCATTTTCTCCACCTAATAAACCCACTCTGGAGCACCCCAAGCCCCGTGTCACCTCCATCTGTCCCCACACCGATCCATGGGGGGTACGTGGGATTGCAGAGCTCGCAGGGGGACGGCCGCTCCTCTCTTCCATCGCCGCCCAGCGCACAACCGCTTGGAGCATCGTGACATGCAGTACAAAGTCCTCCCAGTTCCCAAAAATTGTTTTATTTAAACAAATTCTTGAAATATTTAATGAACAGTTGTAATTTGATGGGCATTTTTTGTTTGTTTTTACCAAAAATGACATTTCTTGCAATGAAAATCTTAACGCGTGCAAGAGTTCGAGGAGTTACCTGGAATACATTTCAGTCACCAATGAAAGACCAAGCTGGGCATGAATCCACTGGGGTTTTTCTCAGATGTGCTGCACTCTGCTGGGGCAGCTCCTGAGCTGGCAGAGAGGAGCCGGGATTTCTTCATTTAACAACAGAGACAGAAGAATTTCCAACCACCATGAATGGGAGATTTTTATGCAAAGGCTTGATGTGCTGGACTGATTTCTAATAGAAATTGACTCTAAGAGTCTTTCCTTGTCTCTGCTAAATTACACAGGAGCTATAGTTGTTTCCCCACTGCAATGAGGGATATGTTTTACCGTTCTGGGATTGCCTCTATGCCTGTAAATTTATTTTTATTTACTAGATGCTCTTTCTGACAGACAAAGAACAGCCTGGTTTTTCATAATTCATGGGTTTTTTCATGTCATTTTGTACAATATTATTGGAGGATTAAGAAGAAACTTAATGTGACTTTGGTTCTGCTATTATTCTACTTCACGTTTGTGAGCATTTCTTATTATTGGCTTTTTGGGGGCAGGTCTTTACTAGTACCTGGAAATGAAACAGTTTATTTCAGAATAAAGATGCAGGAACACTGTGAGTACTGTTTAACTCTAAAAGCCAATGACTGCATACTTGAGGTGACTGTTCTGGCAACACACTTTTCTGTTTGCTGTCCACATGAAAACTGTGTGATACCAATGGTGGAAAATTCTTTATTTACAAAGGCTAATCTACAGAACTCTTTCACATACTGATTTTAATTTTTTTTTTCCTGATTGTTTCTGCAGGTCGTTTTGGATTAATGCTGTGGATCAATCAACCCAGAACTTGTAGCTGCCCATCAGTCGCTCAGTAGTCAGTGTAGATTCTGTCTTTACAATCAGCAGCTACATCTGGCTACTGGGTCTCTGATGACATCTCCTACCTCTGTCTAGACTTTTTGTTGGATTTGTGTCTTCTCTCCTGGGTGCAGAACAAGTTCACAGTGCAGACAAGTTAACTCCTGAGGTGTGGCCCCAAATAAAGGATTGGATATCTGTTGGATCTGCTTCATAGTGGGAATCAGATAAAATACCTGGATGTTGTGGCTTGGAAAGCAACAGCCTTTTCTGTAGCCTAGTTCTGGGGTTTACAGTAGTCAAAACCCATGAGAATATTTGCAGAGCTGAGAAGATCAGTGGACTTCACTTTTTTCAGTGAAGGATCTTTAGCCTCTCCTGTGAAGGGAAGGTATTGAAGCACCTTTGCTGATTGCATACCTCCAGTGTGTTAGGGGAGGAAACCGTACTGTGAACTGGGTGTGCACAGCTGGTGTTTATCAGTTTTGTGTGAAGACTGTCCAGGTTTGGGGCATGAACCTGGCATACAATGTAGATTTCTGTGTTTGTTAAGCAACAGCTACATTGTCTGCTGGGTTTCCAGCTGCCTGGAAATACAAAGTGGAGGGTTATCTACAATTTTTTTTTTTTTGTCAAGTTACCTCCCTTATGTCTCTGAGGAAGACAGTGCAATTCATGTCCAGTTGCTGCCTCCCCCTCTCTTCTCACACTAGGGATCCAGCTGGTGTCAACTAGAGTTTGGAGACAGGGTAGATCTGAAATTAGTTAAGAGGATAAAACTTCAAGGAATTGAAGTGTGGAGACACCTGCCCGTGAGTAGATGTCAGGCAGAAACTAATGCCTGCTTTCTGAGTATCCATTAGTTTCCCTTGGTAATGGTGTTTCACTTTTTTTTCCTTTCAAAAATCTTCAGATGGAAAGCTATATATGTGTGTGCTGTGCAGTTATGGAATTCTTTTTGGAGAAGGGAGTAGTTGGGGAGCTATTTATAGGCCTGACTTTTGAAAGTATGCTGTGTATAGTGTGACTTATATACAGAAAGTGCCTAGGAATAATTGGGGAGGAATAAGATAATGTCTTGAGTGCTGATTCCAGCTGGATCTCTTGTCATTTAGTGGTACCAAACCTAATATGCTTTACTTGTGCATCATACCCACCACACAGTGAAAAAAGGGCAGTTTCAGTTTGAGAACATCAGGCCTGGAATAGCAGGGGACTGTTGTCCTTCCAGACCTGGTCTGCAGTCACAGCAGTAAATGGGGAAGCTTGTAAATCACATGTCTGTGCTGTTAACCCTGCACTGGTGAGCTCTGGGCCATTTCCCCATGGAAATCAGGAGGGTTGTGATTGCTGCTCAGTGTGAAGGAATGGATGGTTTGTCTGGACTTTACAAAATGTGATTTTAGATCAGCAGACATCCAGAATCCTTCCTCTGGAAGGGCAATACTCCGGGGCCAAAGGACTCCTGAGTGAGTGTTCCTGTTAAAAACTGTGTATTTTGTTAAGATGAATAAAACTTCTCATGCAAAGAATTGTGTCTTTTCTTGTTTTTTATAACCACCTTAGGTTTTCACCAGCTTGTTTGGACCTATAAAGGGACTATAAAGGTGTTCATTACAATGTCTTACGCAAACAGCCCCTCAATACTTGTCAGCCTGACTGCTCTCATAAATACACATTCACTGATACATTTGTACTATAAGTAAAAATGTACAATTACCAACAGCCAGTAGTTGGCACAGCTAATCACTCCCTATTGAAATAAGTGTGGATTGTCTAGATAGCTTTGAAAACTGCTTGTGAAGGCTGAACAACTATTTATCCTTTGCTTTATGTTTTCCTCAGTGCCAGCCTGTTGGCATCTGCATCTCTGATATTGCAGAATTGGTAGGGACTTTGATATAGTTTAGTCTTTTTCTCAAATTAATTCGCACATTCTCAGAGGTGTGAGTGCTGTTTCATTCCATAGAACCTCCCAGGTCCTGACCAGCATATGCACAATGTTCCTAAAAGTGGTAATAAGTTACTCTCTGCAGTGTTTTTGTGGCTCATTCAGCTTCAGCAGCATTAAGGTATCAGCAGCTTTTATTGCATAGCTCTTTTCCTGTGTTTATGGTTGTTCACCTCGACCCTTAAGGACTCATGTCAGAATAAGGTACATCTGCCCCAACTGTATATATGACAAACCCCATAAAGAATTGAAGAGCAGATCAACCTAATATTTAGCATCAAGCCCCTCTCCTATTCAGTTTCACTTCCCCACTGTGTTTCAGTTAAACTTTACCATGTTGAAATCCCCTTTGTGGGCAGGTACTTCTGGTTCCTCTTATTTTTCTGTCATGCTACTTGGTTTTGTATATGGACACCTTTAAAATAAAAAAGAATTTGAAAAAGGAAAAAACCCATGCACTTTGCTCTGTTACCTTACTCTGAGGTTCTTATTTTGTTTTCAGTGTCTAGCATAGCTAATGGAAGCATGTAAAAGTGGTTACTCTTCCTACTGTGTTTTTTTTTCTTTTTTTTAGTTCTTTGTTTCTTTCTGTATGGATTTCAGTGAAACTGGCATAAGTGCATGACTCTTCCTTCCTCTCCCCTGGTGAGGGTGTCTTTACTCCTGGTTAAACTGCTGCTAACTGCAGCCACAAGTCCTCCTTCAGCTTCAGTGAAAGAAACTGGATCCTGTGACATGACGTTTTCCACCTGTTCAACCTTAGAGAGGTTCTCAGGGTTTGCATTGCCTTTGTGCTTGTGCTCCCAACAATACCCATGGCCATATTTTCATGATGTTTCTCTGCTGTGATGCTCATGAGTGTGAGACCTGGCTGAGGTGTGAAGGTTGTTCCTCAGACAGGAAAGTGAAACCAAGGCTCTTGCCTGGTCAGAGCTGTCCCTCTCTTCACAGCGCCTTCTGTTTGCTGGGAGGGGAGTGAGGCCCTGGCACAGGTGGCTAAGAGAAGTTTTGGGTGCTCCATCCCTGGAAGTGTTCAAAACCAGGTTGGAAAAAGCCCTGAGCAGCCTGGGATAGTGGAAGGTGTCCCTGCCTATGGCAGGGGGTGGAATAGGATGATATTTAAGGCAGTAAATGGTGAGAACACAACTGCTAAAAATCTTGGTTATATCCCTTTGAAATGCAGAGCTTGGAGTTTGGCATTCAGACTTGATTTCCCCCTAATGTTCCCTCTTTCCTGCCCAAGCAAATAATGGGAACTAAGATAATAGTGGCAGTTGGGTCTGTTTTGACCTGTAGATTGAAGAGGATCACAGTACTTTCCTAATTTTCTATTTTCAGTTGCATCTCAGTTTATGTAATATCTTCCCACACTGATATTTCTTCCCATCCTCTGACTTGCTTTTACAATTGACTTGAATATCTATTTAAATCTTAATAGCAGGAAGAACAATATTTTTACTTTCTGGCTCCAGATAACTGCTAGGAAAGCCTTGCTGCCTACTATTTCTCTATTCTGTGACAAATACTTCTGTAGACTCTAAGCTTTGTTTTCTTGGCTATGTTTATTCTTTCTATGCAAATCAAGATTGAGAGGGTACATTTAGCCCAACCTTGCTGTACTTGCAGCATGTCCTTCCATATCATTACATGGTAGCAGAAAATACATTCTGTAAGTTTCTTAAAAAAGAAAAAAATCCAAACAACCCTGCAGTCATTAAGTTTCTGAAATGGGAGTAACCAACATTAAAACTGAGACGGGGACACTAAAACTCAGAACTATGATTTTTGTAGAACAGAATAATGACTGGGTTGCTTTAATTGCCCAAAGTGTGAACAGCCATTCCTAATGGGAGAGCTCCATCCGTTGGATAGGTGGCTTGTAATTAAACTATGGAAACCTGTAATTTGGACTTCTGTTGCTGTCCTGGGTAATTGAGCAGATTTTGATTCCTGTGCACAGCTGCTTTTGGGGACTGTGTGGTTGTGGCTGTTTCCCCAGCTCCACTCAGCACGAAGGAATTCCCTGAGGAGTTACCTGTGGAAGGGCAGGGCAGAAGGAAGGTGTTGAGGGTTTTAGAGCAGTCTTTCGGAGACCTTCCAGCGGGTGCATTTCCTTTCCCTTACCATGAGCCAGCATTTTCCAAAAGCATAAACACACCTGGGACTCCTCACCAGAAGTGCCCTCTTCACAACGTGCTTTGGTGTCTGAGTTGAATGATGTTGGTGTGCTCGTGCATTTTTACTCTGTAAATCTCCCTCTGCTCTCCTGTTCAGGCAAGCTGAACAGCCCTGGCTCCTTTGTCAGATGTCTTCTGGGCTTCTCACAGAGGGTTGTAGCACAAATCCTGTGGCACAGCGCTGCTTGTGTGCAGTGCTGCAGGGCCTGTCTGCCTGTGGGGTTGTTTGTACTGTCATGTATTGCTTTGTACAATAAACTGAAAAATGGGACCGTGCTTGTGGGTGTTGGCAAAACAAGCCTCTGCTGAAGAGGTGTTCAGCTCAAGTGGTCCTTGGCGTTGGAGAGCCCTGCAATTTCTCAACCCGTCCTGTCCCTGGCTAGCCAGCTACTCATAAAAGCAGTTAACCAAAACTGTGGAAGGCCTTGAGAATTCAGTTGAATGCTGGCATTTTTCTCCTAATGTTTGGCTTTACAGTTCCTAGTTGTAGCCCACAGAAAATGCTGAATAGTTTTAGGAGACTGCTCTAAGGCAGTTGTGTGGCTCTGGTTGTACAGTGGTGAGTTTTAGTTCGAAGGCTTTGGAGAGCAGTTGCTGCTGCTACACATTAGCAAACTTTATCCTTTCAAGTTGGTAATTTTTCTATCTGCTCTGAAAGTCTTGTTCTGTAGGTTGCTAAGTAACACCCGCACGTATTTAATTTTCCATGTGCTCTGAATGCCAGTCTTCCATGCAAAACACCTTTCCAAAATTAGTGTCTGTCAAGCTCCTGAAAGGTAGTGGTGATGTGATGCAAGTCAATCATGTTGCCTGCTGTAGGTGTTAATTCTCCCATCTAAAGGCACTTGCAGAATCACTAATATGGTGAATCTCCAGTTCCTTTTAGCTGCAAGAAAACAGTAACTTCTGAAATACTTGCACACTAATTCCAGAAAGAGAAGTGAATTGCAGGGAGCCCACTTATAATATCAATTTGTTCATTATCATTTACAGCTTAGTTTTCTTCAGAGTGCTGAGTTCTGAAGGGACCTACCTACCTACCATTAGGAAGGAAAATTACCTTTCATTAAGTAGATAATTTTCCTGTGCTCCAAGGCTGGCTGACCACTGACTGGGTAGGTGCTGAGGATTTTAGAGGGGCCAGGCATCATGAAGATGTGAGGGAAGGGTTGATAAAAAGTGTAGGAAACTTTCCCTTTCTTTTAACCTGTTTTATCTTGTAGAAGGAAGGATTGGATCTGCACTTTCTCTTTCACCACCTCTAGAAATTCAGTATACTGTTCCACTGGACATGTGTGCTATACCAGACACTTCAAGCATTTTTCTTCCTGTTTGCCTGTGAGTGTTCCCTGGTTGCTTGTATAGTCTAGGCAGGTGGGCTGAGCCTGTTTTGAGAAGAATATCAACACCTGAACACTCTGTATGCTGAGACCAGGAGCTGCTATTCTTTCCTCGAGCACACCTTCTCTGTTTCATGGACTTAGTGCCTTGTACCCATCTGTGGAGAACTCTGGATAACTGTAATTACATGCAAAACATCCACATGAAAGACTTTATAATTACGGCAGCACAGCCAAAACTACCAGAACTTTGTAACTGCAGCAACAAATAAGCCAAAAATGAATTAATTTGAAAATAAACAAACCTGCCACGGTGTTTTGTAGCCTCTGTTAGCCCGGGCAACTGCTGCAAAGCACCGTGGCAGCATTTGTCGTGGTTACTACAGAACCGACTCAGGGGGTGTAGGATTAGGAATTGCAAAAACCCTTCCTAATGTCTCCCTCTGTTTACTTACAGACAGATGTGAGTGTGAGCCCTACCTGTTGTTGAATGGCCAATCTGTAGAAGGTTCTTGATCCTTTCTGCCACCCAGTTCCTCCTGGCTGTGACAGCCACCCCAGGTGTGACTTGGCTGGTGATGGATGTTTTAACTGCTCTCAGTTATTGCTACATTGGTCTCATTATCAGTTCCCTGAAATTTTTATGTCCTTCTCAAAGGCCATCCCCATTTTATCTTCACCTGGGGTGAATAATGCTAAAAGAAGGATTTGAGGTACTGGTTAAGAGGTATTTCAGAAGCCAAATTTTTATGGAGGATTTTGACCTCAAGTGAACTTTCTGGTAATTTAGAAAGACATGGATTTACATGGTGGAACGGGCTGCCAAGATCCTGGGTTTCTTTGTGTTTAGCAGTGTTACGAAAAACAAAACCATTCCAGTGGCCAAACTCCCTTCAGTTCTCCCCTAACAACAAGGGCAGTGTGATTTAATGTGTTCTCTTGGATTGAAACTTTTGCTGTGTTGTGGGACCACAAAAGAAAGTTGCTGTCCAGAATGCATGTTTTAAGTGTGTCAGATCTTCATCTGCCCTGTGACATCCCTGTTTCTCAGATGCAGAGTTTGGGCATAGTGAAGTTAAAAGCCAGTCTTTCTCCCCCCTTCTCCATGTGAAAATCAGATTTGAATGGAAGTCTAAAATGCTGCCTCTCCTGACTAGCTTCTCAGCCCTGAGGGAAAAACCTGCAGAGAACTGAAAGTCATTGCTGCCTTTATTTAAGAGAAGTTGGAAGGCAGAGGAGAGGATCTGAGTTTTGGAAGGCTTTGAATGCTGATCAGAAGAGAGAGTTCTTGTCTTTACTGACAGAGCCTATATAAATATGAATATAACCCAGGGAAGTGGGAGACCAAAATTTATCACTTGTGGACTGTCCTGACCCCTGAGTTTTAGACTGATGGGCAGCAGGGGGATGCATTCCCCTAATAAAGTAAATTGCTGTGCTTCAAAGAAGTAGAAGTTCATACACCCGAAGAGTAGAAACACAGCTGTGATTTAGTGGTCAAAGCAGACAGGACTGAAATAAAGGGTGGCTTGAGGTAGGAAACCTGCTCCTTAAATGTTGATTAAAGAGCTCCTGGCTGCAGCAGCCATAGGAGCAGGACTATTACAGTGGTGTTTTACTTCTCAAGGACCTCCTCCTAAGAGTGCATTTTGTTTTCACCTCTGTTAAAGGACGAGATGGACTTGGTCCCAGTGTTTGTGATGGGAGAGGGCACAGGACTGGAGTCTTTCCTTTGCTTTCTCGTGGTTCTGTGAACTTTGCTACTTGCTCCCTGCCCCAGAACAGCCAAAGTGGGAGTAGGACTGTTCCCCCACTCCAAACGTGGGAGGGTCAAGAGACTATACCTGAAAATTCATCAGATTTTTAGTCAGTTAAAAACCTAAGTGAACAACAGTATTAATTTTGTCTGACTCTTACACACCACACAGTCGTAAGAAAATGGAATATAAAGTTCAGACCTCAGCAGATAATGCTGCAGGGTGCTCTCAGACACAGCTGGTGCTTTGGCTGTCCATAACTGGGACTCCAGGAACACTAACTGGAGTTTATTAAGGTCTGGTGTACAAAGACAAGCACCTCTATGGGTGTTCATTATGTGTAACACTCTCAGAACAGGAATATAAACTCAGAAAGGGATTTAACTACAGTTAGATACTTCCTTGAGTGCTGTGTTGACATTCATTGTTTATCTGTTCAGACTAGTCATATTTGGAAACACTGTTCTATTCTGACATATGACTTTTCCCAGGAGCAGCAAGACTCACAACGAAGATTTCACAATAAAGAAAATTCTGTTCCTCTTTGTGGGAATGTTATAGTAAAGCCATGACAACTCATTTGGCACAAGATTGTTTTGTGTTCAGCAAGGATTCCCCCTCCCCCCTATCCCTACACATTTTTGATGTGTTTCCATGTGTTGAGGTTTTGTTTTGGTTTTTTAAATATTTTTTGTGGTTTGTTTTTTTTTTTTTCAGGAGGGTGGGGGTGGATCATTTTACATTTAGCCTTCCAGCCATCAACTGAGAAACCAAACCCTGCAATAGGTATGAAGAACCCGAGTCCAGGCTTGTGTGTTTCAGTGTCACCACCAGCAGTGGAGTTGCTCCTAATTTATCACCACATGAACAAGTTCAGCATCAGTCCCCTGGGATCTGCTCAGCTGGTGCAGCACTGGAATTACACATCTTGCTCCAGGCAAAGGGGAATCATGGTGTGAAATACTGAGAGGTGGCACAAATCCACAGGCAACAGCTTAAATACCAGGTAGCAATTCCAAACCTGCATGACTGGAAAGCTGAGGTATCTGCAGTAACCTGTGAGGCCAGTAAAGATCCGACACCAGCATTGTTCCCTGGCTCAATGTTAATGCCATATAAGCCCAGGGTATATTTGGAAGTCACTGGTACTTCTGGAGGTTGTACTTCTGATGTCTGATCTTCCTGGACTTTTTTTTAACTGCAGTGCTCAGCGTTGAAGTGGGAAATTATTTTTATGATGTTGCACCAGATCTTCTTCCAAAGTACAAGGCTAATTAACCGGGTTTCAGTGAATTACACTGGGGATGACAGTCTAGCAGCTGAAAAGTCATTAGGCTTTTTTGCAACCTTCCCTGGAGATAAAGTGGTTATTTTGGGAAGAATACACATATGGTGAAATCTGGTCCTCAGTGTAGTTCTTGGAAATCTTCCTCATGATCACAGTTTGCACCCACCTAAAATTCCTGAGTTATAAAGAGGGCAGAATTTTCCTGCCTCAGTGTTTACTGCCCCATCCAAAAACTCTCACTGTATATTTAGGGGCTGGAAGAACCACAAGGTTACACTTTCAAAGAAGAAAGGAGAACGATAGGAGGTTTTCAAAGATGTGGATTTGTGAGCATGGCAAATAAAAACCCAGTGGCAGTGCCAAGACTTCTGAAGCTTTCCTGAAAAAGCTGGTAGGCCAGCCTTAGCCTGAATGTGTTTGCTGCATGCTGCTGAAACTATAGTTCAGGTTATGTTGCTGTTGCTATTCTAAACCCTAGGAAGTGGGTGTTTATAAGTGCAGTCAACATTCTCTCTGAGCAAAAAGCTGGCCTTAAAAGGGAGTTGTCCCAACAGCAAGAAGGATTATTTAAAGAAAATAAAATGCTAAATTTTTGCTGTTCAGAGGAAAAAAAAAAAAAAAAAAAGAGGAAGCAAACCCAGGGATGGAATATTACAGCATTGCCCACACACAGTTTTTTTTCTTTTCTTAAGTGGCTTTTATCCAAGACCATTAAGTACAAGCAATGATCATTTGTGATGGAAAATTAGTAAAATGCTTTTTTTTTTTGCACATTTAATTAACTTGTTTAATTAGGAAAAATTACAGTAGCAAATGCACAGAAATGCATTATTACTAATACCATTATCATATTTTGCTGCTCACAGTCACTAAAGTCAAGAACAGGCTCCTGGTGTTTCACTTGCACTTCTGTTTTGTTCAGTAGCTCCCAAAACGTTTTGCTGGAGCACTGGAGAGACATGGCAGTGAGTCAGCCCTGGGGATACCCTCCCAACCTGCCAGTAGGAGCAAGGGATGCTGGCTTGAGGTGAGATGGAAGGAGGAAGCAGGTGGGGATGGATCTAATCATGGTGTCTTGAACTCCTAAGAACAATCTAATCATTGTGTCTTAGACTCCTAGAACTGCAGGAGCCTGCTGAGACAGCTGCCTCCAAGCAAGGTGTCCTAAGTCACACTTTAACAAAGACAAGGACTATGACACAGTCCATAACAGGGACTCATAGTCTGCTCAACCCTGATCTAGACCTGGCTTTAACATTAATAAATCATATGATTTCCAGACATCTCCCGTTTCTGTGACATCTGCTTTCCTTCTTTCAGCTCTGATGCCTTCTGCCCCTTTTAAGCTCTCTCCTGTGCCTCCCCTGCACAGGGATATTCTTAAGGCACCAACTCATTGTCGACAGAAAGTGAAGCTGCTGCTGGGATTTCTCATTCCTGACCATAGTTTCTCTTTCCCTCCTCATCTGCTGTTTATGGCAAGATGCTAGCACTTTCTGTCAGCTTCTTCTGGGTTTCTTGACAAATTGGGTGCCTTCAGAAAAATCAAGTGCAGTGCTCCAGTGGTATGAGTGTGCACATATTTATCTATCCAGGTATTACTAATGCACGTGTGCTGTGTGACAGGGGAAGCTGAGGAGCATCTGCACAGGATGACCAGCACTCAATTCCTGTACAGTACATGCATTAAAATCCTGGCACCTGTAGTCCTCTTAACACAAAATCTCTCAAGTGAAACTTTTGAAGAAAATTATGCTTTGAGCCCTTGGGATTGTAAAACAGGAGCAAGCCTTTTTATTTGGCCTTCTGAGACATGAAACAGAAAAATCTGCCTATCACAGTACATCATTTTTGTTATTCCCCCAAAACTGTAAGGATAAGGACTGGGAAGCCAAAGAATACCACTGAACAGAGAAAATGTCACAGGCAAGAAATGCCTAGGAATTAAGAGCTCTCAAAATATTTTCTCCTTGAATATTCAAAGTGAGGACATTAAGGTGGAGAATTTGGGGGAGGACTGCAAATTTCCTGTAGTAACTCACAAGGGGCAAAGTTGGAACTGCTACTTCGCTTCTACTCTTTTATAATCAATTGTGATGT
This sequence comes from Taeniopygia guttata, assembly GCF_048771995.1. Taxonomy (NCBI): domain Eukaryota; kingdom Metazoa; phylum Chordata; class Aves; order Passeriformes; family Estrildidae; genus Taeniopygia; species Taeniopygia guttata. The sequence continues at coordinate 109,634,613 of NC_133024.1, read as the reverse complement.
AAATGCTGATGGCTGCCTAACAGGCAAAACAAAGTAGGGAAATGATGAGTCATTTGTACTTGTAGTTTGTCTGAACAAGTAATGTGCAAGTCAAGTTTCATTTAAGTGCAGCAGAACTTTCCCCTGAGGATTATCCTTGCAAGGCAGAGCAGTGGAAGATCAAGGAGGGCTTTGGATCTGCAGCCATGGACAGACAGCCTCTCAAACAGACAATTTCCACCATGCCAAGGCTGCCCAGCTTCAGTTCTAGAGACACTGAAGTACACGTAGCAATGGCCTTCACTGGAGTATGTTGTGTTATGTGAGTGAATTTTTTCTGTTGCTCTTCAAGGACATGACCATATTTCTCCTGATGTGGGGGAATACATCCTCCCTATGGAGAGGAAGCACCTATACCTCTCCAGCAGCTGGGAGGAACTGGCTGGATGCCCTTGCCATCCAAGAGGTTCAAAGAAGACTCTGTCTCACTACCTCATCCTGCTCCAAACTACAGCTCAGTGGCAAAAGCACCTTTTAATATTTGCCTTGTAAACAGCATCTAAATTACATCTCTATTGATTATCTTATGCCCTATTGCAATTTTTTATTATTAATAAACAAAAATCCTTTAGTATAAGGATGTTCTTCAGCAGCAAAATTCTTTCATTCTCCACAAAAGGAGGGATGTCTATACTGGTAATCCAAGATACACCAATCATCAGGAAGTTGTTAGCACAACTTCCAGTGACTTCAGCAAACCCAAGAAGGAAACTCAAAGCTCATGGAAATCTCCAAAGGTATCTGGTGCTGTAGCATGAACCTAACTGTGACATCCACATTAAGTGTACCCCATCTGTAGCTCAGAAATACTGTCCTTTTCCTGGCAGCTGTTCGGAAGGCTGATCTGAAGCCTGGTCCAAGCTGCCTGCTGTCATCTGCTGGGATGTTATTGAAATAGATGCATGGGAAACAAGTCATGGTTGTTCAAACCAGCCACAAATTGAGGGAAACCAATTTCAGAAGCCGAGGTGCTGTGTGTGTGTATATATAGCAAAGGTACAGTCCTTTGAAACTGTGCAGTGAATAGGATACAGTTGGAAACGTGCTGCAAAGGGAACAAGAACACAGTCTTGCAGTTTTGAAAACTACTGTTTGAATAAGTAATCCAGTTCCCAATTCAGACCTAAAATAGCCTTCCTGTTAGTGCAGTGCTGCAGTCTGTCACAGTTGGCAGCGAGAGTTTTCTCTTTTGGTTGACTTTAGGTTTAAGTAATAATAAGAATATGCCCGAAGTGCAGTTTCTCCTCACAAAAGGCCTTTTTTTGCACATTATTTATTAAAGGGTGGCCCCACCATTTCAATGTACAGTTACATGTTTTGGTAAATTTCCACTTATAATATGAGATGCCATTTGAAACACAAGTGTGTTTTCTTCCTAAATTTTGGTAAATGTAGGACATCTGCTCTTAGTCCCAGAAGATAATTTTGTACTTAATCACCTGACTAATAAAGATTAAAGGTCTGATTCAGATCTTTGTTAAAACTGGTGGCATAAATCAGTAGGAACATTACAGACTTCAGGCTTTTTAAAGTTCTGATTAAATTACTGAGGAAAATTTTAATCTTACTTAATGAAAGCAGATGCCAGGTGAAGCAGTGGGAAATGTCCTATTATTCACTAAACAGGGCTTCAGTGAGTCAGTCAAAGGCTCCTGGAACAATTTAGATAAAGTTTGCAGAGGAACCCCAGGAGGTTTGGATGGTGCCACTATCGCTGAGCAAGCACCTACACTCAACCAGCATCAGCCAGCAAAGCACCAGGGCACATGAGTGGCAGAGAGCAGCTCTAAACCACATCTGGGGATTTCTCTGAACAGGCATTTCATGAGACAGAGCTGCAGTGTTGGCTGTAGGGCAAGAGATGGGTTTGGGAAGCAGCAGGAATAATCAGAAGTGTAGCTGATCTCAAGGTGAGCCAGGAGCAGTGCAGCAGGGAATCTAAGCCATCAGTGTTCACATGTCTGAAATAGAAAAGTTCACTGGAGAAATTGCAGGGATCAATGTCCAAGCAATCCTGTGCATGATGTATCAGTTACTTACGAAGGAATCCACTTCTTTTGCTGAATTCAGCCAGACATGTGAAACAATCCAGCCTATTTCAAATGAGCTGTTGGATGGATTAAACACAAATGTAATTAGCTTTTTCTCTTATGCTTGATGCTTGCCATTTAAAACGATGAGGAAGCAGGAGAGAGCTCTGCTAAAAGCCCACTGTGTTACACTTGTGAAAAATGCCTGGCTGTTCTGTTTATAGCCTGGTCCAGAGCTGTAATCTTCAGCAGCCAATAAGGAACTTCACCATCAGCAAAGCTAAAGAACAATCTAATCATTGTGTCATAGCATTTTGCTTATTGCTGTAAAAACACAAAGTGCTCATATCTACTTGTGAAGGATCTAGAGTGCACTATGGGCTTCTGTGACTAAAGGAGCTGTCCTTCAGTGTAATTTAAACTTCCTTGCTCATTCATAACCACAACCACAAGGTTAAACTGACCTTCTTTGTTCTTCTGAGTTTCATCCCTGAAAAATGCACTGAATACCCACCCCTGCCAAAATTATGGATGTTCCCTTCACATGAATTTTAAGTCTAATATAGAACCTTGTCCCAGGTATGTGACTAATTCTTAGTCACATTAACAGAAGTTTTTAATCTTGAATAAGGCAGTGTGTGTCCTTCCCTCTCCCACCATATGACAGATTTGTCTCTTGAAAACTATGTCCTAGTGTTATGAAAATGAACATATCAACCTCAATCCTTGATGACAGTGCAAACACCCAAACCAAAAGAATGAAAAGCTTGGAGGAAACACACACTGTCCTCAGACCACTACAACAGAGAAGCAAAACATTGCATGAGAGCAGGCCTGGTGAAGGGAGCCAAGAGCTCCAAAGAGAAGGTTTTGTTCTCTCTGCTCTGGAGTGTTTGAGGTCTTCCAGCATGTTTCACCCTGGGAAAGGCCAATTCAGGAGCATCTGACACAGTGCAGAAATTTTGACTGTGAGAGACAGTAAAGTGTTTAGAGAAGCCCAGAAAATGAGATTTTAATGTTGGTACTTGCAAACAGTGCTCCGATTTCTTGCTCTTGAAGCCCTGCTCTGTGGGATGAGAATCAGAGGTTCTCTAACAACAAATCAGTCCAGTAGCATCCAATTCCCAAATAACACAACTGAGTTGCAACAGAAAGTTCTGGACTGATAAAGACTAAGCCCTGAATAGAAGCTAAATATATGTGCAGACACATGGATACATAACCTTAGAGAGGAAGCTCCTGTTCTGGCTGTACTGACATGGCCCATTAATGATAGTCAGATAGAAAGGGGAAACAAACCCATGACAAACAGGCTTATATTGGTTATTTTCAGGCCCTGTGATGTAATACCTTTTTCAGGCACTATCGCACAAAGTTTCTCTTTCTTGAATTTCTTTTTCCTCTAGAAGAAATAGAAACTTAGCAACTGCTGCAAAGCACTCAGTCAATGCCTGGATTGTGTCCAACTCACTGAAGCACATGAAAATGCATGGGAGAAATGAGTTGATTATTAGAAAGTCAAGCCTTACAGAAAGTAAAGGGAAATATCAGCAGCTATTTTAGACATCCATGCTTACTCTCAGTCCTTGAACTTGATTGTTTTAAGGCATGTTAAACTAAGTGTGAAATGCACTTATCAGTTACATTGCACTGCCAGTTTAGTGTCAATAGGAAATTCATTGTATCAGAGACAAACTCTTCATGTTTTTGTTTTTTTTAGTAATCTGGAGTAAAACCATAATCCATAATCAGAGAGGTGAAGAATTTTTTAAAAATTGAGAAGAAAACTTGAAACGCCAAATACCTATGTTAGTGAGCTTTGCTCTGTGACTTACAATTAAAACATTTAAATGTAAATGATAATTATATTGTCTTGGAATACCTCTAAGCAACTCAGTGTCCTCAAGAGATATGTGTCCTTAGAAGATATGTGCCCAGTGATGTGTCACTCGATGTAGGAGGGCATAGAAGTTGTTCACAGCACCAACCTTGCCCTGTAATGCTACATTTGCTCTCTTAGCAAATGCTATATTGCGTTTTTTTTTTTTTTACTCCTCATCTTTCTGGTGCCAGCTTCATAGTTAAAGCAATTAAGGCTACACCAAGTGGGACTGGAGATACCATTTGAAAAATAGAGTCAAGCTCTGGGTATGCAAAAGGTGCATTTATCAGCTTTAGCCTTGGTAAGTGGACAGATAAAGCAGAAGCCAAATCCTGAAGGTCTTGGCACTTTCACTTCTTAGCTGTGAGCTCACAGAACAATTTTTTGGCTACACTTAGAGAGCCCAGCTCCTCTTGGCAGCTTTTTGTCCTTGCTCCATGCAGCACCTTTCCTGCTGAGGTGTTCTTGGGGTGTGCCTTAGCTTGGCCACGTAGCTCAAGCTCCCTACCCAGAGCTGCAAGGACACCAAGATGAGGCACACAGGCTACAGCACAAGCTGCCACCAGAGCAGAATGATGAGAACTTGCATTCTGATGGTGAGCAGTGTGTTAAAAGCCCATGCTGGTACATCTTCATTGCTGCCTTCAGTGCTGGCTGGCACAGACATGCTGTGCCTTCACTTTATATGTAGATAGATTCATTCCACATCTCCCTTCCTCCCACTGGCCCTTCCATAACACAGTAGGATTCTGTCACACCCTAACATATTTTTCTCCCCATCCTCACGTTTTTCTTTGAAAACACTCATCACAGGGAGTGGTGGTGCTGAAGCTCAGTGTTGCACCATCTGTTTAGCAATCCCAGCCTGGTTTCCAATAACCCACCTGAAATGCAAGGTTGCTTCCAGCTTTTCCTTTTGCTGGAGTGTTGGCTGAGCAAGCCACCTTGCTTCTTGCTGGTGTCAGCAACCACAGCCTCTCTGAGCACATCAGGGTGTGGGGAGAAAGTCTTGTTTCACAGCCAAAGCTTGCAGAGTTTCTGTCAGCTTCCACAGAGCGTCACCCAGGATATCCCTGCTTCCCCCACAAAGGCTTGCATAAGTGCTCATGTAATCCCTTGGTAGTGGTAGGACTGGCCCTCCATGGCCACACCAGCTTTCTCCAGGCACAAAACAGCCCTCAAGCACTGCAGGGATGCACCCATGTCTTGAATAGTCTGGTTGTGGAGAGTTGACCCTGACTGGATTCCAGACACCCACCGAAGCCACTCTGTCACCTGCCTCTGCAGCTGGATAGGGGAGAGAGAAAATATAATGAAGGTTGATGAGTTAAGGACAAGGAGAGATCATTCACCAATTATCATCATGGCCAAAATTAGAGATATTAGTTGAATTTATTACTGGCAAAAGCAGAGCAGGATAATGAGGAGTAAAAGAAGACCTAGATAATACCTTGCCCCTACCCCTCCCTCCTTCCCAGCTCTACCTTCTCCCCTCCAGTAGTACAGGGAGACATGGAATGGGGTTTAGTCACTTTATCACACATTATTTCTGCCACTGCTCCAGCATGGGATCCTTCCCAGGGGAGACCGTTCTCCATGAACTTCTACAAGGTATGTTGATCCCATGGGAAACAGTTCGTCACAAATTGCTGTAAGGTTGGTCACTCTTCCACAGGGTCAGTCCTTCAGCCTGTTCCAATGTGGGTCCCCCACAGGGTCACAAGTCCTGCCAGGAAACCTGCTCCAGGGTGGGCTCCTCTCTCCATGGGCCTCCCATGGGTTCCCGGCCTCCTCTCAGCATCCCCGTGCTCCATTTTGGGTCTCCTCCACGGGCTGCAGGTGATCTCTGCATCCCTGTGCCCTCCTGGGCTGCAGGGGCACAGCTGCCTCAGCAGGGTCTCACCATGGGCTGCAGGGAATCCCAGCTCCAGCCCCTGGAGCAGCTCCTGGCCCTCCCTCTGCACTGACCTTGGTGTCTGCAGGGCTCTTCTCTCACACATTCCCACCCTGCTCTCCTCTGGCTGCGGTTACATCTGCACCAGAACTCTTTTCCTTCTTAAATTTGTTATCCCAGAGGTGTTACCACCTTTTCTAATCAGCCCAGCCCTGGCCAGCAGCGGGTCCCTCCTGGAGCTGTCAGGGACTGGATCTGATGGACATGGGGGAAGCTTCCAGAAGCTTCTCAGAGAAACCACCCCTGCAGCCCCCTCCACTACCAAAACCCGGCCACACAAACCCAGTACAGTGGTCCAGGGCAGCAACAGCAGAGCAAATTTTGCAGATCAGCAGCTGGGTGTAGCCCTCCTGGTGATGGGACAGGGGGAAGGAAGATGAGAGGTAAGCAGTGGCCATAGCAGCCCATGCCCCAGGAACCATGCAGGGTGTACAGCAGTGGTGCCAGGCAGCTGGAGCTCCTGTTATTCGGCCCACACTGCATAAAATAAACCCTAAGGAGATATAACATGGCCTTGGCCAGGAAAGGAATGCAAGGCATCAAGAACAACAACCCCTCCCATATGCTGAGCATCTTCTACAGAATCCCACATAGCCTGGCAAAGTGTGCTGCCATGCTGACCCACTGGCCACAGCCAGACAAGTCTCCAGGTGCTGGGCACCAATTCATTCTGAAAAGTGGCTGCTCTCCTGGTTTAGAACCAAATATCCTTCTTTCCCCTTAATGCTCTGCTCTTGGCTCCTTCCTCTGCCATCACACACCATAAAAACCAAGCAGGAAAAAATAAATGTCAAGGAGAAGTTAAAAACATGATATGCTAATTAGCAAATGTTCTCAGAGTGTTAGCCCCACATAATAACCACTGACCTGTTTGGGTATATTTTCAAATGCTCTTTCTTTTTTCAAGTTGGCTTCTTCTGCAGCTTCGGATTAAGCAGTTGCCTAAAAGCCTTCATTGTAAAGCATGCATTGCACTCACCCATCTGGCAACTTTATGTTGTATAATACAGGGAGTGCACAGTATGTGGCATAAATTACAGACAAGAAGAATGAACAGCACAGCATGTAGGGTAAATTAAAGCAGGCATTCTTCATGGCCCATAGCAGAGAAGGACAGAACAATTTTGCATCATAAATACAGGAAAAGCATGTGTTTTCAAATGAGAATTTTTTTAAAAAGTAAATAAATAAGATATGCCCTCAGAGGCAGGCAGCTTGTTCCTAGAGGCAGCAGCAACCATGCAAAACCACATAAAGGAGTAAAGAAAGGCATAATGGTAGATAACAAGAGGTAACAGATTGCAGTAGGAGGACAAAGAAAGAAACCAAATGCTGAGATGGAGCAAGCCCCAGTGGACTTTTAAAAACAAGAGTGCAAATTGAAAATGAAAGGAGCAGAAAGCACACACGGATCTGAGGATGAAAACCATTCCTGTTGTTTTTTTGTGGCATGAGCATATGTAATGCACACCGCTTGTTAGTGACATATCACTTCACATCAAAGGGTTCATAAATAGGATCTCCTGACCATGGCCTGGTGAACTCAGCATAGCCCCAGGAGCCTTCTGCTCTGAAGATCCAGAAGTGCTGACCACCCTATGCTGTTCCTCACCCTCTGGACCATTGTGTGAGCCTGTGCAAGTGTGTGCAAAAATGCCCACATAGGAGAGGAGAAGTAGGAAAAATTGGGCAAAGTGGGAAAAGTTGTGCAAACTCCACTTGCTAGCAAGTGTCAGAGCTTTTACTCTGTGTCTGACCTCTCCAATCCTGGCTGTCCCACTTCTTTTTGTGAGCTTCCACAGCAGATGACGCCAGCCTAGGGCACAGCCTTTGCTCTTCCACTGTCCTGCCATGGCCCTGGTGCCTGTAGTGCAGCACTGGGAAAAACTTCAGGGAGCTGACTCTGCTAAACAAACCTTACCAAAGAAAAAAGGGGACTAGGTTCAGATCTGTGTTGCTCTTCTCCTTACTGGAGTGGAGTTACTCAAATAGTGAGCCAGTGTAAGCCACTGAATGGGCAATTTGAGTTCTGGGTTGGAGGCGCAGGACTGTGGCAGCTTCAGTTTAGATGAGGTTAGGCTGCCATTGGAGCGGTGCTCCGGCTGTTTTCCTTTCCCACCCTGAGCTGGCTTTGTCAGGGTGTATGTTTTTCTCAAGGCAGGGAGTGTTTCCCATTATGTGTTTGTGCATTGCCTAGAAAGTTGGAGCCCTGATCTGAGGTGGAAACTTGAGGCCCCACCATAGTACAAATAATAAATGTAACACAGTGAAGAACAGATGCATTCACATATGGTGCTTTATAATTCAGACAAATAAAAATTCTTATGTTGTATGTTAAAATAATTCTATATATGACACAGTTAGCATGAAAACTGAAAATAAAAACAAAGCCATGAAGAGTCCAGGCATTTTAGAGTCCATACCCTACTTCTGCATGCACAGAGACTCCTCTGTGGCCAGTCCTCATTGCCCCATCACGCAGCAGTGCCCTGTAACTTTAGTGTTGTCCAGGTTGAGCTGTCTTTTCTTTTAATGTTAATTTCAGAATTCCTTTCCACCCTACACAGGCATCTTCCCAGCCAGCCAGCTCCTCCAGTGCACATATGGGGCTGTATATAAAATATCCACAACTTTTTCATTTTGCATAGCTCCCAAAGAACACACCATTTTTGTCTTCTTGAGAATGTGGTCCCTAATGGCAGTGTTCTCCTGGGGCAGTTTAGGTTTCCACTGGATTCTGAATAGGGATCATTGTGACAGAGGGTATTTTCCTCTGCTGTGCTGGCATTGGCAATAATAGTAGCAACAGCTATTTGCAAAGAGGAAGGATATTTGTGGCAATCTCTGGCATATAGTATTATTTAACTCTTTTGGAAGAGGTACCTTCCAATAAAAGAAAGAATAATTTTTGAAAGAGTTGCAGCCATATGGTAGTTCTGAGTGAATTATATGAGTCAGGTTCTCACAGGTTGATAGAGTTGGAAAAAAGTTCTTAAATTGTGTCTTTATTAATTTTTTTTAAATCACATTAATTCAAACTTTGCTATACCAATTTTCAGAGGATTTATTCTGTACATAACAAGTGCTGCAGATTTTGGAGGGTTGTTTTACATTCTCCAAAAATAATTAAATGGTTTTTAAAACACCAAAATCACATCAGGTTTTAAAGGCATGAGCTTTGCCTCTATAATTAACATTAATAAATACAGACTTAGCAAGGCTGGCTTTCAAAAGGATGATGAATCTCAGGAATACAAATTTTGCATGTACAAACTGAAGACACCAAATGTAGCATTTCTGACTTCTCAATATAAATTTACTTCTTTTACTAATTTGCATCCTTGCTAATCAATGAAACCCTAAGGAAAAAAAGCATTTTGGACAATTGCCAAAAGTATATCTCAAGGGAGCATAAATCAAGGCACTAGTCTTCTATGCTGTGCATTCATTAGTAACTAACATTAAATTGAAGTGAACCTTTTTACAAGCAAGGAAAACAGTCAATCCTGGAAATTGTTTTACTAGCAGCTCTTTATCCCATTTTTCCTTCCTGGTCAACTGGAGGAAACACAGCCTAAGCAAAACATTTGGCATTAAAGATCTTACATAGTTTCCACCATATTAATAGATTTGGAAAATGTGCAGAAAATAATAGCCATAGAAAATGTACATAGGCCAAGCCATTGCCCAGAAGCAGGACATTTATTTAATTGGTGTAGACACAAAAATTAACATTCCTGCATCAGTCTCATCTATCAGCTTGAGAAATCCATTCTAGTAGGTGTCATGCACTGACCATACAGAGGATCACAAGCAGTGTTTGGACTTCAGCAGCTTGACAGAAAGAGAGAGCTGAAAAACATGAAGTATTTCTTCATTCAAACCAAGCTAGTTCTTGCCAGTACAGTGGGGTAAAACCATTGCCATACTAAGGGATTAAATAGTTGCAGAATAGGACCAGACTTTCTCCAGCCAGTTTATGAACTTAGAAGTTTACTTAGGTTGCTGGACCAGTGCCAGTTTACAACTGCTAATGAGCTGATCCCCACAATCTTTTTCCTTTTAAATCAGTCAGAATTAACCAAGATAAACTCTTCAGCCCTACACTGCTGGTTGCCTGAGGAAATATTTTGAAAGGATTCTTGCCTAAAATGTAAATATCTCAGAAACTAATTTCTGGGCATATATTTGGTGTATTACTGGAATTGGTGAACATCCTAAATAATATGAGCATGTCCTGCATCCTATGTAAAAAACCATGTAGCCAGGAATTTTCTGGTACTTTTGGAACAGCTGCTCACTTCTCCATTAAAGTAGTTAGCCTACACTATTAGAAGTGCAAACATGCTTTACTAGAGTTATTTTTCCTTAGTTCTAGTGTGTAAAACCTGGCAACTTTACCTTGGCAAAGGGCTAAGAGTTCAGCCAAGCTTGCAGTCTGTCTGAGCTTTAGCTCTGCTTAATGTGGGGAACACCCTGGTCAGCACCTTGGCCCTTTGTGGTGTCCACCAGCTCCATGTCAGTACCAATGATTGAGAACCTCGTTGCTCCAGAGGCATTCCTTAGGGAGAGCAGACTCAACTGGACCTGCCCAATGTTGCCTTCTTCCTCTGTCTTCCCTCAGGGAATAGTTGGTTGGATTAGTGAGAGACCAGGATGAGAAAAAATGCAGGTCATACTCTAGCAGTGAAGACTATCACCACCCACTTGTCACTCCCTTCTCTGATTTTTCTCACAACCATCATCTACAGTGAGAAGAATACGTATTTTTTGGGCTCCCACTCCCATCCAGCTGGCTTATCCTTTTTAAAATCTATTTCTCTAATGATTTTAGCTGTTCCCCCCTCTAATCCTGGAGCCCTTTTTTTGACTCAGCACCGATCACCATGAAAAAATGCAACAACAGAACTTCCTTCCTCCTTTTTCTCCCATTCACACAAGGCTGGCAGAGTTTCTCAGTGCTCAGGATCTGGTTCATTTGGTGACCTCCTAGTGAGTCACCAGGAGCACACAGTCACATTCACAGCCCTCTGAAGGCACGTGGTGATCTGCTCCAGCCCTGCAGGGCTGCTGGGGAGTGACAGGACTGCAGTGGGTGAGTCCACAGCCAAGGAGTCAATGGTACCCTGATAGCCAGGAGGAGCTGTGGGTTGGCAGGAGCTTCTTCCCTGAGTCTCCTGTGGGAGACAGCAGCTGGCTGGGCATGGAGAAGCCTTGCTGGCCCTGGATTTTCACTTTGTTTTCCACCTGTGGGTGTGCAAGAGCAGTCAGTCTGTCAGTGAGCAGAAGAGTAAAGAGCCAGAACATGTGCATGTGGACAGGGCAGAAGAAAAGGGGGTGAGTAGAGGGAGGAGTTGTTTGGAAAGAGAGCTCACAACCATGGTTATGTGTTCATACACATGGGGAGAAAAAAAGAGACCAGCTTGTGGACTGGAAGTGATGGGAAAGTTTTGATTTTGACAGTGTTTTTGAAGATAGCTCATGGCTTCTTGTGCTGTCCACAGAGGAGCTGCATTGTTCCTTTTCCAGGCTAGTGCTTTGAGAAAAGCCTTTCTGTGAATTTTTATGGAATGTTTCTACTCACTGTGGCATTCACAGATATGAAGGGAGGTGGGAGCAGAGTGAACAGGCCCCCTAAATCCATAATCACTGTGTGCAATTACATTCATGAATATCACCATTGATAAGTACAGTGTGTTGTGCAACCAACCAAGTGTTACCCAAATACAGAGCATTTTCACATGACTCATCAGAGATACAAGGAGACATTTTGATGCCAGGAGTATGTCCTCCACTCCCCACTCCAGCCCGACTTCTCTAAATCCAAAACTTCTTCTGGCCACCACTATTGCCTTCAGGTTGTCTGGTTTGCAGCCACAGAGACAAGACCTGGTACTGATCTGTTGCTTTTTCTCCTCTTCAAAATGCCTCTTTAACCCTGGTGTTCTTCTGTCCATGGAGACCTTGCACCCTCCTGTAAACCAAGTCTTCCCTTTCCTGGGAATGAGACCTTGGTCTTGTGTTGCAGCCTATCCAACTTGAGCAAGTTCTTCTTGCATGTGTTTGTTGTGTGACAGAAGACATCTGAAGCATCTTCCAAACATGAACAATCAGCCTCTTCCACTGCAAGGAAAGGTTTGCCAACAGCTGTACAAAAACTGGGCTCAAACTCTCATCTGAAAGACAGATGAATAAAAAATGCAACAGACATTACTGCTGAAAATAGATAATTTCTAATTCCCACAGCTCTCTTTGTGGTTTAAAATAAGCCTTTCTGCATTAAGACTACAGTTTTTTAAACTAATGAAATTTACAAAACCCTGAAATGTTCTTTCTGAGTGTTGTTTCAATTACATTTCCATGATACTACATACTTTTGATGTGTGAATTTTCCCATTAGGTTCAGATTGCTTTGGAGTCTATCAATGAGGCATACAGTGGCAGTGGGATGAGACCTCTCATTTTTACATCCGAGGGACCAAAGGAAATGAGTCAGCAAATTGGCAAGGTCCTATCTGATTGCAAAACTGCTGAATGTCCTTACATTCAATACCTATCCCCTGCCTTGCAGCTCTGATCAGTCAGAGGGATCGAGTGGGTACTTTTATTCTGTGTGCTATCCTAGTCCCTAATACATGCATTTGAAGGACCTGACTGTTACTTGTTATTAAGACTATTTTTTACTTCTGTGATTGAATCAGCTGCTGCCTGGAAGTGTTATATTGAAGTAATGGATTGTTGTTACCAGTGTGTTTTGAGTTAAAACAGACACCACAAAGATTGTTCTGGCCACAAAAATTGTTCTGGCCACAAAGAAGTATGTGGAGGAAATCAGAAAAAGATAACTTGGAGGATTAAGATGTGGGATAGCCTTTCAAGAAGCAACAAGTTGTCTTCTTTTCAGGGTAGAACTTAACCCATTTATGAAAAGTATTCTATGTTTGTGCTGCCTGTGACTGAATATGGTTGTTCAGGAGCTTTTTTTCACTTCTGCATTCCCTGACTTCCACCTTAGGTGTGCTTTGAGCCTACTTGGTGCAACAGGGAGCCCCAAACAGGCTCAGATGCATTAGGCATTAATTTTGTTTCTTTTCTTCATGCCTCTTTCTATTGTATTTCATCTGCTATGAGCAGCAAGTGTGAACCACATTGCAATAGTGAAATGTCAATATGCAAACAATACCATTTCTCAGGGACAATGTAAAGGGCAGGAATATAAACTTAAGTCTCTAAGGCAATAAATGCTCCTAAATTAGTCTTGAAAAAATGCATTTCATCTGCCTAAAACACATGAAAGTTTACATATTTTTGGTATTATTTACTCTTCTTCCCTATTAAGTACATAGTGCTTTTCTGATTATGGAATATGGCTAGGGAAAGAAAATAAGTTTGTTCTAAGGGAAGCACAGTAATTGCCCCTATATTTCCATTCAACCATTCTCCAGTTTTTAGTGTCCAGGCCCTCCTATTATATTACGTCTAAATGAGGCTGAAAATCTATTCCTTTGGAATTTGCTAGTGATTTGGTTTGGAACAGGATTTCATCCCAGAAATGCCCAGAGCCAGCAACTAATATGGACTGTGCATCTTGGGCTTTCACCTGCACTGGTTCTGGAGGAGTTAAAATTTTGTATACAAAGCAAAAAGATCTGTTAAAATTTTGATTTCCAGTGCAAGTCATCATTTACCATATGGTCAGGTATTTACCCCAACTCCGTGTTATTCAGCAATCATAGAGGTTTGCGTGGGGTGGGGCTGAAGCACGGGGTTGTTGTTTTGATTTCAAAGTCCTGTGCATCAAACTGTCTCTAAATTGCTGTCACCACAATGCCTGTGAACCAGCCTGCTGAGTGAGTCTGCCTGGAGCAAGCCCCCAAAAACACTGTCCTTTATCCTCCCCCTCCCCACACTCTTGCTGTGTGTCCTTCAGAGCTGGAATGGACTCTGAGACATTTCATGCACTGCCCCACCTTACCTGACTTTCGAGCAGACAAGACCTGTCAAACCAAGCACAGGGAAGACAATCAGAGAGCTAATCCTGGTGGTTTCAACTTTGCTCCTACTTTCAGTGGTGAAAAGCAAGTTTGCCTCTCAATAGTCAGGCTACTGAAGTTGCTAGAAAGGCAAATAGCCAATAAACACCCACTGGCCACCTCTACGGGGCTTTATGTTGTTGTTTGTCATTTATTTCTGCGGCTGGTACTAATTTTCAGTTTGTCATCCTTTGACTCATAGAAATTCTTCCCCTTCAAAAAGGATGCATCTCCCTGCCGACCACGGAAAAAATGTGGCATGCAATTCAATCCTTTCCTGATAGCACCGGAGACGAGGAGAGGGCAAGTTAGAACACCATGATGAGGAAGTTCTGTCATTTCCAGAAGGAAGCATGATTCACTGTGCAGAGCATTTTTGGGAGCCTGAATCAGAGCTGTCGAGGAAGTCAGTTCTTGGACAGTTTAATGTTTAGTTTAACTGTGACTTTACCGGTGAAACGCGTGCCTCTCCCCACAGCCAGTGGGTATGGAGAGATCAGATAACATGCCACCGAGGAGCAGGCAAGAAGATTGCCAAGGAAGAGGCTTTCAAATGTTTTGGATAAAATGAGAAGCGCCCCAGAAAAATCTGTCCTTAAATGTCATCGCGAAGCAGCGCTCTCCTGAAAGCAGCTTTGAGGGAGAAATATTTTCTCACACTTTTCCCGAGCACAGCGCAGGCAGTAGGAGGGACCTGCAGGGTGGCCATAAGGAGCCTGCGAGGAGGGGAGGGCCATGCAGTGAGCTGCAGCCGGGCTCCTTCCCAAAAGGTCTGGAATTAGCACGCTAGCGGAGAGATGGCTTCATTAGTCATGGCACAGACCTGCTAAGTAAAGCTATCCGCAGAAAGAATGAGTTGTGTGTTAGCTGCCAACAGACTGCAGGAGAAATTCAAGTTGTTGTTTTTAATTGCCTATTGTACCCTAAAAGAATCACGATTTGATTAATGTAGTGTCCCCCCTCCGCCCACTGCACACTCCCCTCACACGCACACACCATAACACAGGAAACAAGATTAGATTGGAGTGTCTTTCCTTGGTCTTCTGCCTCCCCGTCTTCCCTTCTTCCCCACAGGAAAGACAAAGACTTACTGGCAAAGTACACATCTCGGAAGGGTCCTCAGCTCAGAAACTGGGCATATTCCTGGGCCACCACAACTGGTTTGGAGCAGGTGGCCAACTACGTCTTTTCTCCCCAACTGTAGTTAAATAAAGTGAAGAGAGAGAAGAAAAATCTATGTTATTACTTGTGAAGATTAGCAGACTGTTGATGTATTTGTTCTTCCAGGGATGTGCGTATATCACTGAGGTCGAGCAGAGGGAACTGTCAAGATATTTACTGTATGGAAATACATGCAAGAACCCAAAACATAGTGTAGGAGGGCGGTGTTTATAGCCTGTACATTTAAATAAATAGAAACCATCCTTCAAACTCACTCTTTGCACTCAGTTGCATAGGGATTTACATTTCTGGCCTCACGGATAAGGAAAGACTGAGTATTAGGGAGAGGCAATGCTCATATAGGATGTGAAAGGAAATAATGGAATACACTGAGCATGCCTACGCATCCCTCGAAGACGTCACTCTATCTGGGAGCCAAAAGGTAAGGGAGTGGGTTTGCTGACTATGACACATGGTGGGAGGAGATCTGAGACACAAAGGAGTCATGGGTGTGAACCAGGAAACAAGACCGTGCCCACCCAGCTTTTTTGTTTGCTCGAGGAGGATGTAAAATATGCTTACACCAGTTGTGCTCCAGCTCCAGCGCTAATTGTTAACAATAAAAGGTCACCAGAAAACAATTGCTGGGAACCAGAATTACACAAGGGGCCCGGGTAATGCGATCTCTCCTTCGCTGGGGAATGCCATCCCGCCAGGGAGCGGGTGCTGGGAGATCCCTGGGAGGACTGGCCAGGTCAGCCCAGGAAGGGAGGTGCACGCCTGTGTCAGCCAGACCTCCCTCGCCAGCTCCCTGCTCCCAGAAAGGCAGGCACGAACCAGGCAGTTTCAAGCTTATTTAGCATTTATTTTAGGGAGTTTAAATGCAAGATTGAAGGGCTGTTCTTTTTCCTATTACACTATTATCCTATCTTTTTCCTATTATTCCTGTTATGGGAGGAGAACATTGGCTTTGACATCCCTTCCTTTGGCAGCGTTGGGGTTTGAGGGGGCATGCCAGGTAGGTTTGCACAGCAGGAACAAGGACTGCCATCTGAGGGAGGGCTGGGGTGAGCTGGAAGCAGCATATCCCAGAGGAAAAAGAGGGAGGTACTGCTCGAGTGTCTTATTCCCTCCCAAAATACGTCTCTACTTCATGGGTGTGAGTACTGCTCTGGAAGAAATTTCTAAGCTAGCATTAAATGCATCTGTGCGAGCACCAGCAACAGCTGAAAACTCCTGCCAGCATGTTGGAGAAGTATTTTGACAAGCCATCCTGTCCCAGCTCTGTGCTCTCATGCTTTTCTGGTCTATTTGCACCTGTCTGCTTGTGTGTTCAGCACACCCTGAGTTATTTAACCTCCAGGACTGAACAAAATTAAGGGAAGTCTGAAGCAATGAGAGATGCTTTTAGGCCACATCCATGCTGAGGAACAGCCTGAATGTCAGAGAGGGGCTGAGTTCAGGCCATTTGACAGTCAGTGGTGGGTACAGCCACAAAAATGCCATCTCCATGTGAACTTAGAGGCATTCTGGAGCATCCCATGTCTGAGCAGACTCAGACTCTGTCTGCCCTGCCTTCGTTCCATGTTCATACAAGTTCAACTATTACTAAATGGTCCAAAGATATTTATTTACCTTTTCCTATACTTCTTCCTGTACCTTGCTCTCTGAGAACTTGTATGTGTGTCTAGCCTACCCTAACCTGAATCCTGAACTTTGAGCTTTCTGTAGCTGCATCCATCCAGAACAGCACAACTTTGTTACCCCCACAAAGGCTTCCATCAGCCACAACCAGCTCTCTCCCAGCCCTTCAAATCAATTCCTGCCAAACTTTACAGCCAGGGAGAAACAACAGACACATGTGAAAAGTATTCACTGGGGGACAGTGCACAACTGTTTTCCCTTCTTCCAGTGATTGCACATGTCTGATAGTGCCCGTGCTGTTCTGTTTTGTGATGAGGCTCAAGTCTGTTAAAATAAGCCACTGCCAAAACCCATTTTCTCAACAATTCCATCAAGTCTAGAGACAGAGGCAAAGATGACCAGGTAGCTACTTCATAGGTGTTCAGTACAGAAAATTTCTCAAGAAAGCTGCAGGAATAGCATGCAGTAAAGCAGGATGGGAATAATAACTTCTTGAGCAGCTGAAGGACACTGTGAGAGATGTTAGATGATTTATGTGAGGAGAGCTTGCTGAATTCTCAAACCTATCCACATGCTGTTCCCTTGTGTGAAGAATTTTGTGTTCTGCAGACAAGGAGAGCTCAAGAAGTGACAAGGTGCATCCCTGTGAGGTCTGGGACTTAAAGGGGGAACAGAGATTAATTCAGGGCCTGGTTCTCACTGAAAACACCATCATTATAAAAAGTGGAGGCAAGAGGCCTTTAGTTCTCTTTGAAGGGATGCCAGGCATGTGCTAGGAGCTGTTGGAGCACGTCTGGGATCATGCAGATGCCATATGCAGGTCACAGAATCTGGGGCCTGTGGTGTGCCCAGTACTAGTGCTAGAAAAGACACAGGAGCCACAGGACTCTGGGTGCTGTAGGTATTTTGATTTTGTCCATCTATGAATTCAGCCCCATTTAGTTCAGTTTGGTCCCAGCACATAAGAAAGATGCTGATAATCTGATGAGGATCCAGAGCACTGTTGTAATCCCCACAGGTACAACAAAAATTACCTGTGAGGGAAGGACTGGACAAACTGCATCTGCTTACTGTAAAAAAAAGAGATAGGAGTGAATGCTGAGAATGTTTTTATATATCCCAAGGGTTACTACAAAGAGCAGAGCACAGATCCCATGGTGAGATAGTGAAGGAGAAGTAAAGAGAGGCTTCAGCTGGAATAGGGAAGATTCTTATTAGACACCAAGGGAAAAAACCCAATCTTTGTGATAGTAAGATTATGAAGCCCTGTAATGGATTGACTGGAGAAATTCTGAGTCTCCAGACTGGATGCTTTTAAGAGTAGAAAAACAGCAGCCAGGAAGAACAAGGATGTAGCTGATACTACCGTGGATAACCTCCTGAGTTCCTTCCACGTAGTACACAAGCTGAAGAAGAGGAAGGAACTATTTTCCAAGTTGTCCTTCATTCATTCCTGTTTCCGCCTATATCACTTTTCATTCCAGCTGCATTTAAAATGAGCAAAATGATTTCTCTGTTAACAAATGACTGTGTAGTAAAACCCAGGAGTTAGGAATGAGCAGGTCTTGAAAAAACAGAGGCTATGAAAAATATGTACTTTTATTATGGTGACCAGATCCTCCTTTTTCATAGAGCAGGTCTGATTTTGTTCATTTGCTCTCAGCAAGCCGAGTTAATGGTTACCATTTTCTGTAAAATAGAACTTCCATTACTGAAGAAAAAAATCATTTTACAGCACTCAGTCTTCAGCCAATAAAGTTTAAAAGCAGCATGAGGAGTTTTACATTTTGAAACATTTACTTTTAAGTGAACTATAAAGATGAGTCTTAATGCTCAGATTTTTGAATCAATAAAAATGTTCAAATGTCTCTGTCAACAGCAGAGTGAAACTGAAGGCAAAATGCCACTAAACAAAAGATAAAATCTTGGATGAAATACCCTGGCCTTTACTGTCATTTGTGAGAAGTGCTGTCTCTTCATATAGAGATATGAGCAAAAAGTGAGTCCTGCCACTGTGACCAATGCGTCCTTATGAAGTCGGCCCAAAATAGACCAGTTAAAATAGTGCAGCGTTTGCTGTGTGCACAGGGACCTTTAGCACATGCTTTTGATGAGGTCTTTATGACAGTAAATGTAGATACTCATTGTTATACTTAAGGTTGAATTCCAGCTTTTGTCCTAAATCCTTCCTCCTTCTCCTCTCTGCTATATTTTTAGCTGCTCAAAGCTTTTGGAAGTAATTCCTTTTGTGATTACAGTTGTCGCGTTTGCTTTCATCACTTCCTCGTAAAAGAATCCATGTTAGATTGAATAATCATTTTTTTTGTTTTTCCGACTTGTTTGGATATCCCTAAGCTGTAATTTGAAACTCAGCCATAGCCTAGCTCAAAACTAACAAACTACACACCCCAGAGGTATGCGAGAGAGACCTGCGAAACAAAATCAAGCCTCAGGCAACAACTGAATCTATAAGGGTTCACTACCCACATCACCTTTTATGGACTCATGGTCCACACTTGCAATAGAGATTTCAATGAGTAATCTGAAATTGGAAGGATAAAACCTCCCAAGTTCAGCATGTTAAAAGCATTAACATCCCGGAAAGTGCTAATGTGACTGTGGATTTGAAATCTCACACCCTCTTGTCTCAGGAGGGACATGTGCATGTGTGCTCTCTACTGACCCTTAGGTTTGGTCTGAGGAATGATGGCCCATTCTGATGGTGCTCATAGATCCTGCAGTCTCAGAAACCTTCATGTCACTGGTATAAAATTAGGGGACAAATTAGTTGAAGCGTGATGATTAATCATGACTTGAAATCCCCATGTACACCTTGTTTGCAGTTTTGGCTTTACACTGTTGTTTTTTATGAGCAGGTAGTGTAGTGTGTGCTCACCAAAAGCAGTCCCAGCTTTCAAGCAGGGTGCCTGAAGAAAAGCCCTTTCAGTACCTGCAGAGCCAGACCTTCAGCAAAAGGCAGGTGTGCTCCCCACCACAGAGATGTCAGCGAGAGCATCACAGACAGATTTGCTTAACCAAAACCCCATTTAGGAAAAAAAAATAGCATTACTAGCACGTGAAGTTTTCTGTTATACAGAGCCTGAGGTACAGTCCTAGCTTTCCATGGGATTGGGATTTCAGGAGCCTGAAGGAAAATGAAGTTGTAGCTTTGTAGAAGCCATGGTCTACAGTGTAAGCAGCTATTGAAAAATTGGTGACTTTCCTAGGAACTGCAATATTTATCTAACATATAAAGGTGTGTAGGGGAAAGCAGCCCAGCCTAATTCCCTTCCTCGGGGCAGAGCCTGGACTGTGCTGCCTGTCCCATCACGTGTGCAAATCTTCATGGAGAAACAAGAACTTTCTCTGGCTGGAAAACAGTAACTTGCAATGCAAGCCATGCCAACCTATGTCAGCAGTATTGCACCCATGGCACTGCTCCTCCCCATTAATTGTAGAGTAGAAAACATTCTTCTTCAGGCTTTTCCTCTAACTACCCCAGTGTGAGAGCCAGGAACTGTGGACATTTGTGTGGAGGGAATTTGGCAGCTGAAACCCATGGAAGCCTGGCTCTGGCAGGAGCCTTTCCAAGACCAGCATCTGGACTCCTGGTTAACTTCCTGACTGATCTGCTGCCTCAGACAGGATGCCAACCTCGATAAGTGCACCAAACATAAGGGGAGGGCTGGACAGAGGCTTGGACATCTCTTCTGGTTTAAAAATAGCAGAGCAAATCCAAAGCACATTGGTAGAAAGGCTGTAACTTCAAAGCTCAACTGGAAAGTGCTTCCTCTTGATGTTTGTCCTGCAGATTACTGCCTGGGTTGAGTTTCTGCCTGTCTCTGCAGCAAAACTGCAGCTGCAACCTCGCTTACACAAAGAGGTGAATTTGAAGCTCAAACACAAGACCATTTCTCGTGCACAGTGAACAGCTTGGCTCAATTTATGGGGGCATCTGTGTCAAAACTGTTGTGATGTTTGCAAAGTCCATCAGCATTTTGCTTGTCTGGGTGAAGATGGTGGTTCCGTGTGTACAGTTTTCCTTGTTTATGCCATTAGGAGAAACTTTATATTGGCTTTCCAAAATAAAAGGGGAAAAATGCACAGTTTAGGCTACATCTCAGCTGTGTGTATGTCTGCATGTATGTGGTATAGGGTGAGTGTGCACATGTGTGTATAGGAGAGCCTTTCCTTCAGAGCTGACTCAGAGATCACAGGTGACTTCAAAGTTATTTAGTTTTTCTTCCACCCAGAAAAACCACCTGCCAAGCTTGGATTCTCCCTCAATGTTTGAGACATCCACATTAGCCCCTTACCTTCTGTAATTCCACAGCTGTGGGGACAAGCCAAAACACTAAAGAAGAGGGCCTAAAGCAGGTGGCAGTGTGTTACTACAATACTCTGCTCCTGCATAGGGCTTGTGCATCCCAACCCATTCCTGGCTTTCATCATGGTGTTTTCAAGCATGAGTATGTGGCAAGGCTTCTGTAACTTCTTTGGGACCAGAGTCAATCACTTTTCCTACACACCAACACTTTATACATACACACATGAAAACATGCAAGTGCTTGCAAACTGGATAAATATCATCCAGCACACCCTTTATACAAAAATCACCCACTCCGTTGATTCACCATTTTGCTTTTCACTGCAGGGAAGACTAACACTTTCTGAATAACACGACACAAAGTATTTTGCAAGTGGGAAACAAGTGGTATCAGATGAAAACTCTTGAACAACAGATTTTTCTTGTCGTTCTGCAGTTCTTTCTTTCCATTAGCACTGTTACCCTGTCATTTTTTTTTAAAGGTGAGGAGGAGAACAGGAGAGCAGCTAAACCCATCTAAAGGCAGTTTTCCATGATGTACACTGCATCCTGAGAGTCCTCACTACAAGTACAAACTATGTTGATTTCCTGCCACAACAAGGTAGCAGAGAGGTGTGCCAGAGAAGGAAAATGATCTTTTTACAAAGAGAACCTTGTCCAAGACAACTTTATTACCAGACACAAACTCAAGACAGTTAAAAAGCTGCTTTTAAAAAATGATCAGGTGCAGGGCAGAAGGATTAGGTCAGGACTTAAAAGCTTTCCTACAAAATGTGGCAAATAGATTCTGAATTCTGATCATGTCTGCAGTGTCAGCAGGCGACTGATTCATCTGCAGCATAGGGAGAAGACTTTTAACACTGTCCGTACAAGGGATATTCCTCTGCTCACAGGACACCCTGGCCTACTTCAGTCACTTGGCAATTCTCATCAGGCCATGAAGGCAAGTTAGTCATGCTCCTGTTCACAAAGTTTCTGACACTTCTGCTTTGCAGTAAGCCTTGAAGCCTCAGAGAGACTTTCTGCCTTATGGGTGTCGTGCAATGAGTGAGACTGTAATATCTTAAATTTTTTTTCCAGGTTTGTCTGATAAGTGGGTGGCAACTGTTAGAGGCCAATTTGTGCTTTTCCATCACTCTGTCTAGACATATTTGCAGGAACTGCTTTGCCTTAAAAGAGGAAAGGGTATCTCATATATTACACAATAATGGGTTATTTTTACTTGTAATGCATTAAGAGGCTGTTTTCAATCAGAAACCATTTGATATGAGGGTATGTTCTGGACGATAAATGGAAAAAGTGGAGCATATCCTTTTTTTTTTTTTTTTTCACACAGCAGACAATACCCATACTTTCCATATAGACAGGAAATGGCTTAGGTTTATATATAGAAATACAGTCTATTTTATATGCATATATAATGTATTGATTTATTTAAAAACTGTCACTGTAATTGGTTGAAGCTGCAAAATTGATACACACCTATGTAAATACTTCAGTGCAGCCCAGAAAAGACAAATCTGGAAACTTTAAGTGGAATTTCTTGTCGTGAGGGCACAACATGCATGGTGTGAGGGTCACATGCCGTTCAGCAGTCGCTCAGAGCCACCAGATCTGCTCTGTTCAGCATCTGTGTGTCCTAATTTACAGTTCTACTTGATTCCTACAGTATCTTCTCACAGTTGTATCTTCTCACCACCCTTTCGTCCCACAGCTCCTAATGGGGCAGCAGTTTTTGTTCTTACTGGCACCACAACCAGTGGGGCTGGCTCCCATTCTGGCTCAGGGCTGTGGAGTTCTCCAGTCCCATATTCCCTGGCTACCTGCCACTTCTTTTGGCTGGAGATGTCCACCATTCTCTTCTGTCTCTGGATTGGAAGAAGAAGCCCTACATTCCTCAAGAGTGGGGTGTGTCCATAGCAGAGCACTTTTCTGCACAGCCACTTATTGTCCGTAGCCACCCTTTCCCCAGGGGAACAACACACAAAAAAACCTTTCTTGAGATTCCCAGGCAGCACAGTTCCCAGGCAGCAGCTCAGTTTGGATTTTGGGGTTTCTTTCCACGTCTCTGTGCTTCTGCCTCTGAGGACGTGAACACTGGGAAGGTGATGAGCTGCTCCCAGGTTTCTGGAGTCCAGGCTGCTTAAGAAGCCAAGGAATCCCTGCTTTATCAGTGCTGTTCTTCAGTTCAATAGAGCTAATCACTTTTTTACTCTAAAATCTTGCAGAAGATATTTGGATTGTTTTAAGATGATCTTCCACTAAGCTGAGACTCCAGGAGTCAGGAAGGTTAGGAGCTACATGTTTAAAACTGTGTTCAGTTCACATTGGATGAATTCCTGCTCACCAGACTATGATCCACAGTCAGGCATTATGGTCAGATTATTTAATACATTAGCAAAAGTGAATTTGATGGACACAGCCACCAACTGGACTGTGATCTGATAAGGCAGTCACAGAGAAGACACAGTAATAGGACAGAAAAAAATTTCAGGCACTATAAACAGATCTGTGTTTACTTTATTGCAAAGGGCTTTTATTTCCTGGACTACCAACATGTAATCTTTCACTTAACTTAATATGTGTTTGATATTGTTTGTTTGCTTGCTTTTACATATGCTACATCCCTTAATGGCATTCTTCAACCTTTTATTTCATTCCATGTAGATAACAAATTTCTCCAATGCTTCCCTTTAGATTTCTCAAGCTCCACATGGCTGCACTGCTCTTTTCAATACATTTTTTCCCCAGCTGTTTTTTAATAAGGCAAGAAGTACAGTAAGAGCACTTGGCTACTTCCTACTGCAACCATTAATGGCCATGGTAGGCAAAGACTCACAAACCCTGTAACAGATAAGAAAAATAAATCTCTCTCTACCATGAAGCTGTGGTGTAAGGACTGAAATACTCTCTAAGCCGTAAAAGCTGAACTTGGAGTGAGGAGAACTCCAGCCGTCACCTTGCATATTTCATTTGTTACAGGCCATCTGTGTGCATCATCAGGGATCTCAGGAAAATATTACTCAGCTGTCTTTTATCTCTGTCTAGTCTAGCTGGAGCGTGGGTAGCAGAATACAAAGAAACAGGTTCCTACCCTCAGCCTGATGATAAAAGATGCTGGTAACCTAATGGAAGCAAATGTTCTGTATTGATTAATAATACAGGGCTATAACCCACCGAATCTGCTGCGCATGGAGCAGAGTTTAGAAAACAAGTAATGAGTTTCTTCCTTCCTAATAAGCTCTTTATTAGTTGTTGAAGTGGAATGTGAGAGTAGAAAGTAAAGCTCAGGTATCAAAAGAAGTGGTGATGACGGGTTGAGGGGGGTCACTTGTGAAAACAGTGGAAATCAAATCAATTAGGCCTGTCAGCTGGAAAACATCATGGGGAATTAACACTTGTTTGTCTGGATTCCTGCAGCCTGCACAAAAGTGCACAAAAAGAAAAGTGTATTCAGGTAACAAAGAAAGTGTTGTATTAAAACTGTGGTATTGCTAAAGGAAGAAAAAAGTGTTGTGTTATGTAAGACTTACAGCCACTGACAGATTAAATAAGTTAATAGGATACAACTTTAAAACCAGCAATGAGTTTTACACTTCAGAAACAAATGCATCTGCTCAGCAGCAATGGAAGGAGGTAAAGGCACCACCTCTGTGAACTTTAGCACTCATAAAGAGTAAAACCTGGCAGGGCCCTGCTGAAAATGGTGAGATTTTTCCTGGTTACCATGAAACTGGAATTACAGCTGGTGGCATAAATGGAAAAGGCATGCAAAAAATCCAGGGAATATTTGAATCATGGGGCTACAAAGGAGGGACATCTTGGAGACAGAAGCCTTCCAGAGTCTTTGGATGTCAACCTCATTTCTGGTTTATTTTGCTTTCTCTCACCTCAAATTTGAAATATACTGAAAGGTTCTTCCCTCTACTGAAAAAGAATTGTGTCCTTTTGTTTTGTTTTTCATATCACACTCCAGGAGAGCAAAGATGGTGCCAGGGCAGTTACAACCACAGCTTCTACTGGATCAGTGCCTGACTAAGGAAAGCAGGAATTCAGGTCTACGGTCTCCAAGGCCTCTGACTAAACTCATTGAAACTTGGACACAAAAATTAAGCAGTGAGATGCATTGGCCCTGTTCCCTTCTCCTCCCCTAACTCTGGCAGACACCAGGGAGTTCCCCCCTGCCTCTGCCCTTGCAGCTGCCAGAGGGGTGACCACCCTGGGCACAAGGCAGGGATGCCCTCCTGCATCAACCTGGACTATGCAGAGCCCAGACCTGGTTATCAAAGCCATGGGCTCGAGGCTACCTGCACACAAAACCAAGCCTCAGCCTGCCAGATGGACTGATCTCATGGGTGCTTTTTATCACTGGTTAATTCCTGTAGGTTCTACTGAGATACCCCAAATTGCCAAGAAATACTGTAGGAATAAGCAATAGGATCAAAAAGTTTCAACAACTTGCATTTATGTTAAAATAGAAGAGGACTGTGAATAACTTCTTTCTCTTTTAAACTTGTGTTACCATTGTTGATTTTCATTGCTGTTTTTTGAAGCAAAGTAGTTGCGGTAGCTTTCAAAGTCTGACTGGATTCCAGAACAAAAAATGCAATTGTTCTTTCCCTGTTCCCCTGTTTTATGCACTGACTACACATACACATTCTTGGCACACACCGCAGCCTTTAAAGTGCACAATTTTTAATGCAATTAGAAAAAGAAACAATTCCAAATGGCAGGAATAAATGAAAGGAATGGCTTGAAGGTGCAATCACAAATGGCTTAGTATTTTTTATTCAGAGAAAATTGCTTCATGAGAAACATTTCTTCTGACTGTCTAGCAGTTTTTTAATCACCTTGTCCAGTGTTTCAGGAGTCATGGCCATCCCTAGCTGTGGTCTGAATTATTTTATGTGTAAAAACTATTTTTTTTTCTACACTTGGGGGAAATAACAGAAGACAGGAGTGTTGTTTAACTTTCATCTTTGTTACTCCAGCCATTGAAAAGCCCTGGTCACTCCTGCTTTCACATATTTTATTTCACAATGAAGTTGGGATATTAAGTCAACCAACTTACACATTTCAATGCAAATAAAATATAACAAAGCAAGAGCTACTTATTGCCCTTTACAGATCAGCGGTAGGGAAGGTGTGGAAAGCTATTTGGAGCTCCCCCTGCTCACCCCTGTTAACACATGCATGCTTCCTTAAAGGAGTAATTACACCTTGCTGTTGGCAGTGCAAAGCTTAGTAAATCTTTACATTTTCACTATGAAAGAAGGGAATTTCCTCTTACTTCTGTGGGCAGCCAGCCAGTGAAAGGTGATGGGAAATACATGACATCCTGTTCTGTCTACCTTTCATCTTTCCTGTTCACAGATGCATTTTGAGCCTGACATGCAGGTGTAATTAAAACCAGGTTGATGCCATGCACAGCTCAGCAGATGCACACAAAATTAGTACCTGCTGTGAATCCAAGTACTTTAGCTTTTATGGAGCAGCCAGGCATTTGCAAATTGTCTCTTGTAACTGCAATAATATGAACATAAGAATAAAGTGGATTGTGTGGCTTTCACTAACACCGAAAAATGGCAAACACTTTCCTCAGTAGTACTCAAAGCAATGTAATCCTAACTATTCATGCTGATGGTTTTCAAATAAGCTAACACTTATGCACTGGTGCATTTCACATTAAAAAAACAAAACCCTCTTTTCCCTGCTCATGTAGGCAGCAATGCAGCATCCGTATTCTCCAGCTGGCCACTGCTGTGCTGAGGCTGGAAAGGGCTGGTGTTCTGGTCACCCCCGTTTACCATGATCTTTAAAAGTACTTCCAAGGAGGATTCAGTTCTCCAGACTACTCACTGGAGGCACTGTGCTTGGCATTCCTAATGTGGCTGCCATACCGTCTCTTCCCTAAAAGTCAAATCAGAGAGGGAGATGCAGGCAGGAGGTGCTTGCTCTGCAATTGCCTGGTCCTGCCCTGCTGCAAACTCCTGCCAGGAGGGGATTCCAGGTGAGGACACATGCCAAAGTGACAGGGAGCAGAGGATGGGACCATAAAATTTGATGGCAGCAGAACTTTCAATTGCAGTACTTCACAAAGATGCCACGCTGGCTCCTCCCTGGCAGCTGGCAGCAAGAAAAACACAGTACAAGGAAGATCCATCTCCTGCCTGCCTCACCAGCAGCTCAGGCAGGTTTTGTAGCTCTCAACACTGGGGCAAAGTTGGCTACTAAAATTCTCCCCACCTCAGTTTAGTGATCCCAGACCATGAGTAGGAGCAGTCCTTCACCTGTGGCGAGCGCAGCAGCGTAAATCTGTTCAGCTGCACATTTCAGCTCCCTGGTGTCAGACAGGCATAATGAGAGCTCCAGAGTCCAATGCCACCACTCCAGTCTTACAGCAGTGCCACTGCCCACGCTCCATGTGAGTCAGCTGTGGGAGGGGAGAATTAGGCCCAACATGTCTGGGCTGAAGCTATGATTTAATCAAACTGCTCCTTCCACCTTTGACAAATGCTTTTTTATGCTTTGTGGTGTTTAGTTTGAAGTTGCCAGTTGGAATTTTTCACACCTGTGGTTTATTTAAGTCCTTATTCTGCTATAGCTCTACACATTTGAGACAATAAATGTGTCCTGTAGAGCTGTGAAGTATTAGGTGAGGGAAACATTTATGTGCAGGTGATGGGAATAAATGAATGATACAGGCAGAGCTACATTTTCTATTACTTTCCAAATACAGACAACTGCTACCCATGACCTCCCAGGTCAGAAAACCACTTTTAAATGCTGTGAGGAACTCCTGGCGGAGCCCTCAAAGTACTCCGTGTGTGTTCTGGCTATTCATGCAAGAAAATTTTTCATACCACTTATAAATATTCCCAAGAATGATCGCATGGGTTGATTGTGTTCATCAGGAACACTTAATAAGAGAAAAGGAAAGACTTCAATTTAACGCAATCACACCTGAGATCAAAATCTACTTAACAGAGAGGAAATTAGAAAATATTTACAGAACAAAAATTCCAAAAATAAATAGGAAACCTCCACTGGGGAAAAAAAAAAAAAAAAAAAGGCAGGCAAAACTAGCAGATCAGACTGTAGGAGAATGTTGCCATTCCTGAAAAGTGGAGTTACAAAGTAACCCAGAATTATTTTAGACAGTACAGTAGGTCTATCAAGACTTTAATCAACAGGTAAGCAGGAGATGATTTTTTTTTTCAATCATTAGACATTATTGTAATAGTTTGTTAATCATTCATTTTCAAAAATCCTGGCTCCCTCCAGCAGTTTAAAGTTAACCAAAGAATAAGCAATTGTATCTATTTGAATTACCTTGCTTCAGACATAGTAGAGTTTCCATTGTCAGGACAGCAACAGCCAAATATTTCCAGCTTCTATTCTAGGCTCTAACAATTCTACCTGATTAGTCAAAAAAAATTTAAAAGAAAATAAAAATAAAGCAACACATTATATATTTTCTTGTTATAGCATCTTCTTTTAAGGCATTTTATTCAGAACAGCTGTGTCCCTACTAGTTTCCATCACTGTCTTGTTCATCTCACTTGCACTATCAAGATAAATGATTTTTAGATATACACGGCTGGACCTTGCATTTAAACAGGCTCTAATCCCCATGGCCAGAGATACCATGAATAACTGAAATACCAGAGAATGAATAGTTTCACTAACCATGTTTTGCCTTAAATAATCAGAGCACCTGGTAGATCCACATACATTTAATTAATTTGCTGTTTGCTCTATTACATAATTAACCATTTATTTTCATTGCCCTCTGGTTTTGCTCACTAATTAATTATTTCTTGCTATTTCATCCATCGGCTCCGTGGACATTTTTCAGCTACCACGTTTACCTTCTTTATTATATCAGCCCTCCTCCCTTTTTTGTTCCTGCCCTCATTTCCATTCCTCTTTCTGTCCTTTTTCAGCTGTTGCTCACTCTTCTGTCCCAGAGTGGAGCTACCCAGTCCCCACTGGGGCACAGCCACTGCCCCCAGACAGAGGGGACCTGGCTGGGCACCACCTTCAGGTGTTGGACAGGGTGGGGACCTCACTGACAGAGCAAAACCTGTTTGGAGTGTGATGATCCCAGGACACAGCATCTTACTGGCTGCAAAGGATTCATTTCCAGTTGTTAAAGCAGACATAGCTGGACTGGGGAGATGTGATTTAGGACAAATGCTGCTTGCAGTTGTTTGAAATGGGAAGAGTTTGATGACTTGGGGATTTTCTGTTCCTAAGATAGGAACTGCTCACTAGCTGATGTCTTAAACCTACTCTTAGTGCTTCATGACATCCTGCAGGTTGCTAAAAAGAATGCTGTATGAACAAAATAAAAAAAATTATCTAGGAAATTAGCTCCTGTGGGTACACACAAATCTTAGCTGATGCCTAGAATACAGATTTGTTTCCCCTCTCCTCTGTGAACTGGTGCGCTCATTGTCCAATCCAGGTTCACTTAACTCTCCCAGAAGTCTTCAAAACTATTTCTACTAAACATTACTTATATTTTTTTATCTCATGAACTGCTTTAGTGAACTTGCGCTTTCTGCTGCAACCCGTTCAGTCAGTGAGTTTTAGGAGTGCGATGGTGACTTTGAATTCAATCTCCTGATGCTGGGCTCTCATTATCTAAGTGTACCCGATGCGTTTTATTTCTGTGAAAGCTTGTTTGGATTTCTGTCTGCCCCACTCTGCTCTGGTTTAGATTTCTTGTCTGAATGCTGTCCAGAATCCAGTGCTTATGCTACCATTCACCATATCACTTTTTGTTAATTGCTCCCATATTCGAAGAAGTCACGTGTGCCAAATTGCTGGATTGTGACTGCACTCTCAGGCAGCTTCTAGCACCTCCCCAAAGAGGCAATTAAAACTCCAAACAGTGCAGGGACAGGAAAATTGCCTGTCAGAGGCTCTGGGGGTCATCTGACCTTCCTTCAAAAATGTCTTTTTTGTGCGTTTGACCTTTCTAAAAGAGGGAATATTTTTACTGCTAAATTTTCCTCTTTCTTCCAGCAGACTGAAAGCCTGTTTTGGATGATCATTGCTTGAGAGGCTCAGGGAATGTTCCCTCTGATGGATAGGATGATCGTGGCAGCACTGCCCCAGTGGTGGTTCAGTGAAGGACTGAAGTCAGTTCTTCATTTCATGGACACAAGGAACACCGCTGATCTCAGCAGGACTGCATGCACCTCTTGATCCTGTCACTGGCAAACTGGTCCCAGAGACAAAGAAATAGCTCAACTTGAGCTGAATCTGCAGAAGAGATCAGTATGTAACTGCGTGTCTTGATGAATGAAGCAATTTTCCTTGAGACTGCTCCTACAGGTTGATACCATTCTTGGAAAAGGGCAACACAGAGGCTCTGGAACACAGAGCAAAGTAAAGCCTAGTTACTGCTCATATCTAGTCCTGATTAGGAGCTTTTTGTTCCTATTACTGAATAAAATTCCCTAAATTCCTTAATTCAGTACTCCACAGAACAACAGGTGAATGTAGCAGGATGAAGGCAGATGACATTTCTGGAAACACAAAGAGTCTCCTGTGACTGAAGGAGCATCATTAAAAGCAGTAAGAATGATGGTTTCAAAATCAGTTGAGAATATTGGATCACACAGGAATTCATTTGGCTTAGCTGTAAGAGAGGAACTAGTGGGAAAAAAAGACATAAAATCCTCTTTCTGCCCTGTGCTGATGAGAATCACTGAATAGCTCCACATCATGTCCTTGGTGATCTGGGAAAAGCATCATTAATGCTGGGTGAGCTCTGAGCCCCAGAGCACCCAGGATGGGTCATGTTTCCCCTCATCTTCCAGAGGAGCCTCCTCTGGCTGCAGGGGGACACCAAAAGTCCTTAAATGTCCAGTGAAAGCTTCTCCACATGAAGGCTCAGTCACGTTACACCTGAACACATGTTTTTGGACATCTGTCTTCCATTGAAAAACAGAAGGCTGAAAAATGTTTCTAAGTCTTTGGAGGGGAGAAGGGGAGGGAAGGGACAGAGGATGCAGCTTTTCCAGCTTCAGGATCCTTGAACCAGTTCTCCAGCAGGGTCAAGTGTCTCATTCTTTCTCAAGACCTCATTTTTATGCTGCTTTATATTTACCCAGGCCCCTTCCTACACACAGGGAACTGCTCAGGCTTGGCAACAGACACATGTAAGACAAATTGTTCAGTACTGGGTAAAGAGCTCCATAAAACCCCAACAGCTCTGGGTTCTCTAGTTTGCACCTTGGTAAAATATACATATATATATATATACACATATACATTCACCCTGAAGGTGGGACTGACAGTAGAAAATCTTTCCATAAAGAGGAAGAAAGCCTTCTGGAAAAGTGGGAAAAGCTGTTTTTCAGGTAAAGTATTCCACTTCTCAATTTTGTAAACTGCTAAAAGGGTGGACGGCATGGGCTGATGGAAAAGGTGAGGCTCTTCAGAGCTCAGCTCACCCCATGGCAGCAGAAATGGCCCTTTTTGCCAGGTGCCAGCCAGCAGGTGCAGGCTGTCCCAAGTTATTCTCCCTCAGAGAGCCACCAAAATCCCCAAAGAGGACAGCTCCGAGGGCTCAGCTACGCCCGAGGTCCGCACATCACCCTCAGGTGTCTGGAAATGTTTGTTTTTCAGATTCAGCCCAAGTTTGCCAAATACTTGAGCTCTTTCTTTGTCTCTGGGACCAGTGACAGGAGCAAGAGGAGCAGCAGTGTTTGGGTGACCTGGCCCTGGGACAGGCTCCACACGGGACTGTCACATCTGGTTCCTTTGGCTGCTGCTCCAGGAAATGTCGAGGAGTGAAAAATCAAGTGCAGATTTGTCTGGGCTCAGTGGCTTTGAGGCTGCACCTGGCAGCACAGTGCCCAGACACACACCAGCCTCACAAAAAGCTGCCTCTGGCCCACAGCAAGTTCTGAGCTCTACCAGGCAGAGGGTCCAGGCAGGGGGTGTCTTCCTGAAGGGATGTTTCTGGCATAAGGGGAATGTGGATGGAAAAGCTCTGGTTTAAACTGCCTAAAGTAATATTTCCTGGGGAAAATAACTCCAACAAGGGTTGTCTGCAGCCCTGTTGGGGGAGATGCCTGTCACTGAGGCAGAGGATGATGCTGTGTATGGTTCCTCCAGAGTTTGTGGCATATTCTATTCTTCCTTCTCTCTTTGCCCTGGCTCCTCCCTGTCACCTGGTCATCAGTCCCAGGTCTGGTTTGATTTTCCTTCCCTCCCCCTGCCAATTCCTTCCTCTCCTACTACGCTGTACCAGCAAATCAAGGCAGGTGAATTTCTGAATTTTTCAGAAAATGGCCACTGGCCCTGGACCAGGGACCTCCCTCACCTCTGGCTGCACTCAGTGCCTGTCAGGTCTCTGGTGAGGGTGGGAGGGGGTAGGGGGGAGCAGCCAAGTGAAGTGCTTCAAGCTGTGAGACATTTTCTGTTTATGTTGCAGGCCAAACCTCTTGGATTTGAACCAGAATGGCCACTTTTTTTCTTTTTATTTATTTTTTTCTTTTTTCTTTTCTTTTTTTTTTTTTTTTTGAGACAGATATATCTGTGGAGAGCAGGAAAGAGTAGCACATATCCTGGTTGTGATGTTCTCCCAGGGAAAACAATAATGTGAGGCAACACTCTCCCTGCTGCAGGCTGCACATTGTCCTGCATGATGGGAACAATGGCCAGGACAGCTGGCATTGCACCCTAAATCAGGACAGCTCTCTGGTGCAAAGGCACCTCTGCACCACCAAAATTCACCAGTGCAATGCTGCTTCAGATTTTCCTTTGGAGGGGCAGATTGCTCAGAAGGAAGTAGCAAGGCAAGCCCAGTGTCATGTGGAATAGCTGAAATTCCTCAAGTTCCTTTTTGCCAGGATTTCAAGCTGTGAAAGACACATGATCTCCGCTGCTTGAGACTTTAACTGAGGATTTTCCCCAACAGAGATGGATAGGTAGCTGCACAATTTTTCTTTTTTTTTTTCCCTACATCTGAGTTAAATCATTGTTAGGGCCTGCATTCGGAAACAGTAACCTCAGATGGGGTTTATCAAAAGGAATACATGACTCCTTACCCTCAGGAACTGATCTGCCCGATGATCACTTTTAGAGGAAAATACAATTAATTCAGATTTTTTCACCTTTTCTGCCATTCACATTGTTCACAGCACCCCATGAAACGAGGGGTTGAGATCTAGTGGCCTCAGACCCCTCACTGCTGTATTTGGTCTCAGTCAGGGGCCTGTAACAAGCTGTATCTATAAATCTCTCCTGTATGCCTATAGCAGGAGCTGCTGTCCATTTGCACATTGATAGGGGATGAAGTTTAAATACTGAGCAGCTTCATGCTGATATTCACTGATTCATCAGAAGTAGATGAGGTGAGGAAAAGAGAAGTTTTTTCCCTTGCCACGTCAGTGGTTTTTTAATTGCCCAGCCCAGTCCATCAGGGGGTACCTGGTGAACTGAAGAGGCATTGCCATATGAGGGGAGAAGAGGGCTGTCAATAATTTATGGACAGGAGTGTTGAAAATGCCTCTTAAATAAAGTTAGAGATCAGCAACCTTTGGGGAGGGGGCGAGAATATTTGGATTTGAACAAAAAAACGGCTGTAGGAGGCACCAAAGGAACATGGTGTAAATGCAGGTTGGCATGATTTAGCAAGAAGGCCCTGTGACTTTGAGCTCCTTGGAAGACAATGACGTGTAATTTACTTTCATTCTTTATCACTCATGTCTTTATGAACCTTTGAAATTCTTGCTATCTGTTCCAGACTTTTTTTTTTTTTTTATCCTGGATAAGTATTTTAATGAACTTAGAATCACAGTTCATTTCCGGATCATTTCTAGATAATTAGCTAACAAAGGCATTACACATAGAATTCCTTCTCTCGGTATGTCTGGAGCACCCATACAAAGAGCCAACACCTCCCTGCAGCTCCAAGGCTTCCATTTTCCATGCCTTTGCTTCCCAGGACAGCTGATATTTCAGGGACAAGAGGAGAGGAGGTGTTTCCAAGTGACCCCTGGTGACCCTTTCACCTTCAGAAAGTTTGCCATAGATTTCACTCAGGGCCAGGATTTTACTCAGGGTGTGTCAAGCTCTTGTCTGGCCTGTGGATTTGAGTGCTTTTGGAGCACATTTACAGAGCATGAATGACCAAGTCAGCAACATGCAGCTCAGCCACGGTGGCTGCCTGGGAATGCAGGACGAGCTCCCTGCTGGGTAAAAATAGGGCAGGTAAAAGCACAAGGTACCACAATGCTGTTGAGTTATTTCAGTTTTACCCATAGCTTTGAATGCAGCCAATTACTGCTGGTGAAAAGCAGCTCTATCACCTCCATTTGAATTTTTTTTTTTCCTTCTAATGCAGATATCTACAGCTTTGTATTATTGCCTTAATTTTGGAAATGAGAAAGGAGAAAAGAGAAGGAATGACACTTGTCCCTGATGATACAGGCATTGTCAGACCCATGAGGGAGGATCTGAAATGCCTCCTCTTAGTCTTGTTCTCATTCCTCTGGGTTATAAAGATGTGACAGATACAGTACATGTTCTGTTCTTACACTCTGCTTAGCAAAATCAGACAATTAGGAAGACTCCTTGAACATGAAAACTGAAGACTGAACGATCCAGAAATGTACTATCTCCTGTTTTCTTTATTTTTTGAATTTAAAAAATGTTTATTTAAACTCTGAAATAAATTGTCTATTTGTTACCAGGTTAAATCTTCTTTAATTACCTCGATTATTCTCTCTAAAGGCTTTTTTTCTCAGCTTGCATTGCATTGGATAACGTTTGGAATTAATATCACATAATGTTAGTCTAAAAATACATGTACCATTATTATTATCAAATAGAGATAAGTGTGCGTTGCCAAGTAGAAAAGAAAGCTGTGAAATATAATGCCATGTACAAGTATTTTTTTCATGATCTTCCAGAACATGAAGGGTAGACATGGGCTGCCAGATACTAATTTCTGATGGATAAATGCAACTGTGGTTTCCATAGCTATGCAAGGTTTTGTACAGCACCCATCACCACGGTGTCTAAGCATCTGTTGCTGCTGCTGCATGCTTGAGTCCGTGGAACTCTGAGAGGATTAAATGAAATAAATGAAGACAAGGTCCTTGAGCCTGGCCACCCATAGTGTGGAGTGACTTGAGCCAGGTTCACCTGTAGAACAGGTTGTTTGTTAATCTGTCTTTTCACAGCTCTCCAATAGCTCAGCTCCTTGTTCTGGTAGCCCCTTGCAGGAAAAGAGTCTCCATGACTCTGTGGGAGAGTCCTGTCTTCTCCCACAGCCCCAGGACACGGCTGGTCCTCAGGGCCACCGAGGTCCTCAGCTCTGCACCAAGCTGCTCCCTGCGGTCTCACTGCCTTCTTCAGGACCTGTGGATCCCAAGTGAAATCATAAAACTTGAAATCATAAAACCACGTCTATCAGTGAGGTTGGAAAATGCCTTCAGAATCATCCAGCCCAACCACTAACCCAGCGCTGCCAAGTCCACCATAATCCATGCCCCTGAGAGCCACATCTCCAAGTCTTTTAGATACCCCCAGGAATGGTGACTACCACTAACCTGAGCAGTCTGTTCTAGTGCTTGACAACCCTTTCAGTGAAGGAATTTTTCCAAATACCCAATTTACACCTCCCCTGGTGTAACTTGAGCCAATTTCCTCTTGTCTTATTGGTTGTTACCTGGGAGAAGAGACAAACCCCAGCTGGCTACAACCTCCTGTCAAGGAGCTGTAGAGAGCCAAAAGCTCACCCCTGAGCATCCTTTCCTCCAGGCTAAACACTCCCAGCTCCCTCAGCTGCTCCTCTCCAGGCTTGTCCTCCAGACCCTTCCCCAGCTCTGCTGTATTCTCTGAACATGCTCCAGCACCTCAACATCCTTCTTGTCTTGAGGGGTCCAGAGCTGGATGCAGTATTAGATGTGAGAATTTTGTGTCTGGGATCACTTTTAGAGGTTTTCTTCTCTGCTCTTTCTAGCTGAAGATCTCTTATGCGATTGTTAGGCTTCCATCCTCTCTGCACTACAGAAGTGTTAAGCCTTGGGAATTTGGCTTTCCCTATGCAGCTGAGATCCCTCTTTGGCAGGATCCCTCTTTGAAGATTTATTCAGGTTTTTCTTTTCTCCAGGAGATTTCCTTTATCTTTAATCAGGGGGGTTTACATCTTCCTTTTACCAGACCATTGGTTGTTCTCTCCCTTTTAACAGCACAAATATTTCTTTGGAATGGTCTGATGCAGTTTTTATTGGCTCAAATATTAAATAATTCCTGTGCTATCTCATCCTTGGCTTTACTTTTTGATGATGCAGATGCTCCCCATACTTGGAAGGCAGCATCTGAACTCAGAGCAAAATCTTCCTCTAATGCAAGCCTCACTCTGTGTAAGAACTTGTGCATTGACAACACGATTTTATGCATTGGGAGCAAGAGAATCAGGGGTGTAAGCTTTTAACTCAGCTGTGCCTGAGACCAGGTACAAGAGTCACTATGAATTTTGAGGCATTAATAGGGCCTGAAGTAACCTGGTCCACAGTTTATTCTCTGAGGGAGATTTAATACACCTCTGCATGAAGATGCCAGGATCAGGTCTTGGAAGGTGAACAGCAGTATCTGTACATCACACTTCTTAAAGACAGAATCATAGAATGCTTTAGATTGGAAAGGACATTTAAAGGTCATCTAGTCCAAGCCGGTGCAATGAGCAGGGACAACTTCAACAAGATCAGGCTCCTCAGAGCCCAGTCCAACCCAGAGGTCACAAATTCACAGGTCCTTTCAGACTACACAGACAAGCACTACCGCTAATGAACCAGTGCCACCAGCCCTCAGCACCTCTTCCTTCACCCACACCCTCCTTCTCCTGGGCACAAACCTTTGCACAAAAGTGGTTTGGAGAAGTGGAGAAAGTCAAAACTAACTCATGCAGACACTTCATATAAAACCTGTTCAGTGCCCTGCTCCAGTTCAGGGCACAAGATGTGCTGGGCAAAGGAGCTGGCATTAGGCAAAATACTCACAGCTGGGACTAGAGAACATCACTTCTCCTGACAGGAACCCTGGCTGATTCCTGGTTTAAGGGAGTTGTGATATTGTGCCAATAAGGAGGGGTAAACAGGTTTTTGAGTGTTGAAACGACCCCACTAATTGCTGAGCCAGGCCAAGTGTTTCCTCATTAAACTCTGTTGTGTGACTCCATCTCACTCTGGATGTGTCACATTACCAGTCTGGAGTCCCAGGCTCCAGTCTTTTCATCCATGCCTTGCAAATTATCTGCAGGACTTCGGGGATGATTCCTTATCCAGCCCTTTCAGGACACCCATTCTAGTGGGGGGAAATTACACCAGGCATTTGCAGTACCCGATTTTTTAGCTGACCCATTTCCTCTGGTTTTCTCAGCACATTGTCATTGGTTAAATAAAACCTCATTAGGAGAGTTGGCTCCTCTGATTGCAAGGTTCAATTTCGTATTCATGGGCTCCTTTACTGTTTTCTGCAGTTCTTAAAAATTCTGGCTGAATGTGGGGCAGGAAAGGGAAATCTGCAATGCTCTCTTTTAGACTGCACTAGCAAATACTGTAAAAATCAGATTCTAGAACTTTCTATAAAATCAGATGTTTTTGAGAAAAGCCTGGAGCCTCTGCTCACAGTCCGAGTGGGTGGATGTCCTGCAAGAGCAGCAATTACTGTACAATAAACTAGTCAACATGTCTTGTGTAACTAGCATGAGTGTTTATTATAGGAATATCACCCATGCTGACAGATCAGGCCAGGAAAACCACCCATCTCCACGCACACATGGGCTGTGAGGATGCTCCACATGAGCACCCCCAGCTCCAGCTGAAATCATGCTTTTTTCTTTCACTCAGCACCCACCACGAGCCTGGAGATGGCTGATTTTGTGGGACAAATTGAAAGGAGACCCAAAAAAACCAAATTATTTCCTCAACCCTCTGCCTACCTCCCTCAGGGCAGAGACTGAACAGGGCACAGCAGCCGTGGGCTGTGGGCAGGGGGTGACCGAGCTGTCCCTGTGCTGTGGCAGTGATGTCCCTTCCATGCACTACCTTGTACTCACATCCCCTGGCTTGCTCATGGGAGGGGGCAGAATCCCTACCTGCCACTTGAAATCTCACTTGAAACTTGAAGGGATGAGTGGGAGAAAGAGAGAGAGACAGTAAAACAAGCTGGCATTTAAATTTGTCAATTAAATCTGCAAAGATTCACTACCTCGGATTTTTGCTGCATCACTCCCTAGCTGTCCTTTTTCAATGCCTCTGCCCTCTTTCCCTCTGCAGGTTTTGCAACAGCCTCCTGTGCACATGCTGCCTTAGAGCACCACAGATAATTTTCTGGTTTTTATTAGCTTTCCAAAAGCACATGTAGCTGGGCTCCTTCACTTCAGCCCCCCTAATAGGGTGTCTATTGCAAAGCTAACTTCTTCATTCATTTGCTCTTATGGGGAATATTTCCTTTGAACAGCAGGCATGTTCTGCTAGAAAAGTCCCTCTGGGAAAATATGAAGCTTTGAGAAATGTTCTGTCCTCCCTCAAAGAGGTCCCATCTGAACACAGACAACTTCTACTGCAATTTAACTATCAATAACCACCCCCTGCTGTAGCAGTGTCTGCTGGAGCACCAGAGCTCTGCAGCCATCCATAACTTCCCGTGAAATGTAAGCAATTAACCTGATTTTAATGTTACGCAGGTATGTTACCAACAGTCATCTGTAATCCTTTAACATTCTTGTCAGTGTAAATCACCTCAGAGGCAGGGCAGCCCCTTTCCTAAGGAATTTCAACAAATGCTGAGTTACTAGCTGAGGAGCGGAGAAATTACTTTAAAAAAGGAAAATATACTTCAAGATTTTTCACTAAAAAACCCAAACAACCTAACCACAAACAACCCAAGACAAAAGCTTTCATTTAAAATTAATTAAAAATGTAAAAAGGCTTGGTAGCACAGCTGCCCAAGAGAATTATTCCAAAGAAAACCTTTATGGGAATTTTTTTTTACGTTAACTAAATTTCATATGATTGCACATGATTAACCAAATATTTCTGGAGTTTTGGAGTCTGAAACACATTTCTACACTTGAACCCAAATATTTTAGTTGCTCAGAGACCACATAGTTGCATGGGATACAAGTAGGTGCTGGATGAAGGAAAGACAAAAGCTTTTCTTTCATTTACTTTCCAAATTCAAAATTCAGGCTTCTGCATTGAGGATTGAAACCCCCAAAAGCATTGTCCTACATGTTTGGGCTCTCCCACTTGATGCAACCCGTGCACAAGAGTGCACCAGCAGCACACGAATCCCCAGTGCATGCACAGTTCCTCTCCCTCTGAACCCATCCCAGGGAGCTGCTCTGCAGAGGGAAGGGATCAGCCCCAGCTCTGCTTTCAGTGTCACCCTGGCAACTGCTTTCCCCTCCATCTGGATGTCACATCAAAGAGATCCTGCCACCTCTCAGGTTTAACACAAGCCTTACAACTTCTGGGGAGGTCTCCCAGCCCCAGAGACTGAAGAATATCTTCCTGCACACCTCCCGTCTGAAACTTTGGAGTATTTAGCATTCACACAAAGAAAACCAAGAAAATAGGGCATAGTTGTACTTTAAAAATTGGAAATCAGGAGGATTAATTCAGGGGGTTTTGTGATTCTAAGTTTACTCTGGATAGTGGAATGCCTGAAGTTAGTAGTACCATCCCAATTTAGCCCAGAAATATGAATTTGTATTTATACAGCTAATAAGAGAAATGGATTTTTTGTATGTTTTACTGGAGTTCCTATGAGGAAGCCATGTTATTTAGCCAGCACAAATATCCAGGTTTGTGGGGTGGTAGTTTAGCCTTTCTGGCTGGACAAGTCCCCCAGAGCAGTGTCTGCTCACTCCCTTTGCCCAGCCAGCCCCAGCACTTCTGCTCCTGCAGCCCAGCCACAGCAGAGCCCAGTGCTGGCCACCCTCAGCCCTCCCTTCTCCTGCTCCAGTGCCAGAGGCAGCAACAACAGCACCTCTGCAGGCAGGTGAGACCAGATGGATTTCCCCTGGCATTTTACTCTACATTTACTTTTGCTTTATTGCTGTGTTGCTGATGCTCCATAAGTCCCAGTCCTTCAGAGCATCCCTTGCTTTTAGAGTCACGCAGGCTGGAACACCTCATGAGGCCATTCAAGATACAAGGACTGATTCTGAGGCAATCAAAATCAGAAAAAAAGTTCTTCACTTGTAATTATTTTCCATGGCCAGATCTGCACAGTGCAGAGCAGAGAGGACAACATATGGCTTCTTTCTGAGGCAAATGTTGCAGCTGTCCATTGCACAGCCTTAAAGTGCTTTCCACCCAAGCTGCTCAGGGTGTTTTGGCCTTGTTAAGTATTATGATGCCCATTTTAAAAACAGGCAACCTGCAGCCCATGGGGCTTCCTACAGCCACACAAATTGTCTAAGATACACTTCAAACCACAGGAAAATACCATATGCCTTCAGTTCTGTCTTTTCCTCCCATTGGCTGTTCTTTTGTGCATATCTGAAAGAAAAAAAATAGAAAAAAAATTTACAAAAACAACCATAACTCCATAACTTAGGGAAAGCAATTATTCTCCCACGGTATCAATGAAACACTCCCACAGTCCATCACTGGGTCCACAGCCTCCCATCTGCCACTGCTGGCAGAGGAAATCAGTAATCACTAGAAACTTTAAGGCACTATGCAGTACCAGAGGTGGGAAAGCAGCCTGTGTGTCTCTTGCTGCCTGTTAAGGATGGGGACAGGAGAAAAAAAGTTCTTTGCTTTTAATCCACCGTGATCTCTGGCCAAGTTGCCAGTGCCTGGGAAAGGAAAGCTGACATTCAACTTCCACAAAATCACCACGGTCACTCCAGGTGTCTGGAGCTGCTTTTGCCCATCCTCAGAGACACAGAGAAGTGGCACAGGAGCAGGGTGAGCGGGAGGAGGATGTCTCAGACACCTGAGTGTAGCTGGGAGGTGCCCAGCTGGCAGTGGCTGGTGCTAACAGCAGGTGAGGGAGCCCGTGCTGTGAAGTTCTACTTCTGTGTCACCTGGCAGGGGCAGTATTTTGGGCCAATGTAGCAAATAAACCTCATTACAGGTGGATCTAGAAGCCTGGTCCACATCTAAGCTTTCCATGACCATGGAGGAGTCTGATCTCCCATTCAATCCTTGTGTTTGAATGTGGGTAGCCACTGGATCAGATACAAGTGCTGTTCTAGACCAAAACTTTAGCTCTATCTCACATCTTGGAAAAAAAAAAAGGAGACGAAAAAAAGACAAAATCACCTTTTAGAGAATTAAGTTACAGACAGATTATTACTAGTAAAGCCAATAGAATCTGAGTGGAATAGGAGGTTTTAAAATGCCAGAATTCTCTTGGAAGTATTGAAAAAATATCCTAAATATAGAAAGAAATTTCCATGTAAGATGACATTTGAGATTCATGGCAAGAAAGAAAACAAACCCAAATCAATCTTCCCTGTAAGATCATCAATACAGTTGCTCCAGATTAATGCTGATAGAACTGAAATCTGCCTTCCACCCATGTAAGAAATCTGTGATTAGCAGGTGGGAGATCACACACAGTTCTGCAGAAAATTTATGTATTTAGAAAAGAAAAAAAAAAATCAGCAACAGAACAGAGCTGGTTGGTTTCCCATTCTGGGCTTGTTCC
Source organism: Taeniopygia guttata (assembly GCF_048771995.1). Classification (NCBI taxonomy): domain Eukaryota; kingdom Metazoa; phylum Chordata; class Aves; order Passeriformes; family Estrildidae; genus Taeniopygia; species Taeniopygia guttata. Next base: position 109,592,843 of record NC_133024.1, on the reverse strand, counting down.
CAGTAGCACTTATGCAAAGTTGTGGGATTTTTCCTCCTTCAGGCAGATTTGGGTTGTGTGAAGCAGCACAACTTGCCCTGGGATGTGCTGCAGAGCAGCAGCAGCCGCCTGCCAGGAGCTGCTCCTCTGCAGGTCCTGCTCCCCCTGGGCATTGCCACAGCCAGGGCAGGAGGGAGCAGCATCCAGAGGGAGATGTGCCACCCCTTCTCCAGCTCTGGTGCTGGAGGTGGAGGACATGTGGAGGAACATTTTCTTCCCAGCAGAGGCAGACAGAAGCAGGCACGGAACGGAGAGAATGTTTCTGATGTGTTGTGCTCCCACCAAACCCACTGAATGTCTCAATGCCAGGATTGCACTGAATTTAAAGGAGAGGAAAATAAGTGGAAAAGCAGAATGCCTGAAGGGTCTATCAGATCTGACACTCCAAAAATACGGGAGACAAGTGGGAGAAATGTAAGCCACACTTCACTCCATGTCTGTAAGCAATGAGTGCTGATGAAAAAGGACACAGATCTTGCTCCTGACAGTAACTGATGTATTCAAGTTTCCAGCTTCTCAAACAGAGCAGAATAGCAGAAATTTAACAATCCCATACTCCCAACACAATGAAACATGTAAGACATTTCTAACAGGTTTATAACATGAAGGTAAAAAAATGAAGGAGTAAAGGTTACTGATGTAATGATTAATCTTGTCACATGAGATGTCACATGGGATGGAGAGGGGATTGTGATTTAAACACGAGGAAAAAACCCAACTTTGGGGGTGGCCAGGAGAGCCAAAATCACCTTCAGGAGAGGAAGTGCAGATGGGAGAGTGCAGTGCTTTGCTGCCAGGTGTCTGCTCAAGGAGCCACAGCACCAGCATGGCTGTGTGGCTCACAGGCTTTCAGATAATCCCCAGCACATCACAGGTGCTGTGACACCTTCCAGCAGGTGTAGGAACTGGGCTGGTCAGAAGGGCCTCTAACTGCCTGAATCAAAATAAATGTTAAATATATATATATAATTGTTGTTGCTGCTGCTGTTGTTGCTATGTGTTTGGTTGTAGACAGAGGATGAAAATGAATGGTTTGGAATTTTTCCTGTGAGGGCCTTGATTTCAGAGACAGGGAGCCCGAATGAGGTTGCAAAATGAATGAGTTAAGCACTCACAGACTTCTTGCATCTCTTGTTCTCTCTCTGGGCTCTGCACCCCTGGGGGGAGTGCATCTCACATTTTGGGAAACAAAATGATGCCGCCAGTGTACAAGAGTGCACCAGCACTTTAATGCTGTAGGATAGAAACTGGAAGGTAGGTGAGGAGCTGGTGGCTGTTACAGGGAGTGTTTGACAGGGCAGGAAAATAATGGAGCAATCTGCAGTAATGGCAAGGCAAAGTTTTGTTTTGTTTTGTTTGTTTTGTGTTTTACTCTGTGCAACTCTTTTGCTATTTCATTGAATTCCCAACCTCTCCCTCTCTGGTATTGCTCCATCCCTCCTCAGCCATCCCCTTAAGCCTCCCACGTCACACATTCATTAAGGATTAAATATTTCATTTGCACTCGTATCCTTGCCAGCTTTGGCCTTCCCCACAGGTTCAGAGCTTTATCAAACTCCTTCACCTCTGCACCACCCAGCTTCTGTTCTCTCAGAAAACCCCTTTTTGAGAGACAACAAATCTATCCAGTTAGTCAGGACCATTCCTTCTTTCCTTCCTCCAGGGCAAATCCCCACTCCAGCCTCGAAGCCAGGCCTTCCCTTGACACTGAGGGTATACTGCCCCATCACCCACCATCACCCAGAAAGCCTCTCATTCCTGCCATCTCTTCCATAAAAGAGCTCAGAAACCCCTTTTTTCTTGTTCTGGCCCTAGAAAACTGAAGAAGGCAGCAGGAAATCCCATGAATGGCTTTTATCAGATCGCTCTGGCCTAGGCAGAAGCTGATGCACCCTGCTTGGGCAGCCCAAGGGCTCACAGGGATGCTCATCCTGAGGGGATGCAGCCAAGCTGCTCCAAGGCACTGGTCACCCTGGCTGTCATGCATGTATTCATGCATGTTGCATATTTCAGGGTAAACACCCCCTTTGCCTCCATAAACCCAACCCAGCCCTCCCCATCAGCCAGTTTGAATAGCTGCAGTTCTGGCTCAGTTGATGGGGCTTGGTCCATCACTTGTATGACCAAAGTACAGTGCAACTACATAAAATAAGCTTGTGTCTAGGGGAAGGCTAGGAGAGGCAGGAGAGAGGAAGACACAAAGCACCCAGGCACAGAGAGGAAGGGATAATGAGGAAAGCAGGTATTTATAATTTTTTTCCCCTGCAAGGACACCTACACCTTACCCACAATGGGAATGTGTCAATCACTCAGATCAGTTAGAACAGGGGGGTTGGGAGGTGGAATTTTTGCCTGGATCTTTCCCTTTGAATGGAGGTGTTACTCCATCTCGCTAGCTGAACCTCAACAGCCTCCTGAGAAAGAGGTAGCCCCTCCACTGCCACTCAGGATGAATGCATTCATTTAAAGACAAAACAAATGTGTTTGTCCTTGAAACAACTGTGACGCTGCTGGCTGGAAGAGCTGCTTGCATTTAAAATGGTATGAGAGTGTGAAGTGTGAAAGTTATATATACAACATAGACTAGAGAAGAGCAGCCTTTCCTCCTTGTTAGGAGGATTTTTTTACCCCCCCCCCCTTTTTTTTTTTCTTGCCATTTGGATCCACACATCACCAGGACAGCGGGTACTGATCACATTCTTCCTTTGTGTCCTGAAAAGCAGGAGGGTGTTTGCCTAAACATGCAAGCACAGAGGCAAGACTTGTGTATTTTATATAGGAAACTGCTTTTGTTTGCTGCCAGTAGGATACACAATGTGCTCTCTACGGGGGATCGAGATGTAGGGTTGTACAAACACCAAGCAGCAATACCTTACATAACCAGCCCTGGGAGAGAGCGATGTGTCATGAGGAGAAACAGTTTTGCCAGGAAAGGTAAAACACAAGAGGCAATGTAGAATTCATGGAAGAAAACGAGAGGCTGGTGGAAAACACAAACCCAAAGAAAACAAACTCTCTGTGCAGATTATCAGCGGGGAGAGGCTCAGTCGGAGCAGGTTCACAGTCAATTCACTGCTCACTGCAGCTGCTGCATCCCTAACTCTGCCCTCCTGGGATTTGCCTTGTTTGCCAGCAGCAGGCACTGGGCACCAGCCTCTCCCACGTGGGATTAAAGCCTAGGGATGCTGCAGTGGTGCTGGAGATGGGACCAGCTCTGGGGTGGGAGTAACAGTCCACTGGCTGCGTGGTTTGGGGAAAGGGGTCGCTCTGAGGCTGGTGGGGAACCCAAGGAAGGACAGAGTGCCCTGAGTAAAGTGCTGGGCTTGGATCAGGGATCTTGGGGACATCTTAATGCACCTTTGCTCCCCACCAGGGGACTGCCTGGGGGTGAGATGAGAGCAAAGCACACTGGGCTTCCCCTAAGAGGACTGTTCAGAAACTCTCTGTTCCCATAAAAACCACTGTGGACCTACAGGATGAAAATAACCCGGCAATGGCATGACATGGTGGAAGTTCTGCTCATGAAAGAATAGAGATGTTCCCCCATGGGTAAATTGGAAAGAAAGAGCCTCTGGGAAGAGAGGGAGACTGGATGAAAAGAGTGAAATGGGCCTGTAATTTATTGACAGCCTGAAACCCTGCATGTAAGAACTGCTGGGCCTGGCAAGAATTCTGGCCAGTTGTGACCAGAAGCAGTTTTTGTAAACCTGAGTCAAGGGAGCGCAGTGAGAATATCACTGACCCTCCCAGGGAGCACCCTGAAACTGCAGATGCTCCCTGATGCACCAACAACAGCTTCTTGCATTTTAAGCCACCCCATTAACACTTATTTGTCTTTGAGACACTCCAAGACATCAAGTGACATCTTGAAAGCCCTTCAGGCCACATGGAGAGCAGGTACAGGAAATCAGCCTCAGCAGTACTGTCCATCCAAAAGGAAGAAATTAGGGCCTAGGGAATGAAGAGCATTCCTTCTCCAGCTTCCCCCCAGCACTGCCTTCAAGGATAATCTCTCTCTGTGCAGATGTCTTGGAAATGCAGGACACTGTAAGGAGCTGAATGTCTTAACCAAGACATCAGCAAAGATCCAAGCCAAGCTCAGTGCATTATTCCTGCCCCTTCACTGAGGGTCCTTCACCTGACAGCGAGTGTTGGACCGTGATCACTGCCGAATTCTGAAGAAAAGATGGAAAACCTAACGTAAGCTGGAAGCAGCAGTGAGCTGCTGCACTGTGTCTGATGCTAAGCAGGGAAATGGGTTTGATTTTTATAATGTCTTTTGCACTTCAGAAAGTACTGTAATTGCAGATACCAAACTGAGTAAGAAATAGCAGTTCTGCTGGCAGTGCAGACAAAACACTCCCCAAAGCCTGTTATTAATAGAAAGGCAGGGGCATTGCCAGCAAGAGAAAAAGGTCAGGGAGAACTTTTAGCCATTTTCCAATTAAAAAGGGAAAAAAAAAAAAAAAAACAGGAGAGGAAAGTCACTCCAGACATATTCTGAGGTGAAGGAGAAGTCAGACGTGCAGGCAGTGAATGGAAATGTCCTGAACACCAAATCTGGAGAGAGCAGGGACGCCCTGGCTGGCTCCCACCCGCTCCCATCCCCAGCCCTGCAGCTGGGAACAGGGAGTGCCACTTCCCTGAGCAGGAGGTCTGGGACCTGGGCTGGGAGCACTGAAAAAGCTGGGGAATTTTGGTGGTGCTGCTGTTGAAAGCAGAAGAGCTTTGCTGAGGGCTCGAGAACAAGTTAGGAGATACTCCAGATCTGCTCCTACGCCTTCTCTGTCTGTGAAAAATGTTCACAAGACTCAAAGCCTCAGAACTGGCAGATTTTTTTTTTGGTTAAAAAGTCAACAATTGTGTCTCGAAGTTCCCAACCCAAAAATCTGAAGGAGTTTTGGGGAATAAAAACCATCTTTGCTCAAAAGATTCATAACAAATTGTATTTAAAATATCAAAACCACAGAGAAGAACCATACAACAAGCCCTGTGGAGAACAGATGCCTAAGGAGAATTTTAGGAAGAATTTCTATAAGAGAGTGGTCTTGTAAGAAGTGATTTTGTTACTCCTTTGCAGTATTTTTTCTCATGTATAGGGTTCCTAAAAAATGAAAATATGCAACCAACATACCCTCTGCCTTTTTCCTAAAACTGCTTTCTTTTTATAATAGCACTTGCTGAACCAAATAACACTGCTTCATAAATAAGTAACACATACTTTTAATGAACTCTATGGAACCTGATTTCAATTTGCAATCACAGAAATATTTGATCCTGGATTTGGCAACTTCAATTTATGCTTGCAGGTCAGACACAACCATTAAATCTTTTCCAGAAGTATTTCAAGCACTGAGTTTTGTGGTATTGGTTTAAGTGTTTGCAAAAATTGATCATAATATACTTCTGGAAAAGGATTAATTGTTAATCTGTTAGGAAAAAGTGTTTGAACTACAATTGCAGAATAATTTTCAAGTGTGTAACACTTTCTTCTGGCCAACAAGAGAAAATCCTGAAAGTTTGAAAATATTTTTTAGAATTTTACCTCACTTGACACTGATATTTTTTCAGGACCTTGATAAAAGAGAAGTTCATGATTTTAAATGTTTTAAAATGAAACCTCAAGAAATTATAACTTCAGCTATATTCCTTGATTCCTTACTAGCTTGTAAAATTCAAACTGAACCCATGCAAACTGAAATAGTGACTGAGAAAACTGCAAAAGGTAAAATTTACTTTAACTTCCCAATAAAAATCTATAATTATTCTTCCATTTATAAAGCATTGCAAATGGATTAATAACTTTTCAGAATTACAGCTTTATTTCTATCTCCATCAAGGCAGTTGAGTATGACTGATAGGATGAAAAAAGTGTTTCCTACACTGGAAAACTTTGCTCCTAACAGAAAAATATGGTAAGATGGAAAGATAATTTATGTAGTTCTATGATTTAGTTAAATAATTTATCTCTTCCAAGATATATATGATATTTTAAGAGTCTTTATTCCAGTCTAAATAATTTTTGATACCATATTATATGAGATGCCAACATATCAATAATGGTCAGTTTTCCTTCTGATAGAAATCACTACAGTTTTATCATGGAGACCACTGAGTGTGAGACATAAAAATATTTGTATAGTTCTTTGAAAAAGAAGTGTTTAATGAGTATGTTTTAATCTGGCACAATTGAGAAAGGATAAACATAATCATTTAAAAAAGAAGTAAAATGTCAGATGCTCAGTAAATGCTTTTTCATTTATAATAATGCACTCCATCATATACATTATACAGCATAATATTTCATTATGGAATACTTTTCTCAAAATATATTTTATATTCAAATTCAAAACAACTGAACAAAGTGAAATTTAAAATCCTACTTTGGAGGGAAAAAACCCAATCAAATTCTGTAACAATAAACATGGATTTTGTTTCATACTTTTTCCTTTCAAAATTAACACTGTATTTGTTTTGTTTTGGGGGTGTTTTTTTGGCATTTTTGTTTTTGTTTTTGTTTTTGTTTTCTTCTTTTTTGTTTCTCCCCTCCATGCTCAATAACATCCTCTTTTTAATTCATAGAATCACAGATCATCAGGTGAAAAAAAGCTAACATAAAGACAGGCAAATTGCCAACAGTCTTAGCTGGTTTTCACTGTTAAAAATCCTGAATTGTGAACCCATAAATTACTGGTTTGGGAAGTGTTCCATGTAGGCTGTAAAGAAGAGGCTTGTAAGGGAAATGTAAAGCTTTTTTCCCCTAGAGTGAATGGATGTCCATTTTCAGGTCTGTTCTTTGATCTGCTCTTTCCTTTTTACCTTATATAGTACAAAAAAAAAAAAAAAAAAAAAAAAAAAAAAAAAAAAGTCCAAATGTGATCTGAAATTGGTTGAAATCCAAGCAGGTCATCTGTGCAAAGCTGCTTGCACCTTAGCAAGGTCCTCCCCCTGTCTCAGCTATATGGGAGCAGTTCCCAGCCTCTCATGCAAGTCAGGGCAATTCTGCATTCCCTGAGCTAAACAAATATTGCACGAGGTACAGCTTGATGGGGACTGAGGGATGTTTTAAAAACGACAGGAAATCCCATTCTGCCAGCACACCAGGCTGAGCAAAGCATTACCTGCCTACGTGCACGGTGCTGGTGTGTGAGAGCTGGGACAGGGTGCTGTGTTAGCTTTGTGTTCACACATGGGAGCCAGAGATTAATGGAAAAGATTTCCTATGCACATAGCAGGAACCAAAAAAAAAAAATCTTCAGCTAGTAATCTGATTTTGAGTACAATTAAAGAAAAAATTACACAAGGCATAGGGAATTAAGAGGTTCCAGATATTCGTATCAGTCCTAACATTAATTTTGGGTGCTGTGTCTATGCCATAACAAAGGGCAAACGCTGCAGCTCAGGTAACCAAACACCTCCATGTGTTGCAGGAAAGTCTGTTCCTATTAGCTGAGGAGCACAGAGAAATTCCTTATAGCTCATGTGCTCCCTGAGGCAGTATTAATTCATGCTAATGATTATTATGGAACGACTATAATAAAAAATGACTAATCATTCATTAATGATTATATTAAGTGTTTTATTTTGCATGGATGACAGCTTTGTGCCAGGCAGTGGGAAATATCTGCTTCCCCTAGTGTTGCCTACTTGTCAGTGTATCAATCTTCATCATGCTCAAGGAAGTGGCCAACATGAACAATTTACTACAACAGATAATACCAGCAGCTATTCCTTTTTTTCAAGTGAAAGGTGCTCATTCCTTAGCCCTGAAGCTTTTGGTTTAAAATCCCATTAATCATGGTTAGGAAATACTATATAATGGACCAACACTTTCTACATAGGTTTTGTTAGAATGTCCAGTTAAAATACAGAAAAAAAAGCCCCCTGGTTTCCACATGCTCTTAAAAGATTTTAAGCAAATTATTTTGACATAAGCATTTCTGTCTTCTTTGACTTCTTAATTGTAAATTTCAGCCAATTATCAACCACAATAAAGATGGGGAAAGGTACAAAAAAAAGTCCTTTTGTCTCTATACAGAAATCAAATATATTATTTTTTACTGTATAAAAATTTTCAAGAAGCAAATCCCATTCTCCAGTAGCACTGCCATAATATTATAGATTTTTCTGGTCCCTTCGTATCTGCACTACTCCTCTTCTGCATCAGTGCTTGCAAGCCACGCTTCCTCTGGTTCAGAGGGTAGCTGGTGAGGTAATTACATTGATTTCCTTCACCCCTCCATGTTCTTGGCTCACTTCTCCCTCCACATCCAGCTTCCTTCAATGACTTCAGCACGGCTTTGCTGTCCCTCTCTGTGTCACCCAGACAGGACCCCAGCAGCAGGGTCAGTTCCTCCCCTCCCACTCCTGAGCCTGATCCCAGCACTTGTGCAATTCCCTCTGCTGATCCTTGCACACTGCGAAGGCAAAGCTGCCAAAGGCTGTGACAGCATCAGCTCTTCCTCCCCTGAGCCACCTGCCAGGGTGTTCTTCACCTGGGGCTGGGCTGTTGTGTGTCTTCCTCTGCTCAGACTCCACAAATTTCTGCCTCCAAGTATTTCTCCTGTGGATTTCACCACGTTGTGCCTGGCAGACAGATTTTCACCAAAAAGAAGGGCCAAATTAGGGAGCTGAATGCTCAGAAACGGCCACTCACAAGAGAAGCAGCAAAATGTATCAGCCTGGAGATTTCCATCTTCCTTACTTTGCTTTATCTTTTTCCTGATGTTCTTTGCCACCAAATGGAAATTAAGAAGGAGTCACAGTCACTTTTACTTTCCAGATTAACCAAAATACTTAGGGACACTTTGTTTGTTTGCTGGTTGGTTTGTGGGTGTTTCTTTTGTTTTTGTGGGGATTTTTTGGTTGTTTGTTGTCGTTGTTGTTGTGTTTGGTTGGGGTATTTTTTGGTTGGTTGGTTGGGTTTTTTTTTTTTAATTAGTTTTGGGTGGTATCTCAGTTTCTGTGAAGATTTGGTGTGTGTGGCATAAGATATGTGTGTTTCACACACAGTGGTGCTACCTTTCCTTTGCTGCTGTTCCTGGGATCAAAGCTGCTCCTGAGCATGAGATTGGTGGCAGGAATGGCTTTGCTCTCTTTCTTTGCTGTTGAGAAGCAGGTTTGGGTTTGCACTTTCCTCTTGCTTCTTTTTTGGCATCTGGTGCTACTGCACAGAAAGCCTCAGCAGCATAGAAATCAAGAAGCTTCTCCCAAATTTACATTTCCCATGAAGCTTTATTCCAACAAGATGCCTTATTTGTGCAGAAGAAGGATGCTCCAGTACTTAAGGCTGCAGTCCAGGCTTTTAGAGACATACTCTGGGCTTCTCATGTGGCTGGGGGATTGTGGTACCACCCTGCCCTGTCCCTAGGTGTACAGAGCATTTGCCTATTTCACCCTGGTTCTGGAAGTATGAAATACCTGGGAGATGCTCTGCTGTCACCCTGAGTGCTGTGGAGAGGCAGAACTGCCAGCTTGTGACAGGGACTCACTGGAAACCTCCCAATTTCTTGCTGGGTTCAGCTAACAGTGGTTTCCTAGTGTTGCACATGAGCATTATGGCTGGATGAGCTTTAAATGACCTGGAGAAGAGATTTTTGACAAAAATGTGTCTTTTGAATAGTTCTGTAGTGTGGGTACCATGCTTTACATCCCCACACTGTTTCTTTCCTGTGGAGGACAGCAGGGATCCCACAACATTTGCTCTCCAACTCAAAGACTGCATGAATATAATACATATTCCAAACTCCCCATCTGTGGTCACGAAACCAGAGTCTAAATCACTGGTAGACATGAATTGAAAAGCTGCATTCCTGTCATAGATGCTTACATTTATACAAATATACCTATATATGTGCCCATATATATGCATACGCCTTTAGGAATTGAGTTATGAAAAGATATTTTAATCATCATCCTATAAGACTTGACAGTCAGCAGCTGCTTGGGTGCAAGAACCTTTTTTTAAAGCTTCAGAAGGAGGAAACAATTCAAACACATCTCTGCTTGTGGGAAATAAATGTAATTTTGATTCAACATAGCAAAAAGATTGACAAAGCTGAAATCTTGTATGTCTCAAACTCCAAATGCAAGTGAGTTTTCCAAAAATTTACTGAAGGAATGCCTGACCACTGCTTTACCCCCCAATCCTCAGTTTTTTACTCCTTTCAGATAATAGACTGACTTTCCTGTTTAGATTAGAAACTGTAAAGATGGTCTTTCAACATCACCAGCCTGTATACTGAATCCTAAGCTTATACTTACTGACCTGGAAAAAAAAATCCCTGTTACCTTCTGAATCAGCAGTCATTTCAATGCTGTGCAGAACTCACAGAAGTAGACATACAAAATTTAACACCAGTGCAAAGCAAACGAGGAGCAATCAGAGCAATGGAGAGCTGGAACAGTTTGATGAACCTGAAAGCATATTTGGAAGAATACTGATAGTCCATTTGAAAGTGAGAAAACCGCTTAAAACTTCAGAGATTTTTTTTTTTTTTTTTTTTTTTTTTTTTTTTGGAAGAGAGGGTTTGTGTGGAGGCTTTTGCTTGTTTTGGACTTTGCTGCAGAAAAATGTTGTGTTGGTTTATGTATTTGAGAGTCACTTGTGCAAGAATAAGGAATATAAAGCAGTAAACAAAAAGCAGTAAATACAGCTCCCCATAAGGGTGTAAATGCTTTGAGTGTAAGTGCCTTGAGACAGTAAATATAGGAAGAAGATTGGCAAACTCTAAACATCTCATGTTTTGAGCCAAAGCACAGTGCAGTGCCCAGCATGTGCTCTAGAAGTAGCTGTATTCCTCACTGGAGGGAGAAGCCCATTCCCAGACAGAAATTTTATACTTGAAACGAGGTGATCTGTGGGGTAAAAATGAGTCTGTGTATAGAAGCTGCTCTCAGGAAGATCCAGAGCAGGGACTTCAGCTCCAGGACACCGAGGGTTTACATACCAATAAGGTGAAAAGTAATTGCAGACTTAATAACCTTCAAACCCTAAATTTTGTAAACCTTATAGACCCTGATTAGAACATCCTGTCTCTGAAGTTTTGCTGAGATTGTGTCTTAGAATTAATTCACTCTAACTTTCCATTTTGTGAACATCCTCAGGGGAAAAGGGTGAACAGCTGAGAACTGTGGAAGTCAGTAAGGTACCACATTAAGGCACAGCAGGTCAGAAAGATGTAATTTTGTGCTAGGCTGCTACAGCATGTAATCATCCTTGAAATGTCTCATTTCTGTCAGGAGCAAGTCTACTGTATGAGTGAGTAAAAGAAGGAAGGAACACATCATTCTGAAAATTCAATGTGGTTGATGAGGCACCATAAAAACTCGTTGTGTTTGTTATAAACAAACAGACATGACATTATGCCAACAGAAGGATGAGGAAATGCTCAATCAGGAGAAAAGGATGTGGAAAGTCCACCTGAAAGAAAGAGATGAAAGAAATGGAAACACCAAGGAATGGGGAACAGAGGCAAATGGACCTGAAAGTTCTGCCAGAGGGCTGGTGAGGGGTAGCCTGACTCTGGCAATTCTGTCACCCAGAAAAACTGGATAGAGTTGATTCCAGTTTTGCATCCTACGAAAAATGGACCTCCAATTTCCTTCTGAAAGGAGCTTATAGTGACGTGGGTACGATCTTTTTCTCCAGACTAACAAGTGATATTACAAAAGGAAACTGTCTGAAGTTGTACCAGGGGTGTTTAGATTGGATTTTAGGGGAAATTTAGTCACTAGAAGGTTTGTCAAGCATTAGAACAGGCTGCTCAGGGAAGTGGTGACATTGCCATTCTTGAAGACATTTAAGAGACATGCAGATGTGGTGCTTGGGGACGTGGTTAAATGGTGAACTTGGCAGTGTTGGGTTAATGGTTGGACTTGATGATCTCCAATCTAAATGATTCTATGATTCTATAAGAAAAATTCCATCTGGGATAATAAAAATGGGGGACCAAGTCCACCCTGGCTGCCTTTTCTTTTACCTCCTCCCCATGTCCTTATCTTTGCCTTTTTGTATCAAAACCTTTGGATTACCCACTGAGATGTTGTGTAACAGGTGAAAGAGTAGTGTAGGCATGCTGTAAAAATCAGGTTTTTCCTCCAAAATGAGAGCTTAGGTAGACCCTTCCTGTTCTTGTGAGGAGCTCAGAAGCCTGGCTGAGCACCCTGGCTGGTGGGTGGGTGGCAGACCTGGGGTGACTCTGGTTGCAGCCCTCCCTCCCTGTCACACTGCCCTGGCCTTATCCACACTCAGGGCTGCCGTCCTGGTGTTCCCTTCCTGCTGCTGTGGGATCAAACAGGGCCACGAGTCAGCCCCCAGAGCCAGGGGAGCTCCATCTCCTGCCAGCCCCACGTGGCACTCACTGAAGTGGGTCATCCCAGGCCTGCCTGCTTCCCAGGGTGGCTTCTTGGCTTCTGGAGGATGGTTCCCTCCTCCGTGCTGCAATGCTCCAACTGTTAGCAGCATCTGTCCTTTGCTGGCACTCAACACTGAGACCTTGGGATGTGAACTCATTTTTGAGAGTTAACATATTCTGGCCTCTTCCCCCATTTTTCCCTTCAGCCCACCTTCCCCCAGAAAACCCACCCCAAACCACAATGCTCAAACCTCCCTTCTCTGAAAGAATTGCTATTACTGAACTGTGAAAAGGAGGGGAAGGGAAAAAAAAAATTGTTTCCATGGCAAATTTGCAGGATTTAATCTCAACACAAAAAGAAGAATTTTAACATTCTTTCCCTGTTTTAGAACAGGCTGGATAGAAAATGAAATTGTCTGTTGTGTGTTGACTTTCAAGGGTATCACACTGATTTATGTCCACAGAGACTTTGTCCCAGTATTTTCTTATTTTGTTCTTGTAATCAGAAAGTTGCTTATCCCTGCCCTGTGAAGAAGATTAACATAATTTAAACCAAGAGCTTTCTCCAAAAGCTGGTCAGAAGCCTGCAGAGCTAGCTAGGAAATAACCAGGTTTCTAGAAGTTTCTCCCTTCTGAAACCCCATTGCAAGCACTGATGGCACTGATATTATTTCCTCTTTGGTTCTTCCATGTGGTACTGGATGCCATGGTGGAAATCACCCTTTCTGAAAATGCTCCAAAGACTGGCTGCAAATATCTGATTTGTTGGCTTTGTGACCCAAGACATGTTCAGTGGATGGATCTAGAGGAAAGTTCCGCTTCCCCGGAACATCAGTAGTGTCACACTGATTTTAGCTCCAAACACTCATTTTCCCCCTCATGTGAATTCAATCAAATTGATCTTGGAGGAGAGTGCCTTTCTGATTGCCATCATCTGCAGACTCTTCATTTTTCTGAGATACAAACATATCCAAACAAAGCCTGCAAATGATCAAAGATTATTAAATTAATGGATTTTTGTCCTCTGTTTCCTTCACCGTGGTAACCATTCTCAATTGTTCCTGATAAATAATTTCCACAGCTCAGCTCCACTTTCTTGTGCAAATCACACAAGTTCAGAGCAGAAGATTTACCAGGAAATAAATCTAGATATGTTTCCAAAAAAGCAGCATGCATACTGTTGATAAAACCACCTCTGTGCTTTGCTGACACATTTTCTAGCTTGGCACCCTTTTTATTGAGAAACAATAGAAAAATGGAAATTGTAGGAAAAATATCGGTCTGTGTTTAGTTTATGTAAGTGAAACAAGATTCTTGACTTCTGGTTTTCAGTTGGATTTCTCCACTTGCCTGGAGGGATTTTAATGTAAAAACAAAATCAGTATATGTTTGTTTGTAAATAATTCATTGCACAAAAACCTATACATTGAAAAGTGTTGAAATGTACAGGTAAAATTGAATTATATGAGACCAGATTTGTTCTCCAGCTGGAAGTTCCTCTTCCTTGGTCTTTCCTCTTATAAGAATATACATGTTTCTTTATTATGATAACTTTAAATGTTTTCCTTGAGACCTCTACCATGTTTAGTTAATTATTAGGTCTCAGTACATAGCTATGTCTAAATATCAGCTTTAGGGATTTTTGAGGATCCTGCTTGTCCCCACAGAATAACTACTACTGATCTTCATAAAAATGCATACAAATTTGAATTATTTTTTCTCTCCATCAAAATTTCTACACAATGTTCCAAGAAGAAGTAGACCAAACATTCAAACTCAGACCAAAATTATTGAACCACCTTGCATTTCATAAAAAAAAACCAAAACAAAACAAAACAAACCCACAACCCCCCCCCAAAAAACCCACCAAAACCAAAAACAAAACAAAACAAAAAATCAAAAAAAAACCAAACCAAACCAAAACAAAAACAAAAACAAAAACAAACAAAAAAAAACCAAAACAGAAGAAACCCACACACAAAACCAAAACAAGTTTTTTGGGCTCTCTTATTTACCCTAAGACACACTGTGCAGGCAGTAAAAGGATCTGTCAATCTTTATTCTGAGATCAGTGTCTGCACTCCAGGGTTGTTTATTATTTACTATAGGTTTTGGTGGAGGTCTGAGTGCTTTCTACCTGTGGAAATTCTGTGTCATTATAGCCTTTTAAAGACCTAAACATAAGAATCCTCTTGGTATCACCAGAACATAAATAGTGACAGAAATGGCAGTTCCTGCTCTAAAGTACTCACTGTTAAAGTTTGGAGGTTTTTACCATTTTAATCTTTCAAAAATAAACAATACAGCAATCCTAGATATCTAGGTATTAGCCTGTTTTACAGATAAAATTTCAATTTGCTGCTTCTTATGAATAGTGAATACAAATAAGTATAGCATAAGCACATGCTTTTATTTTATAGACTTCTAAAGTGCTTGTAAAATTATATATACATATACTTTTAATTTCCCTGTTGTATGTTTCTTACAGTTTTAATAAAAGTCTTAATCAACAGGACATAAACATTCAATAGTGTTAAAATATCAGATGCACAGGTAAAGTTCATGTTAATATAAAATTTTTCAATGAAAGTTTATGACAGAGGCACCTCAATTCTGTTGGGTTGGCTCAAGAGCTGCTTAGTCTTTTGAAGAGCTTATTCCAAATCTAACAAGTTAAACCTAAACAGAACAGATTCTGAGAAAGATCTCAGGCTAAGAAAGTGAAGTGTTTACAGCCCATCTTAATGGGAATATAGTGAAAATGGAATCCATCTGTAAATCATTTGTCATTACACTTCCACCTCTAAACTCTTTTTCCTCACTAGCGGCTGGTGAAAAGAAAGAGAAAATAATTTCATATCAACAAAACATGTTGTTACAACAGTTTTGGGTTTTTTTTCAATACATTCCCAATATAGAGAAGCTTTTCTTTGGCTCTGTTGCTTGCAAGTCACAGAGGGTGAAGTGGAAGATGTAAAACTCCATCAGACACAGTTCCTGGGGATCCCTCACGTTCGCTGGCACATCAGCTAATTGTTTTTGCAGATTAATCAAATCTGTGTTTGTCCTGAGCTCAATGCAAAGCCAAGTCCTGCTTACAGAGATCCTGATGGTTTCATTTCTTTTAGCACACCCAAATTCACACGGTGGCTCTAGAAGGAACTTTTAATTGATGGTAATTGCATATGAGCCTCCTAATGAGTCAGATGAGCTCTTGCTTTCCTACTGCATTCCAATGAATTCATCTCGGTGTGGGAGCTGGGGAAAACTTGTTAAATATAGAGCCCTGGCACTGAGAGACAAATTCAATGCTGCAGGACTGCTGCTATTTTTTAAGAGTTTGAGCTTGATGAGGGCTGTCCTCATTAGCACTTCGTAGTCTTTCATAACTTTTTTTTCTAAATCAAATAGCAGAACTAGAGAGTGTCAAATATACACTAACATGATTTACTTGCTGCCTTCATTGTCATATTTAGAAATACAAACTGTGTATTTGTAAGTCTCTTTCTCAGACAGATGTCACTAGCTGTGCTCTAGGCATGTCCATAAAAGGTTAATCTCATTTAAAAGTCTGTGAAATACAAAAATTACAAGAAAAACTGGGAAAAAATCCCACCAAATAATTACTGAGCTGGCTCTGATGAATTTTTGCAACAGAGTTCTTCGGAGCAATTGCAATGTTTTTTATTGGTGCATTAAATACAGTCAATATTAATTGAGTAAACAAAAAATCAGACCTTGAAAGTCTTCTCAGGAAGTATCATCATCTGTCATCTTTGCCAAAAGTACAGCTGCACAGCATGTATGGATCTTTATTTTACATGCACTACTCATCTACAAACACTGCTTAGTGCACATATTTCTGGAGGTGATGTACATTGATTTAATTCATGATTCTAAGATTTTCTGGCCAATCTCTATCCACACACACACACAGAATACAGTCTATACCTCGGTGTAGCTGTGTTTAATTCATCGTAAAAATGCAAGTAGGGCTAATTCAAAGCAGAATATTGTCACCTCTATCTGAAAGCTCTGTAGGAGCTCTCTGGGCAACCTGGGATTATCATCCAAGTCACTGGACTTCCAGTCTGACATCCACCCAGCTGGAAGGCTGCTTTTGCAAGTGCCATTTGCTGACAACACCTTCTATTATGTAGCAGTGAATAAAGTCTGGAGATTGGTTTGTGGGTTTGGTTTTTTTTTTTTTTTGGTTTTGTTTTGTTTTGGGGTTTTTTAGGTTTTTTTTTTGGTTTTTTTTTTGTAGAAAGAAGTTTCAAAGAGCAGAGAGCACTGCAACAAAGGAACAGCTGCTCAGGAATGAGGTCCATGTTCTATACTTCAGAAATCTCATTATGATAGGAAATCTATCAATTTGATGTCTAAAATACGTCAAAGTTGTGTTCTGTACCCCATCAGTAAAGCCTGGCTGCAGAATATCCTCAGTCATGCTATGATGAAGAACACTTCTAGTTCTCTTCAAACAACATGCTCTGGGCAAATTGTCAGGATACAGATAAAATTTACCCAAAGACTAATACATGCTGTACAGTTTGGCAACATTTCAGACCACTCTGTACTAAATAACAAATCCTTTAGATTTCTTTGCAACAATTAAAAAGGGGCCACATAAATTTAATTATGGCCACCACTGGTTAAACAGGTTAGATTCCTGGGCTTAAGTTTGTTACTTGCTCAAAAAACACTGCAGAAACTAGTACAGGATGTAAATGGAGATGGCAAGAAGGCATTTGAAAGGAAAAAGAGTTCAGAATGTTTCCTGAGTTTTCAGCTGTAATCCTTCCTTTTCCATAGCACAGCTGAGGTGGCAGGTGATCTGTAATGGTTTCTCAGAGGTGTGTGGGTATTTGCTGACAGCAGAGGAGTAGGATGATGTGAGCATCCTTCAGGCTCTGTCAGGCAGCACCTTCTTTCCACTCTCCTCAAGCTTGGGTTTATCTTCACCAACTTGTCCCTGTCTCCTTTCCCTGTTCGTGGCACTTTCTTCCCACACTCATTGGTGCTGGCTGTTCAGGCAGTCCTACAATTCAGGATTTCCTGACCCAGTCTCCTCATTCAGCCCATTCTTTCTCTTTTCTTTTTTCTTCTTCCATCTCTGCTCTCATGCATAATTCACTCAAACACACACTCTACACCCATGGTCCATCTCTCTGGTTCCCCATCTGACCTGCCTTTTTCCTTCCCCCATCATGTCCTGAGTTCTCTTTTCATCTGGTCAGGCAAGATGTGATCTGTCCATCTCCCCTGGGCTATTCTCTCCTCTGACAGAAAGTGGAATTTGGGATTCATGCCCCATAAAGCAGTTGCATAAACTACACTCTTACAACAGCATTTTTTGGGATCAGGCCCTGCAGTAGTAGAAGTCCTTGAACCTTGCTCATGATTATCCATTTTTCTTCCCCCATCTCTTGAAATAATGTGCCTTTCAACTCAATGTAGCTTTACATTCTCCTGAATGCTTATTATTTGGCTGTATTTTAAGTGCTCTTCCAGTTTTCCCTCTGCATGTGACCACCCACCTCTCCACCTACAGTCTCTATAATGTGATTTCTATCTGCTGTAGCTTATAACAGTTTAAATTATGCTAATCGTATTCAGAGATTAAAGTAAAAATCAGTTTGACTATTATTCTGCCCATATACTGTACCAGTGCTGGTAGTTATTCACTTCAGAAATGAACATGGCTAATAAGATAAGAAAATTACACTTGCATACCGTTAGTCAGTTTCATATTTAATTAGCAAGAAAAAAAATTATTTCCATGTCTTCTTCTTGAAGCAAAATTAACCCTTTTTCTTCTGGCTATGCTCACTGTTGAAACTCCAATTCATACCATGCTAAGTGCCCTCTCTAACACCTTGAGATTTGATTTTCTAAATCTCTTAGGCCAGTTCAATAAATATTTTTCCTCGAAATGCCATGGGCAAACACATCCACACACATCACTGTGGGCCATGGAGGCCATGCCTTGGCAGCACACACAGCAGGGAGCACACTCCCAAAAACCTCACTCCTTATAAAAGCACGAGAGTTCCTTCAGCAAAACATTTCCTGGTCTAATTTTGTTAATGTGTCATGAACAGACTGGTCTCCAAATCACTCACAAATTCAAGATTAAACTTCTTAAACATTTACTGTGGCAACAACAACAACAAAAAAAAGTGCTTTCAGGATTTAAGATGGCCATGATATGCTGTCAGAAGGGGCCAACACACTCCCACACTTGCTATAAATAACGAACCCGAACACAAGTACAGGCTGGATTTAACTGAGTTTCTTCAATCGCTGCAAAGTACACTTTGCTACGTGGTGAAGAGATAATGTGTCGCAACACATTTTGCGTAAAGCGAAGAATCTATCCACGAGAAACACTTCTGCTCTGGATTTCCCTCCAGCCAGCACCACGGCAGGGTCCCTCTCGCTAAAAGTTGTCTAAATCTCCATCTGAAGCAAGTGGACACCACCTGGCAAAGGGAAACAGAGGCTCAGCATCCATGTGCAGGTGGAGTTTGCCATGGGAGCTTCACTCCCGTTGTGAGCAGATGGGCAGAGTGCTCCAAGAGCTCTTGAACTCATCATTTCTCTGACACAAGTTCAAAATATGTTTTAAACCCCCGGGTTAGTTTTTGATAAAACCACAGATGAGGGCAGAGAACCAATTCTGCTGAAGGGGATTAATTTGGTTTGTGCATCACCTTTCAGATTATTGTGCCCAGGTTTTACAGAAGCACTTCCCAGCAGTGGTGAAAGCCCTGCTGCCAAGCCAGCTTCCTGTCCTGTGAAAGACAGTTCAGGTGCAGACTGTGAGTAAATATAAAATTCTGGACGTCATGTGTCCTAGGACTATGACGTGTTTGGGATATTGGTAATAAAAGTCAATTTGCTCATGTTGATTCACTAAAATCTGAATGCTCTCTGTTGCAAATTGCAAATTCATCCCTCTGTGACTGCAGAGCTTAATCCACCATGAGCAGCTCAAACGTTCAGCCAAGTCAGTGCAGACCAGCTATTCCATTTAGTCTTTTAACAGCATTTTATAGCCACACCTAATTGCTACCAAGGATGTAGGTCAATGGAAAATCAGTCATAACTAATACAGATGCTCTGCCTTTCCTGTTATTGGACTTTATTTTGTTTGTGTTGTGACTCTGTCTCTGGTCTTGCAAAATTAATTTCTTGAGCCAATACTTCAAATGTCAATAGGGTCCCTATACTTTGATGAGCCACAGGCTACATGTCCATATTCATACTAAACACTACAGTTTAAGTTACTTAAATATTAGGTATATTTTTATTGCAACTCAGTATATTTGTCTCAAAAAAAAAAAAAATCTGGAGAAGTCATACCCTTTTACACTCCCTTTTCTAGCAAATTTTAATTTTTAAAATTTTTAAGTACACACATACATACATACACACACACACACACACACACACACAGTGGTAGATTGTTATCCTCCCTGTCAACAAAAAGACTTATGGGTGAAATTTACATTTTATCACCATTGGAAAACCTACAGTGCCCTTGCGTAGAACATCAGGAACATTTAATCCCTTAGCACATGCAGGAGACCATTTTTCGCAATAGCAAAACCTGGCTCTCTGCCTGGGAGGTTGAATTTCTTTCAAGATAGCATGGTTGTGGAGATCTAAACACCTGATTTAGAGTTTTTATGATTCTTCTAGTGCATTGAAAGTGTTTCTGGGCACGTGACTGACAAAACCAGCAAGAATTCAGAATGGCGTGGATTTAAGAGATGCAGATGTGATACAGATTAATATTAGTTTTACAATAGCTACAATTTATTCTTCTGGACCATTGCAATTACTGGGAAAATTTTGGGGAAGAACGTGTAGTTGTGTTCATGTAGCACACTCAAGGATGCATGGTTGGGGAAGTACCTTGGCATGGAATTACTCAGGTGAAGGGAAATCTGCTGCAACACCTTCATCTGCTTAAAGTGAGTATTTGTCCCACCCTTTTTCCCCTTGGATGTTCCCATTTCTGTGACTTCCTGTGCTTCTAGGGCTGCTCAGCACCACCTTGCCTGTCACACTGTACACTGTGCCTTCCCACAGGGGTTCTTTTCTCTACCCCCTCTTCTACCTGCTTTAGTGGGAGGTGTCCATGCCCATGGCAGGGATTTGGGAGAGGGTGATCTTTAGGGTCCCTTGCAACCCAAACCTTCCTATGACTCTATGAATGGCAGTAAAGCAACCACATTTAACAACAGTAATCTCACAGCAGTGACCTTGTGTCTTGTTTCTGACATGACCTGTTCAAAGCTGCTCTTCAGGAAAGCAGCTCTGTTCTCTCCTGGCTTGTCAATTAGCAGCTTTGTACAAATCATTCCCATTAATGATTAAATCTTCCTGATTCAGAAAGCTTAAAATGAAGCATATGAATATTTTTCTGTTGTATAGCAGCATCAATGAAAGCCTAAATAAGTGTCAGCCCAGCCACTATTCAGTAAGAAGGTGGGAATAGGCAGAAGTTGTAGGATCCCAATCCAGTTTGATCCCACGGGCACTGTGGCAGCAGCCATGTTCTAAATCGGCTTTACCTACTAAAAATCAGCCAGTCTCTATAAGCCCTGGACTGCATTTTTAAATTTATCCATTTAAGCTTCCTTGGATCTCTGACACTCAATAAACCATCTGCACTCTCTTTGAAGAAAAGCATTAAACCCTTCACTCTGGAGGGAAAGTCAAACTCTGCATCAAAATTAGCAATGATCTGCTGTGGTCCAGACATGAATAACACTCAGCTTTACAAGAAATCAAGACTGGGGTTCTGAAAATTAAAAAAAAAACAAAACTGTTTGTTGCTCTGCAAAACAAAACACCTCAGTAGATCTCAGATGTTACAGTGGAATGGACTGTCCCTGGGCTCCAGCCCATCACAAAAACCTCAGCTGGGCACTGGGATCTCTGCTCTCCTGGCACCTTCATTCTGGTCTCTTCCTCAGTGCTGCCACAGACCCCCATATGCACAGAAGGAAAGAGAAGGCTCAGGCTTGGCAGAAGATGGAGCTGGACGGGGCTTTTTTCTGCCGATGAAGCAACAAAATGATTTGTTTTTGCCTGAAGTAATGATTGCAGTGTGACAGAAAAGCAACTGGTGCCAGGAAGTTAATCATCAGACCCTTTGCACACTTGCTTCCCACACCCTGAAAATTCAGCTCTGTGTGTTAGTGCAACCTCCTCATATTGCCATTGCAACCGTGAAACCAATTAACCTGATGTGACCATTCTGGATTTTACCATATTTTTTTCTGGGATATGTCTTAACTGCAGTCAAGGTATTGCCAGGAAAATGAAATCCACGTTGCTGGATCGCCACAGATCTGCTCAAATTAAAATACACCTCAATATTTTATTTTGTTATCACACCAAAGTATTGATTACCAAATTCATCTACAGATGCTCAAATGGAGATCAACACAGCCACTTAGACTTAAAAAAATTACTTGTAAGGATTATATAGTTAAATGGTACAGAAATCCTGACTACCACTTAGGAAAGGTATATCTGGAAAGGACTGGAACACAAGAGAACCTACAAATCTTGTATGTTGAAAGTTCAAATCCTAATTATTCTTACTTAATGATATCTCATAGCATGACTCCATGCAGCTGAGGAAATAAATCCCTTACCTCCTTATGAGTCCAATAATATCTCTTCCTGCACAGAGCAATTGATGAAAGCCTTGCCCAGAGTGCTTTCTAGAGCACTCTGCTTGGAGGATCTCATCTTTCCAGTATTTGTTATGCTT
Source organism: Taeniopygia guttata (assembly GCF_048771995.1). Taxonomy (NCBI): domain Eukaryota; kingdom Metazoa; phylum Chordata; class Aves; order Passeriformes; family Estrildidae; genus Taeniopygia; species Taeniopygia guttata. The sequence goes on along the minus strand of NC_133024.1, from coordinate 109,570,652 downwards.
ATCTGAACTTTTGTTTCACTCCTTTGGACTTCTGCATTTCCCTCTGAAATATTGATTTTGATCAGAGGCCAGAAAGAGGGTGGGGTTTTCCAAAACTTGAGCCACGGCAGCTGGGACTGCAAGGATTAAAGACATCAAGGAAGAGGGCGTCCACTTCTCTAGGATCAGCACTCCACTGCCACTGCTGGGAGATTTCATAAATGTTCACAGCCATTAGCTAATTACCAACGCTTGGACCAGCTCCCATTTTGCTCCTCTTTCAAAAGGTCTTTCTTCACTCATTTCCCAAGTCACGGTTTGGATTTCTTGTTAGAAAACATCAATAGTAAGGAACTTAAGGAAGAAGTTACAAGCCACATCGATCCCCATCACTTTGCCTTTTGAGATAATTTGGGGAGCCCTGTGTGGTCTGTGCAGCCAGAGCCCATGGGGCTGAGAAGACTCATGGGGTTAAGGTTCAAGCCCAGCCTCCACCTCACCTGCCCCTCCCAGGCTTCAGGTTTATTTCAGAGCATGTCTACACCAAATAAAACAAATTTGGGTAAAAAACCTCCAGACACGTTCCTCCTACACAGCTTTAGATGACATTTGCAGCAAGGCAAATACACAACTTAACAATAAAAGAGTATCTCATATCCCTTGAGACCACAGGCTTAGTTTTCCTTAGCAAAACTACTGTGCTCTCTTTGGGAGATTGAGAAGAGCTGGATTCAGTTTCAAGGGGCTTTAGTGGATGCTGAGTTCATCCATAATGCTGGTCCCACAGAATTAACTCCTTCCTCCCACAGGACTTCCCAGCAGGAGATCTGACATGCAGCAGGACCAGAAGCTTTTCCTCGTCTGCCCTCAAAGACATCCACATTCTTATCATATCTTCTTTCCTGACAAAGTAAAATCCTTGGTTTACTTTTTGGGAGATATTTTTTTTCAATTCAGAGCTGCAGCCGGGCATGCAAAGTTATATTTCCTGCTGGAAAAGGGATTGCAAGGTGTTGAGCTCAGTTCTCTGTCAGGCTGGACCCAGAATATAACTTGAAACAGGTCTGAAAACTCATCTGGGATGGTGTCAGGACATTTTGATAGGAACAGCTTGTACTTCGAAGTAGGTCAACCAGTATCACCAGAAAAATAACATCTGGGTGTAGCAATCTTCTTTAGGTGTATGGAATCACTTTCAGTGACATGACTGGGCAAATTGCAGATATTCAGCAGTTCTTCCAGCCTAGGACACATGTGGTGTCAGTCATGGTTAATCATTTTTATTGTTGTATAAACTTCTCCCGTGCTTGAGGCTAAGATACGTCTGGAAATCCAGAAATGCAATGTTATTTCTGAGTAAGATTTGCCATTCTATTGTGTTTTCTTTACCTGAGATACACAAAGCATGCATTAAACATGAAACAGTCGATCTTGGCAAGGTCTTTTTGAAGTACTGAATACACTCATGATTTTATGCTGGAAGTTGGGGCATGGATAAGGCGTAGGGTCTGGATATTGTCATATATTAGTACAATCAGGACATCTGTCTGTTTCATTATAGTTGTTTAGCAGCAAGTTTTGAAGTTTTTCTTTACTATTTTATCAATGGTTTCCATGAGGAGTTTCCATAGTTCTCCTTGAGTTAGCTTTAAACTAAATTACTTCAAAGTGAGATAGCTCTGTTGGGTTTGCATCTGGGTTTCTGCCCTTTCCCAAATACCATAAAACCACAGAATGGCATGGGTTGGAAGGGACCTTAAATATCATGTACTTCCAAGCCTCCTGCCTTATGAAAATCCAACACTGAGGTGATGGATTTTCCAGCAGCTGCTCATTTTTCACTTTCCCAGGTATCTTATTTAAAGTCTCACAGTGAGTTGCAGAACACATACCTCAGAGCTTCCCGTTTACCCAAAGCACCTCCAATGGAAATGCAGCTCTTTTTCTGCTGGAATGAATTATATTTTGTATTCATCCCAGTGAACCCAAAAGTAATGAGAAACTTGCCCACTACAAGCCGACTTCAGCTCAGAGGTGAAACCTCACAGAAGCTGGCTGGCAGTCCTTCATAGCATCTAAATTTCACAGCTGTTATTCTCCATTTCCAATAGCAACAAAGAAGACACAGGTGAGAGCCTTTGCCACATCATCTTCCTTAGTTATGGTTTTACTCAGAATTTTCAGGTCCAGATCCCAGACATTGTAGAAACCTAGGAATGTCAAGCCTGCGTTAGCTCACTATGCCACTCCTTTCTATTCACAACTTCTATTGAATTAAATTTCCTCCTGCAGACTTCATACTTGGGCCTCCCATGGACCTTTTCAAGCATTCCTTTTTGTCTCCTTCTCCTCTGTGAACATGGGGTCACCAAAGCTGGTGAAGCAACAGTAATCAGGGGCGAGCAGTGCATGTTGTTGGCAAGGAAAACCCAGGAGGCTAAAGCTGAGCAGCTGTGCTGCCCACGTTTTGAAAGCCCATGACTTGCTCCCCATCTATGTAGTTATCTGCTGAGGCCCTAAGGGAAGGTCTGCCCAAGAGGGCAACCAGCCAGGGCTGTAGGGTTTTGACAGTAAAAAGAGAACAGCACTGACCTGATGACACTGTTGAGGCAGGATGGGAATGAAGAGACTGATTCAGAAGGCTGCAGAAAGTGAAACTCTGATTTATTCAAAATGCATCGCTCTTTTATCCAGAGCTTCATGCAGACCAGCTCCATTGGTCCTGAAGTGAAAACAACCACACCATTGGTGCAGAGTGCTTGACGCACAGTGATAGAACTTAACTATAAACAATATGAACAAATAAGAGATAAGTCTCTTATTTACATTCTTTTCCAACAGGTTCCCAGGCTTCTGCCTGGTTAGAAACTTTCAATTTCTCTCTTCGACTGAATCTGAGACCCACAACCTGAAGCAGATGGATCTGCCTGTGGAGCAAAAGCCAAGCTCAAGGTGCATCAAACATAGGTAACCTGCACCTTGCCAGAGCACCTGGGACATCTATCCCTGGAACTCTGCGCTGTCATGGAGCACACCAGCCCTCTCCTCCTGCATGCCTCACTGCAGGGGGATAATATATCAGGATATGTCACTGCCAGCACCCACGGGGAATCCCAAGCCTAAAAACCCCACAGAAGTATTTTATATCCCCACCTACAGCAATGTTGTAGGCTATAAATTTTGTATGTGGTCACTGTGTTCTTCCAGAACATGTAGGCGGCTGTCAGCTTCCTAATCCTGGATTTATTGGCAGCAATGAGAGGAGAGAGGAGGCTCATTTCAGGGACCAAGAGGACAAACCTATTCTTGGCACCTTGGAGGGCTTTCCTGATGCTGGTTAGATGCACTGAGTCCCCATGGGCCCCCATGAATGTCACTCTTCCCAAACCTGAAGACGATCCACCTCTGCTAGCAACCCCCTCATGTTTCCATTACAACCAGCCCTCAATTCCTCTTCCTCTTTCATTCCCACATTCTGGGTGACAATTCAGTACCTTCACAGCTACTGATGAGGAGCTCAGACAGCTCAAACTCTGTCTCCTTGCAGGGAGGCAATTCCCAGGGCAGCATCTGACCTCTGAAACAGAAAACTTTGGAAGAAATGTCTGTGATGGGCCGTGGCTGTGCCATGGTGCTCACAGGATGGTTACAGCTCCAGGATCTCCAAATCAGAGCTCCTCGTGCCAGGTTTGGATTTATTACTCTGTTGACATGAGTGTTCTCAGTGTCCTCCATAGATTTTAGCATTTCTTTCAGAAACAAGTGGACTGTTTCTTTGTTCTTACCTATGAAGAGTACCTTTATCTAGAGTGCTCTTCTATGAAAACCAGGCAAGAAAACTTTCCAGAAGAAAGTGAGAAGCAATGAAACCCAGCACTTTCTTTACATTATTCACATGGACTCTGCTACCTACAGAATGTCAAGCACAATTTGTGTGTCTCACATTGTGCAAACATGTGAGCATCAGGCAGGAGTGCACAACTTACCCATGGCTGGTGTGAGTGAGTGGAACTCTTGCATCCAGCAAAGAGCAACAAGTATTATGCCATATAAATAAGTGACAGCTTTGGAAATGAATTCATTTTAAAAGAGCCTGTCAACCTGAAACCTGTCCACTTCGCAGAAAAACATTTCAAAACATTTTCAGGTTGATATCTTCCCTGAATTTTCCCCATCACTCTTAGTATGCCATTTCTGTATCATTTAAGCTTCCTCCCTCTTGCTCTGCTGGGAAGAATACACACACACACAGAGACAAATCTAGAGGAAAACAAATCATGCAGATTTACATGATAAGGCAAAACCAGGAATGTGTCATAACTGCGGAAAAGCTATCAAGAGAAATCAACCCAAACCAGAGGGAAGTCAGGAAAGAATGTTAGATCTTGTAAAACAACTTTCTAATATATCTGTAATAAAATTACAGCCTTATCTGTTTACGAGGACAAGCAACTCCAATTCTGTAAGCTCTGCACAGATCTCTAAACCAATGCAGATTTGCACTATTTTAATTTAATTTTGTTTTGTTTTATTACTGACTAAGAGCACAGCTCAGAGCTACCTTCAACATGTCATGCCTTGATGCAGGGAACGGGGTTTTCACAGCAACACTGCCCTGCAGCAGCACTGATTCCAGACAAAAGGGTCTCATCAGGCTTTTTTGCATTTCCCACTTTGGCTTCATCCACAGCTAAGAACTGAGTCTGTTTAAGCATAACTCACAGTTCTCTCTTTCAGCTCATCTGTAAAATGTTAATGCAACATTAAATGTTCCCATTTAAAGATCCCTTTGCACTGCAAGAGCCACGTGAAGCAGCCTCTATAGACAGGAGTGCGCCCGGATTAATCTGCCCTGGAAGCAGGAGGGATGAGGAACCTTTCCAGAAGGCTCGGTGAGATCCACCCAGTGCCAGGGAGCCACACTGGCTGTGTGGGCAGGCGGCACCATCAGGACGGGCCACTCTGTCCACCCTGGTGCCAGGGAGCGCCTCGGCTCGATCCTACAAACCAGGCAAAGATGTGACTCACGCAGTTTGCTTGCAAAGAAGGAGGACCATCTGCTAGTCATGAGCAGATGACAAATTCACTGCATTGCGTCTTGTCGCTACTTCCAAATTTGTAAGTAAACACATTTTGTAACCTCTCTCGGAATATTTGAGATCTTCGATAATGGGGATTAAAAAAAAAAAAAAAAAAAAAAAAAAAAAAAAGAGAGAGAGAGAGAGAGAGAGGGAAAAAAAAAAAGGGGGGGGAAGTTTAAATTTATGTAACGCACGGAAAGGGGGAAGTGTTTTATTGTGGATGGGGTTCGCAAGCTGCAGCTCGGAGCGCTCCCGCGGAGCCCCGCGGTGCCTGCGCTCCCCCGGGCGGCCGCGGCTCCGCGCTGCAGCCGCCGCGTCCTCCCTGAGCTCCGCCAAAGCCGGCAGCGTGGAGAGGGAACTCTCCTCCTTCCCTGAGCTCCCCCCAGGCCGGCAGCGTGGAGAGGGAACTCTCCTCCTTCCCTGAGCTCCGCCAAAGCCGGCAGCGAGGAAAGGGAACTCTCCTCCTTCCCTGAGCTCCCCCCAGGCCGGCAGCGTGGAGAGGGAACTCTCCTCCTTCCCTGAGCTCCGCCAAAGCCGGCAGCGTGGAGAGGGAACTCTCCTCCTTCCCTGAGCTCCGCCAAAGCCGGCAGCGTGGAGAGGGAACTCTCCTCCTTCCCTGGGCTCCCCCCAGGCCGGCAGCGTGGAACGGGAACTCTCCTCCGATCCCTCCCCGCCCCGCGGGATGAGCCCCCCGCCTGCCCGCAGCCGCCGCATCCATCCGCCACCGCATCCTGGAGCGGCTCAGGGCACGAGGTACTCGCTGCCTCCTGGCAAAGAAGTGAGGCAGCGAGGGCTTTCAGCAGTAGCGCCTGCACTGACAACCTCTGCGCCTCAAAGAGATCAGCCCCAAACTCCATCAAGGACCTGCGTGCTGAGTTTAAGCGAGCATCTCCAAAGAAAGTCCTAGGAGTTGCACCAGGGGATAATTAGATTGGATATCAGAGAACATTTCTTCACCGGCATTGGAACAGGTTCCCCAGGGAAGTGGTGGAATCGCCATCCCTGGAAATGTTCAGATGTCATCAAGATATGGCAGGTGGGGGCATGGTTTAGTGTTGGACATGGAGGTGCTGGGTTGGACTCAATGAGCTCACAGGTCTTTTCCAATCTTAGTGATTCTGTAAATTTAAGCATCCCTATCCTTCTGTCCCTCAGTAACGACTGAGAGAATTAATGGAAAGTGCAACCAGGAAACACTTACCTGGCCAGACAAAGTATTCCCATGATTTTTGAAGGACAAGAGCCTATGATAAACAAAAATTTGCATTATTCAGAGTTATAGAAGCTATACATAAAATGCAGACATAAGAATGACCAAAGTCACAGGAGCACCTTCATTTTACATCAATCCAGCCCTTACTGCTCTTAGACATAGTGCAGTCTTCACTGAATGCAACTTTACTGTTTTAGAGAGAACTGTCCTTTTCCAATCCCTCTCTTGGTGAATAACTGCTTTGCTCAGAGTCTCTGCCATCTGGACCAGACTGACAGGATGATGAAGGACTAAAACCATGCTGTCTCTGAAAACTGAAATCGGGGGAGTAGGGTGATGATGATGCCTGTAGCTGTGCAACCCAAGTGTTTGCTAGCCCAAGGAAAGCCTCTTGCTGTTCTGCCCCTTCTTTCCCAGCTCTCTGTACTCTTCAGTGCACCTGTCTGACTGATTGCCTGACTCTGACAGCCTTCAACACCTCTTCTTCTTCTTCTGGGTTTCAGTAATGCTGATCTTTCAAGTGCTGGAAGAGAATGCCGGATGTCCCAGCCTGTCCTCTGTCTCCTTGGTGCTTGTTCACACCTGAGCAAGGAGAGCAGAGCAGCTGAAGATGGAGGAAGAAAGTCAGAGACCAGCAAGAGACCCCTGCAGAGCAGCCTGTGAAGCCACAAGGAGCAGTGCACAGCCCTGAGGGCACCATCTGAGTCTTTCACTGGCCAGGCACCCATGGAGCCACATCCTCTCAGTGACCCACTGGCTTCTCTTCCTTGCTCAAGTCTCCTTCTGCAGATGCTCCTTCTCACTGTCCCACTCTCCAGGGATTTCTGCATCTGCTTCTCTCTTCTGCTCCTCTCTGTGTCCTCATGTTGTCTCGGTGCAACCTCACTTACAGCCCCAGACTCAAATTCCCTTTCCCAGTCCCTTGTGATTTACAGATCTGCTTCCCTTCTCCATCTCTCCCAGTTGAGGCCTCTCCCTCTAACACCACCCAAAAGACAACTCCCCCCAGCTGCAGCCCAGCGTGGTATGAGCAGAGCTGCTCAGCTGACAGCTCTGGGAGGTACCCCATAGCATCAGAGCATGCTGCCTGTCCCCCAGGCATCCTAGGAGACATCTTTGGTTTAGACTTCTCACATCCTCAATGATTTTAATTTTTTTTTTTCTCAATACCATCTTTACTCTGTGGCCTTTTGTCTCCTTTCAGCTAAAATTCCTGTGCAGACTTCTGGCATTTCGAATCTCAGCTACTCCCACCTCTTTTTCTTTCTGGCCTTGAAAAGCACTGTCTCATCCAACTTGTACCCAGCTCAAACACTGCTATGAACATCCTTTCCTCAGGGGTGGCTTTTGCTCTGCTGCTGCTGCCTCTGGCCCCCTTCCTCTGCCCTGCTGTGCTCAGGAGAAGCTCCTTCCTCCTGCTTTCAAGGCTCAAGTGCATCATTCACTAACCAGGTAAAATTTCTAGCCCATAATATAAGCTTTATTTGCCAACTTGACAGATTTTCAGGCAGGCACCTTTGCCCATCACTCCCACCACTCAGGTGTGAGACGGGCTCACCACAAACACCCACACAGCCACTCTCTTGTCTTCTGTCAAAATCACAGTTACCAGCTCTCAGAAAATCTTTACTGTGGACTGCCCCTGTGCTGGGCTCATTTCTGGTGCTGCTGTTCCATCATTTTGTTCTGCTTTCCCTTCTCTTTGCCTACTTTGTCATTCCCCTTGGCCTCTGCTTCAGTGCTAAGCTCTCTAGCACAGGGTCCATCTTTTTTCCTTAACCATTCAATACTCAATCTGGTGATGTCCTGGTCCTTGACTAAGATTCCTATGGTGATATGAATCATTAGGATTGATTCCCCCGTGCTATACTGTCATTTGGTGCATTTGCTACAGCTCTTGGTAGCAATTTGTATTTAACTTTGCTTCAGCACCTCAGTTCTGAAGGCAGGAAATGTGTGATATTAATTACCTCTAATCACAACTGACATTAGAAGTTCTGGTAGAAAACCCATAGAAATAAGCACCATAATTCCTTGCCTCAGAATAGAGATACAAGTTTCTCTAGCATTACATTTTTTAACCCATTTTGCTGAAATTTAATGTAGTTATTTAACTTTCATTTTCTTCCAGCTGCTAACCCCTCACCTAGTTCAAATGATTCATCCCTGCTGCATTCACTGCCCAGGAATGTTGGCTTTCAACAAACTACAGCAAATAATGTAAAATAAACACGAGTGTGCTTTCATCTCACAACAATCTGGGTTAAGTACATATTTCACACACTGCACCACAGGATATGTTAAATTAAAATCAGAACCACCAGATTTAAAAATCCAATGCCAATTCAAACCATTGATGAGTTATTTCTGTATTCTTATATCCAACAGTGGGCATGAGCAACAGCCAGTGCTTTATTAACCCTGAAATTTGCCACTTGATAACTTTTTGCTGCATTACTTGAAGAAAACCAATAATTTTGATTTGAAATTACACTTTGGTGGAAATTACTGTAATATACACAAGTATCCTGATCTTCTTGAAAAAATTTGAGACCATACCAGTTTCTGTGTCTCCATCTTCCTCTTATTTTAGTGTTCTTCATTTCCTAAACTGCTTTCAATCACTCTCTGAAAAAGCAACCTGGAATGTCTTCCTTGAAATGATAAATATGTTCTCAAATGTGCTGCTCCCTCATGCTGCTGGAATCATGAGGTCTGGGGTCTTGCATATATTCATTTCCTAGCCAAAAGATATAGGGGAGCTACATTTGAAATTAACATTATAAAAGAGATGTTGGGATGGGAATCTGACAGAAAAGTGACAGTGTACTGGGCAAGACTCAGATTTAATGCACTCTAAATTTCCATAGTGTAACAATTTGTGAATCTAGCTTCTCATTCCAACAACACTAGGATAGGAATCGTGCTTAGTTATTGATTTACTTTGAAGATATTCAGAATAGGCATTCTATTTCCTTTAGGCTTTAAATACAAGAATAGATATTCCCTAAGATTTAGGAAGCCTTCTGTTCAGTGCCATGTTGCTATGTTTCGGCTCTAAAAGTCAAAAATAAAATGCTGCGGCTAGCAAAAGGAAAAGAGAATTAGTTCAGTTCATTTCCTTTCTTGACATTATGGCTTGATGAGCTGCTGCTTTCTCTCTGCAGTGTCTGCTTGAAGAGATGAGCAGGGACCTTTTTGGGAGCTTTGCTTCCTCTGAGTTGCTTGGAAGGATCTGAGCTTATGGGAATGACTGAAGTGTCCTGGGGACAGAAAAAGAAACAGTTTAATTTTAATAGGTTAATGGTTCCTGGACACTGAAGGATCCACCACTTGCCAAAATTACTTCTTGATTTTCTTCTTTTAGCTTTCATGCTGTTGTAATTCTAGACATCATCTTTCCCTGACCAAGGAAAAAAATTGACCTTTTCTGGTGTTGACAAAAACAGCAGAAGACAAATCCAGATACAAATATTTTCATCCATTGCCACAGAAACTCCTTGAGAGCCATATAGCTCTGTCTGGTCAGCTGAAATGTGAACTTGAAATGTGTCTCCCTTGGCTGAGAATGGATGGAAAACCTTTCTCTAACAAAGCAGTGCTATGTATTCTTCCACCCACCTTGGGAGGAGAAACATCTCTGTACCCACAACCCTGCTTTGGTTCTTCTAGGTCAGCTTTTGTATAAGGAAAGGGATGAAACCTCTAGACCTAGAGGCTGAAGGTGGTGATAAGAAGAGCAGAGCAGTTGGCTTTCAAAGATTAAGTACCTTTTAAAAGACATTTTGTTCTAGCTGAGACTTTTGAGAGACAACTGAATGTTTGTATTCCCAGAATTAGACTGGCTTTTTTGCAGTGCTGCTACAGTAATTAAGGTTTAGAGCTCAGTTCAAAACCTAATACGACCACAGCTGGCAAAGAAGAGAGCAGAAATAAGCTAGCAGTTCTTCCTACAAAATTAAAAAAAAAATTAAAAACCAACCAACCAACCAACCAACCAACCAACCAACCAACCAACCAACCAACCAACCAACCAAAAAACCCAACCAAACAAAAAAAGGCCCCCAACCCATAAATGTCAGGATTTTCAAAATTATGTAAAAATTCATTATAAGGGATTTTCTCAGCTAGCTTCAAAGATCTTGGGATGCAGTCTTTGGAGACAACACTCCTCAGAAAAAATGGAATACCAAAGGAGAAGAACACTGAATCTCAGCCACTGTAGAGCAGAATTAGATCTTCCCACATTTCTGTGAAGATCTATTTACTTGATTAGAGTATCTTTCCAGCTTCTTTCAATGTCTGAAGCCTATATTCAGTTGTGCCTATATTATAGGTTAGGAGAGTGGTTGGTTTGTGCAAGAATACAGGGAAGAGAAGCAGGTACATCACTGAGGAGGAGAAGTTGAGAAGACCCTAGGTCAAGTTTTGTTCCAAATGTTTCTCTTCTCTACTGCTGATTGGTAAAATCATTCACAGTATCTCCATGGGCCAGCTCACTGCGGAGCTGCATGGAAATCTTCCATGGTAACACCTTTCCCACAAGAAAAAAAAAAAAAAAACCCAAAAAAAAACCAACAAAACCAACCCCAAAACAAAAAACAACACCAAACCAACCAACCAACCAACCAACCAACCAAAACACTAAGAATGTTAATTTGTTAAAAATAAAGGGTTTTCTCTGAAATTCAAAGAATAATGAAAAAAAAAATCATTTGGAAAACAAAATATCTTAGAGAAAGTCATCAAAGGTCTAGCCTGAACTTTTTGAAAGTGAGTGTTTTAGTTTTTCGAGTTGAAAAGATGGGTTACAAGGGTTTGACTTTCATTTTATAGTACATGAAAAAAAATATTTTTCAAGGTGGAGTAAGAATGAGATGAGTTTTTTATCAAAATGAAACTTTGAGAGCAGTTCAAAAAGGGGGTTTTAAGAGTGATTGGGGGGGGGGGGGATTTGGTTTGGCCTCATAGGAAATTTGAGAAAAAAAAAAATCAGAGCTTTATTTCCATTCTGAGAAAGAATTAATTCCCTGTGGACCAAAAAAAAAAAAAAAATCCATCTCTCACCCATCCTTAATACTCAGAGGCCTGCATCTTTTGCAATGGCAGGGCTGGAGTTGTGCTGTGGGTGCTTGGTGGGAGCACAGCCAAAGAAAAGCATTTTGCTGTCAGGGGCATTGAAACTGCAGTTCGTGGGCAGGAGTGGGTGAGCCTGAGAATTCCCCAGGGGCTGGTCTGAAAATTGGCAGCCTGGTTGGAAAGCATCCACGATTTCCAAGTGCCCAGAGTCTCCAGGCCAGCCCAGGAAACAACCTGACTGAACAACCCCGGGACACCCGGGAGGCCTTTTTTGGTGAAGTGCAAACCTTTAGTCACACGCACACGCCCCACCTCGAGCAGCAAGCCCAGTCATTCTCCAAGAATGTCTTGAAAATAATTAAATGGCTTTACGTCATGTTCCAGGAGATTAAATTTTTCTGCCTTGCATTTCTTAAAGCTACCAGGTTTTAAGGTAGCATGTCAAAGCAACAAAAGCTCATATGTGGCACTACTCGCTGCTTCCAACAAGGAGCAGCCTGGTACATTACAACCCCTTTGCTTTGCTGAGGAGAGAAAAGAAGGAAAATGCAACAGTTTTGGCTTAGGCTGAGTAGTGTCAATAGACTTTCTGCATCTACAAGTTCTCTTTAGTCACAAAATGCTGACAGAAAATAGGCACTATATTTAAGCAGAGCTGATACACCCTTTTCCTGCAAAATTCGTTATTTTGTACTTATCAGACTGCTAAAACACATATAGTGTCCCTAAAACACATATAGTGTGGTGCTTTTGGAATTGCTTTACCTCCTGTGAAGTTGTGGGTTTCTTCCAAATATGAAGAATAATATGGAAATTATATATTGAACAGAAAAAGTAGCTGTCCTTGGGTGACATTTGCATAATCCCTTCATTTCTCCAGTATTTATAAAAACAAACAAAAAACACAGATTAAAAATGAGGAAAAACTCTAAATAATGCCAGTGTGGTATCACCTGCTGAGCTTGGAGGGCTCTTTTGCTTTCCTTTTCTTTCTTTTTTTCTCTGCCATGAGACTTAAATACCCATATTTTAAGAATCTCTGTGATGAAGTGTCATCAGCAATAGGCAGAAATAGCCCTTGGAGTAATGCACTGCAAACAAACACCTCAACCTCAGAGAGGAACCTTTCTGTCACACCACCTTTGCAATCTCCTTTTTCACAAGGCTTTTCAAATCAGCTTAATTGTGATTCTTAGGGGAATCTCAGCTTCCTCTTCATATCAGGGTAATGAAAAATTTAGGTGCTATTTCTGAGCATTACTCTACATCACAACCCTATCTTTTGTTCCAGGTCCTGGCACCCAAAAGACAGTATAGATGTGACTCTAACAACCTCTCCAGGATGAGCTGCTAGTTTCCTCACATGGAGAAAGAACATAGAGAAGACTAGAGAGATCAGGATAAATGAAAAAGCTTCTCAAAATTTTTCTCTCTCTTCTCAAATTTGATCAAAAACATCATGGAGAACGAAATAGGGAAAAGCAAAAATGACAGTCTATGGTCTTTGTGTCACACAGAATATGAAAGATGGGAAAGGACAAAGAGACAAAAGCAAAGGAAGACATAATATAAAAATGAATGAAAGAAAGGAAATAGTTATGGTATGGAAAGAAAGCGAGAGACAAAGTGGCTGAGAAAAGAGGGAGATGAAAATTTAAAGGAAATATGTGAGGCAGCAAAAGAGTAGCTGTACATGTCTCTAGTGGAAAATAATTATGGGGCACGTATAAGCAAATATGACATTAAAAATTACACAATAGCAGATAAGTAAAGGCTGTGGGTAGGTCTGGATAATTCTCCTCCAAATAAGGCAGCTGAAAGTCAGCATTCCCTTATTGCAGCTATTGTGAAGCTAAAGTTCACTTGTACTGAAATGTTTCCTTACTTTGTATCATAGCCTGATAAGTGATTTGTTCCACTGGGAGAAAATGTTTTATCACCACGGCCCATGTGTGTTTTGTTGGCATAGTATCTGAAGTGCAATTATTCAATATAATTTTTCAGCTGGTGGGTATTTGTTTTAATTTTTAACAAAGGCGGGGTAAAAGAAGTGTTTTCCAAAAATTCTAGTTTGTACTTTCTCGTCTCTTCTTTTGCTACTTTTCCTCTCTGCCTACAGCCAGATCCACTCCCTAAAGCACTGAGGCACTGCAGCCCTTAAATCAAAGACCCTTTGAGTGTTTTTAACACGCTGCTCACCCACAGGCACTCACTCCACTTGTTCCAGTGGCTGTCCCCACTGTCCCTGTGCTGATGGACTCGAGGACACCAAGCACTGTCACTTCTGATTTTATCAAGTGGCACTGCAGGGACTTCACACATAGCAAGCCAAGTGCCAAAGATGCACCAAGCCTACTGGTTTTCCCAGCACAACCACTGCTTGGTGACAGCTTTTACAACACTCACACTTGTTAAATTCCTCCTCTCCTTGATTTCGTATGCTGAACAGTAGCCAAAGCCATAATCTGTGATCTTTATACCTCCCAAGAATCTTCAAGACATACAATTCAACAAACAGGTGCCCTCTTACAATTAAAATTACCTGGATATGAGAAAGAACTTTTCCTAAATGTGCCATGTAAATGTCACATTTCTTTCAAGATGCTTTTTTTTTTTCTCTCAGCTCTATTTACATAATAACCTTTATTTTGCTGGACTTCTTTCTCTTTAGTTCTTGAATTATACAGGCTTTACATTAAAATAAAAGTTATCCCTTTCCTTTGCCTGTGCAGACACGTTAACCTTGGACAACTTCCTAGCATAAAGCATGTGATGTTTTATGGTAATGGTACCTTTGACCATTTTAACCAATAATCTTTGAAATGTACATAGAAATTAGGCAAGGTTGGGCAATATGTAAACATTACCTGCCATGAAAGGCTGTTTTACTGTACAACTGCCATAAATCACAGACTTTGTAAAGGCTGATGCTGGGTGACGTACCAACATTCAATAATTAAACAATTTTCTTTCTTTGATGATGGGTGACCATCCCCAAGCCACTGACCACATGTCATGAGATGTGTCCCATGGGATTTCCTTGGAGATAAGTTGCAGATCAAGACATTGGAGTGCTGCTGGACTGCAGGTCTATTAAAAATCAGACAGAGAGTGAAAACAAGGAGAAAGCAATCATACAGAAAAAAAAAAAAAAATGTGGTCCTGGGTAAAAACCAGAACCCAAAATTTCTTTTGGTTAGAGAGCTTACTGACAAGTACAGCCATCATTTCCCAACAAGGAAATGAACTTGTTGATTGTTCCCACTGGTCCAGGAAGAAAAACAAAGCAGGATAAATAAACAGGGTCACCCCAAATAAATATTTGTCTCTAAGTATCAGTGTCAAAACAGCATCCTCCTGGATACAAACTGGCATGATCCTAAATGTTGTCTCTTTTACTGGGATGAGGGAAAAGCTGCATGCAGCCACTGAACAGCTCATGGACTTATGGATACAGAACTGTGGATTAGAACTGTGGATCTAGGACATTGCAGGGAAGACTTGTCCCTCCTTCACCTGCAAAAATCCCCAGGTCAGAGGAAGAAAGTACCAGTGAGAGAAGTAGCATAAAGTCAGTCTCACTTCTCAAGGTGACCTGTCTTCCCCTTCCTCTGAGCCAGTGCTGTTGCCTTATTGAGCTGGCTGAAAACCGAAGGGAATTTTGCCACTTAAACTGTTCACATTTAAAACAAAAAGATTTCCAGAATTCCTACAAGGCAGGAGTGTAATAATAATCTGGCAGCTGTGGAAAATACTTAGTGCAGTATTCTGAGACTTCACTTAAAATGTTGTATCTTAATGCATGGGGTTTCATCTGTGGATTGGTTAAAGGCCTGGCAGCAGGAGTCCTCGCGTGACCATGGACCACTAACAATTCTGAAACACTGTCCCTTACAGCCCAAACTGTTCTGTGATATTTCAGTGGCAGCAGGTTACAATGATCTCTGGGCAGTGATAAGGATCAAAGTGATCACAGGATCAATTAGGTTGGAAAAGACCTCTGAGATCATCAAGTCCAACCTGTGACCGATCACCACCGTGTCACCCAGCCCGTGGCCCTGAGTGCCATGTCCAGTTTTACTTAAATACCTCCAGGAATGGTGACTCCACTGCCTCCCTGGGCAGCTCTCCAATGTCTAATCACCTTTTCTGTGCAAAAAGTCCTCGTAATGTCTGACCTAAGCCTCCCCTGGCACAGCTTAAGACCATTTCCTCTTGTCCCGACACTTATTACTTGGGAGAAGAGACCAACCTCACCTGGCCATGACCTCCTTTCAGGGAGCTGAGAGAGTGACAAGGTCTCTCCTGAGCCTGCTTTTCTCCAGGCTAAACACCACTAGGACTTTGCCAGCTTCACTGCCCTTCTCTGGCCTCACTCCAGCACCAAAATGTCCTTCTGGAAGTGGGGGACCCAGAGCTGGACACAGCACTCGAGGTCCCCAGTGCTTTGGGGCAGCCAGCAGACACAACAGGGTGGTGGCACTGCCCCATTCATGGGTCCAACCTTGAGCTCCTTCCAGCTGGGGAGCACTGAGAAATCAGTGCTGCTCGGTGTACATGTTGTAACTCCAGTTTGCACAGACAAGGAGAAGACACGGTAACACAGATTAGCTCCAATTCTTGTACAAGCTTGGGCTTTGACATGTCTTTCTATCAGCTTGCTGCCCCCTTGCACAACAATCCTCTTTATTTAATTATTACATTTTATCAGTATGAAATGGGAAAAGACCTCCTGAACCACCATTCCCCCTTCTCAGGTGACTCCACAGGTGACTGTATCCCAGAATTATCTTCAGAAACCTGCTCCAACTTCACCTTAAAAATGTTTTGAGGTTTTTTTAACATCATGGCTTAACACAAATATTGAAACATGAGATCCTGATAACATTCTGACTGCAAGCTTTGAAGTAACCTCTGAAAGCCCTACAAGCAGGTTATTTTGTGCCATCAGAGGACTTGTTATTCTGCAATGACATTTGCCTTTCCTCTGAGCATGGCACACCGTGATTAAGAAGTGAGTTGTTTATCTCCTGCTCACAATCACTTTTAAGGATCTGAAATACCCTTTACACATCACCAGCCACCCCTCCTGTGCTCTGTTACTTTGTCATTTAGCTTTATGACCAGTTGAACGTTCTTAAGCCAGATCTGAATGCGTGGGACAGCACAGTGTTTGTTCCAGGCACACGGAGAGAATGCTGAGGTAGGATTTTATACACATCTCTGAAATCCCATGGTGCATTCTCTTATGATCCCTCCACCCAGAAGTTTTATAGAACAGTCAAGCTTCAAGGCCAGGAGTTACCATCACCATCATCTGCAGTTTTTCACCCGCTCAATCCCTTAATGCCCCTAAGGGACTTGCTGTTCCCTCTTAAGTGAATGAACACTCCTGAGCCAAGTAACTTCAGCCTAAAGTAAAATCTGTTCCTCAAGGAAAAAAAAGTCCAGCCTTCTTGACATCACCTTTCACTATCAAATACCTTATCTTAACATAAGAGCTAATAAACTATGAGCGAGCCATCTGCTGACTTCATCAGTAAGTTAAACACACAGAGCTTCAACCCTGCCTCTGTGAAGCAAATTTTTCCACATATCCAAAGCTTTTTGAACTCTCTCTGGTTGGTCACATTCATTTTGAAGAGGATGCCAAAGCAGACACAGCACTGCAGAAGAGGTCTTGGAGTCTGGCTTGGTCCAGATATCCAAAATAGAGGTGTCTGCTCCTGAGGCTCTCCCATGGGCCACACCTCTTCTCTGGAAATCTGTAGCACAACTTCCCTGTGCTGCCCACAAGGAGCTGCTTTTTAGGGCCTGGGAAATGGGAACCATTTCTTTACACCTCCATGAGGAATCCAGGTAAAATTTGTGGGTCACTGATTCTCTCTGGGGATGGGAACAAGTGAGAGAGTATGCTTTTGAGGACATTTATTTCTCACCAGCCCTGATTCAGTTACCTGTTTAGGAGACAGGTTTTTATATCTACATTGTCACAACATTAAACAGATGCAGAGTCAGGGTCAGAGCCCCACTGTGCTGGACATTTCTGATCCGAAACCTAAAGCTGCTCCCTGCTCTAGGAACAATATCTTTTTTTTTTTTTTTTTTTTTTATCTGCAGACTCAGAGTGCTTACAGGGCTTTTGTTTACTGTTTGTCTCACTGTGTTTTATAGTAAAAAATGTAGTAATGATCAGCCTGGTTCTTCTGTGTTTTTTCAATCAGTGCCTTATTTTAATTCTTCCAACTCTCCAGCAGTGTTTACAGTGGTTCAAAGGGCTCGAAAGCTAGGACATCAGAAAGCACGTTGCCAAGTCCATCAGACTAATATGTAGTACAAAATAATAGTAGTCTTCTCTTCTTCTTCTTTTTTTTTTTTTAATCTTTTAATTCCTGGCCTGTAAAAAAAAATTATAAAATTATTGACATTTTAACAGAAAGGGGGAGGATCATGAGATTTGTACAGGCATTAAAAATCATAATTTTCACTTCATTAGAATTTACTTTACTGTCTAATTCTCAGTGATAGCTCTGCTTGTTGTACCTGACTAGCAAAGGTGTACAGTAAAGAAACTGGGGCTAAACTCAGTAGGAAGCAATTGTGGAACACTTTTACCACAGAGAAGCTTTATGAAAGCAGAGATTGTATTCACTGCTTTCACTTGGAAAACAGTGCAGGGATGTGGATGAGGAAAATTTAATTGATACATGCTGTTACTCTTCATTTTGTTCTCTGAATAATAACTGATATAAATTCAAGCCAAATCATTCAACTCTAGATTTATTTAGAAAGAGGGAAAGAAGTAAAGGAGATTGCATCCCATCTAAGGTTTGGCTTACATCTCATAAAGAGATGGGGAAGATGTAGCTGAACTTAATTCCTATTTAACGTTGTGGATTTTGCCTAAATTCTTCTCAAGAAATAAAAATGTAATATATCCTTATTTAGGAAAGAAAGGCTGTGATGAAAATGATGAAGCAAAAGGTAATGGGAAAATTCTGGATCCTGGTGGTCCCTCTGCTTAAGCTGCTCTCATCACTATCATTTTTATGGGCATTGGGCTGGACTGGGATGTGGCTGCTGTTTGTGCAGCAGGTGGATGATGCTGTGACCAAAGCATCCTGGTGGAATTGGTTTTTTTCCAAGTTTGACACAGACTTTCTCCATAGCATTGAACAAATTATCTATGCAAAGAAAAAGCAAAAAGGTAGTGAGGCAAATGCATTCAGGCCAGTGCTTAAACACTGGAGTTTATAGCATTTCAGCTTTAGAAACAGTATGGTTTTTATAAACTATATAATTTTTAAAAGAAACATAACATCAAGATTTACCCTGTTATCTCGTGAAGTGAGTTTTCCCTACATAACAATTTGGATGATTTTTGTTCTTAGTAAAAACAGAATTAAATCCTTAAAGAGCAAAAACAGCTATTTAGAAAAAAAACAATAATAACCAAGCAACAATAAGTGTATGTCATTACTGCACTCCAGAAATGAAGCCCATCTAAAATCTGCTCTCTAAATCTTACTCCATTGAGCTCCTGTGAACACCCTCAGCGAAGGAAGAAGAGATGGCAGAGGACAAATGGATGAAAAGTTCAGCCAATAAAACATAAGAGAAGTGCTTGATAAAACAGGTGGAAAACAGTAAGTGCAAATGTCAACCATGAGTTAAGGAAAGCTGCCCATTTCGTTTTCCTCAGCCTCAGAGGGAATGGTTGGCTAAGTTAGTTTATGTCCCCAGAAAGTGTGGTCTCCCCAGAAATTGCTCTCTGCACAAGAAATTGGAAGGCCACCTCTGCCAACCCAGATCTTTGGACCATTTCATGACATTGCAGAGATGCACAGAAGTATCTGCCATCCTCCCAGGCACCATATGGACCAGAGCCTGGCGATGTTCTTATGAGATTCAGTAATTATATTTTCATTTTCCCTCTTTACGGGAGGGAAACATGCTATCTAATTTTAAAAACCAAGTGGAAACTCCATGGAATAAAAGGAATTGGAAGGACTAAGTGCTGAATTACTGAAGAGTGGAATAACTCACCTTCCAAACTTGTAATGCTTCCAGCAAGAGAAGAGAGACACCCAAATGGAAAAAGGACAGAGGAAACAGCAGTGATTTTGAAGATCTAAATCTTCTCCTCTGTGCTGTACAATGTGTGCAGTTTTGACTTGTGTACACACATGGAGAAAGTGAAATATAATTTCTCCTCTGAAAAGTTAAATTACTTGAGAAGTTTAGAACATTACAGGACATGTTCTCTAACATTTTCAATGAGTTAAGCAAGTCAGAGGAGATGCAGCAACTCCACCTTTCTTCTGTAAGACAATATTGGCACTTCAAAGGTCATGGTGGCCATGGAGAACTTGCTTTTCATGGTCACAAAGTACACCTGAGGAGTGCCAGCACCATTCCTGGTGCTCTGTCAAATACAAAATATACAGAGCTCTCATTGAGATGAATTCCAGGTAAAGGTTCAACCCAGACACTCCAGGAACCAGTGGGAGGGTTGCAAAGTCAGTCACAAGAACATAGGACTCTGTTTTCCAAAAATGCCTTCCTAATGTAGAAATACCATCATCAAAACTGACCTGGACTCTCAAGATTGTAAATTCCACTGACAGACACCTTAGAAATGCCTCTCTGGTTTTTGGTTTTGAAAATGCTGTGCCCAGGAACAACTAAAAGCAACTCACCCTGTGGAAAGCACACGGAGGGAACCGCAGACTCCGTGAATGTCACTGGATTTGGAAAGCAGATCTTGTAGCCACACAGTGTCCCCAACTTCCTGCTTACAAACTGCTTTAGCATTGACTCAGTAGGAATAACACCATCCACTGAATCACCCACCCATCTGCAACACCTGCTCCTTCCTCAGCCATTACGCCTTCCCTGGGATGACTCAGTGGAGCTGCTCTGAGCCTGGGAGATGGGAGAAGACCATACCCAGAGACACATGGGCTGGGGGTAGTCAAGGCCCCCTACTAATTCCTGCTTTTCTGCAATCTGGGATGAAATAATCCCTTGTCCACTCCCTGTGACTCCACACAGTTGGGGGGTGTTTTGTAACTTGTCCAGCCCTGCCTATCTGGAACACTTTTCCTGCCGAGACAGTGACTCACTTCCTCTTTAGGAAGCTCACCCAAAATCCTTTTCACTTTAGCTTATAAACTATTATTAACTCCATCTGTAAAGCAAAACTTTTTACTCATCAGTAGTGCTAAATGGGAATTTTCCAGCAATACACTTTTTTTTTTTTTTTTAATTGGAAGATGTTGATTTGTTAGAACATAAATCTTTTTTAGAAACAAACCAGTTTTGCTTAGGCTTTCATCAGAAAAAGTGTTTGCATCCAAAGAAGGAGAACAGCTTAGCTTAGCCAAGACACCAGTGGTTAGGTCACTGACATAGCAAAACTGAGCTTTTTGGCTACACAGGGATCTGAAACTGGCCACTCTATCCTCCACAGTGCCATAACAGCAATCATCTCTTAGGATGGAGCAAGTTCATGGTCTCCCACTGATGATGTTTTATTGAGTGACCAGTCAGTGTTATCAGAACTTGATCCTGATATCTTCTCCATTTCACATCAGTGTTTAATCCTTAGGTGACTGGCAGCTCAGGAAAACCACAATTTTTTTTTAGTCTTTCTCATTTTCCAGTGAAGCTTCAAAAAATCCCAAGTTGTTCTCACTGAGGAGCAGGATGTTTTCAAAACCTTAAAGGCTGTCACAGAAGAGAAGAAATACAGAAGATTCCAGATGAATTGTACTCACTGTTTTTCACAGAAGTAGTCCCAGGCAGGAGGTCACTCCAGTCACCTCACAAACACACAGGCTGTAGCAGTGGGTTTTTTTAGGACTGGTGGCAAATTTCTTTGGGATGTACCTTCATCAGAAAAGGCATCACTTGAGTCGAAGTGTTTCCTCTGAAGTCCTTTATATTTATTAAATTTCTGATGAATGAGGTGATGGGTTTCTGTGGTCGATGGATACTCCAAATTTGTTAGGACCTAGGCATAACTTCACATTTGGATTTTGTTCAGATGTTAGATTGTCCCTTATCTGTGTGTCTGTTTTTCCATGGGCTGTAAAAGCAAGACTCAGTTATCAAGTGTTCTTTTTTTCTCCCTCTACTTTCACCCATAGCTCAGGATATGTCTTTCAGATGCAGTTTCAGAAATAAACTTGAGATTAAGTTTTGATCTTTAAATATATATTCAGTAGTTTAGTCCTTGAAAATGCTCCTTTTTGCAGCCAGAAGGATGCCATTATCATCTGAACATTTCCCTGTTTTGTGTTCCTATGGGATGGCTCAGTAGGAATCGTGAAGCTAATGGAACTATTCCCTCTCATTTTGGTTTTTGTAATCTGTTATTCATCAAGTGTTGAGCTTCTGGGGATTTTACAAACTATATCAACTATCTTGCACCTCTGGATTGCTCCCCATCTAACAGCCAAGAAATTCTGGAACTGCTGAGCACCATGGTCCTGCAAAAGCAATCATGTGCTGTTCAGCACCCATGTGATCCACACACCCAAACTGGATGGTGGTGATCTTTCTGAAAAGCAAAGGCTTTTGTTGCTATTCAGGCTGGAACACCCTCCTGTATGAGGACACACTGTCTTTTAGTACTGTTTACTTAACTGCAAGGCTCCATGGTGAGAAAGGGCTTCTTTCTGCTAAGAGAACTTCATCATAGGAGATATCTCATTTCTGGGGAAAATGTTTGTCATCTGTTTCTAGGAAAGGCATTATTTCAGGGAGACTTAGCCTTGGCTGTGCCTGCTTTCCATGTACATGCTGTGGACCCATATTTACTGCTAGAACAAAAGGACAAGGGAGGGAAATGTCTGTGCAAAGGAAATTTTCAGCTTAGGAGTGAAGAGTCTCAAAGGGTTTTGACTGCAAAGGAAAAGGAAAGAAAAAATCCAAGCCAATCTGCCTTTTCCACCCCCTCTATTTGTCAGTTGCTCCCCCTCCTTTAGACTGTCAGATTTCACTCCCATTCTACTGTATGGGCACATAAATCTTGCCAGAAATGCTTCACTCACTTAACACCTACCTGCTGGAGCTTAGATTCAGAGAGAGGGGAGAAAAAGCAACCTCAAATCCTGGCAATTCTTATAAATCACAGTGTTGCTAATCTCTTTTCAAGAGAGTCGAATGTAAAGTCATGTTCCTTCTTGTGAAAACATTACTAGCCTGTGGGTGTCAACACAGCCTTCTTTTCCAAGAAATCTGTTGCATCCCACAGCGACTCTAGAGAAATTGCACTCTGATGACAGTGAAGAGAGCCTGCTAGAAAAACAGCACACGCCAATTCCATACAACAGCAACCTCAACAAGCACTTGTTTTTGTAAGATCAGCTCTCTCTAATTTCACAAAAAGCAGAACTGAACTTGACCAAGATATATTTTATGGGAGTTGTTTTTACAACCTCATTGTTGAGAGCTCTTCCCCACCCCAAAATCACATTTTCAGCTTCCTTATTCATTCTGTGCCAAGACACACTATCCCATTTCTTTACAGCTCCCATATAGAATAAACAAGAACATAAACCACCTGGCTGCTACCTTTACACATCCTTCTACACCCTGACTTCTAACAGTGGGACTGGGTCCTCCTCTGGGAGCTCCTCAGCACCAAACTGGTCAGTTACCCTGTTTTGATAAAAGTCTTGTCTCTTCCCGAGGAAAAGATCATCCCCAATCCCTCAGACCATTGCAGAAATCCATCTAGTCATGAGATTTGAGGAAATCCCAAAATACTTCCCAGATTATTATCTGGAAAGTGTCCATAGGCAACTTGCAGGGAAAGAGCCTTTAACAGGAAACATTTTTTCAACTAAGTGAAGGAAACAAGAGTTGCTTTATGAAGAAAGGACAGAAGAATCTCAATTAGTCAGAATGCAGTGCATTACTGAAAGGCAGCAGCCATTAAGTATTTTGTTCCAGTATTTAAGGGATGGCTACAGAGAGGATGAGAACTCCATTTTCCACATGGAAGAGACAAGGGGTAATGGGTAGAAGTTATTCCTGGAGACATTTTGATTACAAACAAGAGAAAAATTTTTACAATGTGAGCAATCAGACATTAGAATGACCTGCCTAGAGAAGTGGTAAATTGGACACTTTTAAGATGCAGCTGGGGAGGCTGTTGGGCTATCTTGTCTAGACTGTGCTTTTACCCAGAGAGGTTAGACCAGAGATCTCTGAGGTCCTTTCCAACCTGATATTTTATGATTCTAATTGCATTTGAAGTCACATTTGGAGTGTGGGTTCTCCTCTATGTTAGAAGTTACCAGAACAGGAAAATAATTTGAATTTGTGTGCATGATGAGGAGCACCATAAAATGACCAGAGATCCTTCTAGTTAATCCCTGAATTACCCAGTCTGAATCATTGGGCTAACAGTTTGGGCATGTGTGTGTTGGGTTTATGTATTCATTTATTTGGGTAGAGAGGAAAGTTCTTACCCATTTGTGTGTGTAACAGTAGTGTCTAGAGCTCAGACCACCACTTTGCCTGGGCTGTGTCCAAAATAATGACTCGGCGTGTGACAACTTCATATGAAGTCATGGGGTTGTCTGAGAAGACTCCACTCTAAACAAGACTGATCCTTTCCAGCCCTCCCACTTCCCTTTTTGTAGTTACCACACTGCCAGGGTGAAGTCAAGCCCCCACCTTTCCAGACTTCCCTGAGAAAGCACATACCAGGCTGTGTCTGTCAGTCTTGCATGCACACCTTAGGCATGAACAGGCAAAGCTTGGTGCCTCACATCCCTTGAGGGGTGCACTTGCTGGCTGATGTGCTGTCACCACGGGATACTTCATTATGGGAGGGTCTGTTAAAAAATAAACAAACTCACAGCTACCAAAAAAAAAAAAAAAAGAAAGAAGAAACATTGTTTAAATGCAACTATTCATATAGAAAAGTACCTGCTCAAGACAAACAAGGAGCTGGTTCCACCTCACACATGGTTCTTCACCTTTATCTTCCAAAGAGCAGGAGGAAGAAGTCACCTCCTCCTCCAAAAGTTCACCCTCTCACTTCATCATTCCTCACTTCCCCAGGAAGTCCTGGGGAACTCTGCTGTTTGTGATTCCCTCTCTCTCCCTCCCAGGTTGCAGCCTGGACTGCCCAGACCCAGGAGAAATCAGCCCAAGATCTGGCTGTGCAAAGGGGATTGGAATAATGACCCCACCTCGCAGAATCAATCAACCCTGCTCCCACCTCCCTGTGACAACCTCTGTGGAGCATCTGTCCTCTCCCAAATCTACAAGTCTGGGAAAATCTGACAAAACCTTCCAAAATCCATCAACAATAAGGCAGGAAAAGTGATGCCTTGAGAGGCTGCCTAGAACAGAGGTTAGACAGTGTTAAAGGAATAATGTAGGGATTTATTAAAAGGCCTTCAAGAGAGACACCTTGGGCAGTACAAGAGCTTGGCTGAGGCTACACCCAAGATGGACCCTGAGTCACACCTTTTCACACTTACATAAGTCCTGGTCCATTTCCATATTGGGGTTAATTGCCCAATTACAGCTTGAGGTTATGCAGTCCCATCCTCCCAGATTGCTCTCCTCAATTCACTGCTGTTTGCACTTTTTGGGGTTGAAGGTGCAAGAGTGTCCTTGGTTCTGGGCTGGAAAAGGATTGTTTTGTCTGACTAAACTGTGAGGAGAACCTGCTAACACTTTATATGAAGTTCAGAGTTATACACTAATGCAGTACAGAATCTGAAAAATATGAAAGCTAAAACTTAAGGCATCAAAAAGAACAGAAGAAAAAGTCACTGAAAACAAATGAACTAAAAGACAAAAGGAAACACACACATGTTTTAGAATTACTGTCTGAGAGATTTGGAAGAAAACAAAAATCATTTTTCTATGAATTGTTTCCTATTAAAATTTTGTAGCAAATTATGACCCCAATAAGAACATTGGCAAGCTGGCACCTATTTAGTTCTGGTTCATTAATCCATTCTGAGAGGTGACAGCCCAGATAATGATTTCTTGGCAAGGCAAAGAGGCAGTTCTTTGGGTAAGTCATAACTCCACTGGCATCACATGGTACCACAATAATTTATACCACACAAGGGCCTATTCCACCATCTGAATTCCCTTGCCCATCACATTGCAGCTTGTATCCAGGCCAGCTTGACTTTTATGGTTAACATCCCCATTGTTTGTTATTCACACTGTGGCAGAAACTTGAAGCCACAACCAAGATGCCTCTTGCACAGGGTTAGATGCTGTGACAACATCTGCAACACCATTCCAAAGAGCTTTCACTCTTCCTCTGCTGTTATCTCTCACACTCCTACCCCCAGTCCATCCAAATAGATTTTCACCAAGTGCTTAAATGGCTGAACTTTGGCCAAGAAGGCACCATGGAATTACTCACAGTGGCAGGCCAGATGAAATGTAAGCATCACCAATTCATCCAATTATTTTTCAATAGAAGCTGGGGCCAGAAGGGACTTTGTACATCATTACTCTTGATATTCCAGACATTCTTGTTTGCAGTTTGGTTCTGCAGAAAGAAATAATAGTTTGTTTCATTGACAAGAGAGGACAAGGAAAAATTAGCAGATTTTATGGGACATAAAAAAGCCCATTAGAAAATGATGTTTAGAGAGAGACATTTTTTATTGTGCAACACAGCTCTTTAACATGTTTCAAAATAAAATATTGATGAAAAGAATATGACTGTGCTTGCCAAATATTATTTTTGAATCATATATAAGTTTAAAGAGATTATAAGAGATTAATATAGGAATGTAATGGGTAAGAGGAGGGGAAAAGTGATTTTCATTTAAAATGCATCTCTTTTTTTTTGGTTCTGTTCACAGAAGAAGATAATAGTGGCTTCCTGAAAGTTGATTTTGGTGACACTTCCCTTCCATGCTTTAGTTAATTTACTGTTCCTGTAAAACTGAACTTCAGCATAAATCCAAACCATAAATCTGGGCACCTCAGGACTTCTGGATTGCTTGAAATTTGAGTCCAGGTCTCTGTTCTGCATATGAGCCAGGACAGAAGTCTAGTCTGAGTGCCCTCAAATATATGGCTCTACTTGTGGGTCCACAGTATCCTCAGCTGGGTCTTCTCTCCACTGGAAAGGCAATTATTAACCAGGAAACAAGCAGGGAGAATCTCTTAAAAATACTTGCAAAATGAGAGGTGAACAACTTGAGCTGGAATCTGCTAGGAAGTGATTCTATAAACAGAACTTCTCATGAATCAACAACCTCTTTAAATTTTTGTTGCAACTTGATGTAAATTTCTGGGTTATTTAAATTTATGTGAAATTGAGATAAACCTCCAAGATTCACTCACTTTTAATAGCATGAGATACAGACTTCTCAAACTTGCTGTGAAAGCTGGAATCTGGGCCAGCTTTTCATCCACAAGCCAAACTTAACATCAGTAAAAAAGACATCACACTCTTCTCTCATTTCCTATACAGTTTAAGGAAAAGAGGAAAAGAAAAAGCCAGAAAAAAACCCGAAGAAACAAAAAACAAATCCCCCCTCCCCCCCCAAAAAAAAAAAAAAAAACAAAAAAAAAGACAAACCACCAAACAAAAACCACCAAAAAGAAAAACAAGAATATCCAGGACAGAGAAAAAATTTATTTCTGAAAAACACAGTCCTTTCTCATTCTGGCATTTCCACTTCAATCAGATGCTTTGTTTCATACATTTAGCAGCTTGCATGCATCCCCACTTCATCCTGGGAAATCCACAGTCTCTTTACAAGCAGGGCACACCTCAGAGGTGACCCAGAAACCCTCTCAGCAAAGCACTTGCCTGCA
Organism: Taeniopygia guttata; assembly: GCF_048771995.1. Classification (NCBI taxonomy): domain Eukaryota; kingdom Metazoa; phylum Chordata; class Aves; order Passeriformes; family Estrildidae; genus Taeniopygia; species Taeniopygia guttata. The sequence goes on along the minus strand of NC_133024.1, from coordinate 109,543,475 downwards.
CCCGTCAGAGGCTGAATTGGCACCTTAACCCATACCAAGCCACCTCTGCCAGCTCCAGGCAGGAATTTTCTAACTCCTTGTTCCAAAATTTAAAAAAAAAAAAAAAATCTCTCCAGCCAAAATCCCCTCCTGGCCTGCAAATATGTTCAGGCATACACCTCTGTGTTGTAAATGAAATATCTGGCTTGCTGCAAAGCCGTGCTGAAGGAGCCAACTGGAAGCGAGCAGAGCGAGCGCTGGGAGAAGGTGTTTGAGCTATTGAATTTAGTGAATTCATGTATGTCTCATCCAAAGCAGAGTTGCACATTTCCCTTCAAGAGTCATGTTGGTGGGGATGAATTTACCACCTGGTCTTTTCATGCCCAGTAATGGGTGTTTTGAGGAGGACTTCTTGGATTGCCTCATGTGGAAGATACTCATCTTTCGTCCTGCTTGCAAAGGGGAGCAAAGCCCTTATGCCATCCACTGACTTCAGCAGGAAGAGTTACTCAAGATGTCCTGTTTAGTCCCAATAATGTGATTATTGTGCCCAGACTGTATCTTTTCAAGGCCAGGCCAAAGAAAGTGGGGCCTTTGAAACCACTAATGAACACCAGTCCAAAAACTGCAACTTCTACATGCCTTTGGATACACAAAACATTTCTAACAGCTTAAAATTTGGTGTTATGTTTTTTCTGCTTTCTAGATTTCAGCACTTTTTAAAGGGTCACATTAGTAAGAGGGGGAAGAAAAAGAATATTCAGTGGGACGGATTTTGCATGTTTCTTAAGGAACTAGGAGGGTGACTGATCACAATTCCATCTGGGGCAATGAAAAGACCAAAGCATGAAACCATAAACTTTCATTCTAAGAGTAAATTGGTACTGAAAACTGTCTGAGTCAGTGCCAACAGCCTGATTTCTGATCTTTGGTATACATGCATTCATGTTTATTCCAGTGTAATACATGAAGTAATATGAAGTAATAATGAAGTAATGAGGTAATACTGAAATAATGAAGAAAACCTGTGTTTTCCCAGATAGCAGTAGTAGAGTATCTAGCAGTCTTGCAAAGCTGTGCAAGGTTTGCAAACCACCATATCAAACATTTATTGGGCAGAGTTTATATTTTACCATAATTTTCCTCCAGATTTTATTCTCTTCAGAAGTCAACAAAGAAAAGCAGAAACAAAGGCTGGATGATTCCACAGGGATCATGGGTCTATTATTTTCCCGAGGGCTTGACTCTCCACACCCAACAGACATCTGACTGATCTGGTATCAAAAATCCCCAGCAATAAAGAATCTATTAAGCTCTTGTTGAATTTGGCACACGGTAATTCAAATTAAATTCCTAAAGGTAAAGAGCAACTGTCAGGCCCCACATGTGTAGGAGGACACAATTGTGCTGCAAATTGTGGGAGGCAGCACCGACCATGTCAAACATGATGGTTCTAAGAAGAATCCATCCAATCTCCACAAGCTGAGCCTTGCAGGCAGCTGCTCATTCTCCTGTGTCCTGAATAAGCAGCTCTTCCCCTCTCACAAGCATGGAAAACAGCTTTTAAGAGGGGAGAAAAGGGGAAGAAGCATCAGCTTGGGAAAGCATAGCCACTCTGTACACATGAATACCAGGAACACCTTTAGCAGCAGTATGAGTTAACTTAATTTCACACTTCCCATGTGTGGATGCCCAACTGGTGAATGCAACTCCTACACATCATCCATGTGCACGTCCCCATCTTCCACACACTAAAGCACAGCAGATCCTTTGCCACTCATGCCCACCTTCCCAGAGTCCAGCTCCTCCAGTGTTCAGTGTGTGTAGAAAGCTTTCATGGGCTTAGAAAGAAACTCTTCCATCCCGGGAGGTTTCTGTTCCCCACTGCCGTCCTTTGGGAGCTGTGATGTTTCCCCAGTGCTCTCAGCCTGCCACACTTTGCCTGTGTGAGGTCTCTGCATTTGGGCTTTTCCTTCATTCACCAGCAAGGGGAGCAGAGGACAATGTTCTCCCTGGAGTCCTGGCTGCAAGATTTACAGTCTGGGATCTGTCTGGGATTTTTTCCTCATTTGACAGCCAGGTCCTTTGACACCTCAGGTACTGTGCTGTCATAGGAGTCTCCAGGGCCAAGCCTGCTGAGATGCATTTCTTGGTACCCAATATGGAGAGACTTTGGTGGGGTAGCATCCTCAGGAGAAACTACCAGTGCTTTTCTAAATTCCTCAGGGAGCTATTGCCACATCCTCCAGGCTTTGCAGGCTCAGCAGGCATTGCCCTGTCACTCTGTGGCTTTTTGGACTGCAGTGTTGAGGGGCAGTGAGAGATGGCTGCTCCCTAGGAAAGGGGAGCCAGGAGCCCAGACTCATAACAAGGCATCAATGCATCAGCTCCAGGGCTGTTGGATTCATTGTGCAGTTCCCTGCCCAGGCAGAAAAATAAATTGTTAAAAAGAAAGAAAAGTGTAGCTGTTTCCCAACCAAAGGAGCTGAGTTAACCGAAGAGAAGAACCCAAGGGTCAGGACCATGCAGGCAGGAATGGGGCAGGGTATGGCAGGACTAGAGGAGGAGGAAGGGTGCAAGGTGGTGTTCTTGGAGGTGGCAAACCATAATACTGGTTCACCTGCTGTGGGTGAGCACAAATTGATCACCTCTGTGCTGTGCAGCAGGAGAAGCCCTGGAGAGCAGCTCTCTGGAAATGGGAGCTGCATATCCTCCCCTGGTAACCACCACGTGATAGCAGGAGACCTCTGCTCTCTGAAGCATTTTTGTGCTTACAGATAGTTAAAAAGCAGTGCTGTGCTTGTTCTTTCCTTTTTTTACCTATGGATGGGAGTAAAGAGCTTTTTACCTCTGAAGTGCCAAATCACTAGGCTTACAATAAATGTATCCACTTTAACAAAATGCAAGACATAGAGAGCGTTCACAACAGTTAAGAAGAATAGATTATCACATCAGCCTTGGCAATTTTTATAGTTTTCCATGCATTTATACATTTCATGTGGTGCAGCTGACGTAAAATACAACCCAGAAAAAACAAGTTGGCCCAGCTTGGAAAAATCTCATATGCTTCAAGGTATTTGCCTAGGCTCACCAAGCTCATTTTTTGTTTTGCATTAAAATTCTACAAGGACACAGAATTAACCACACACCAGCTATTTCAGACCTGGCAATGTGATATTTAAAAGTTTAATTTTGTAACCTTAAACCTGTAACTTGGCCCAAATCACCCTAATATACTTTCCTTGGAGCAGCTTTTTAATATAATCTTTAGGAACTGTATATATGCTGTGCATGAATCTTGTCCTTAATTTTGTATTTTCTATACAATTTTTAAAAGCTAAATATAATTATTAATTTTACCTGTTTAAGCATATAAAACTCAAATATGTATTAAAAAACTGCACCTACTTAAAAATATTCAAGCAGATATAGAAAGTATAGAAATGCGATAGTGTATTCAACTTAATATTTTTTTTAATGAAGGTGTTTTGGTATGAGGACACAGATAGAGGTTTTATTCTCTTCGAGATATGTTTTATGTTATATGTTTTATCCCAGAGAAGTTGTGAGTGTCCTGTCCTTGGAGTGTTCCAGGCTGGGTTGGACAGGGCTTTGGGCAACCTGGTCTAGTGAAAGGTGTCCCTGCACATGGCAGGGGGTTGGAACTGGATGATTTTTGTGGTCTCCAACCCAAACCCTTCTGTGATACATGACTGCCAAAAAATCCTTTCCAAAAGAATGAAATAAAAGCTATTTTATTTTTCTCCCTAGCACAGTATCTTTATTCTGTCTAAAGCAGATTATGATGAAGACTAAATGCTTTTTGTCACTTGGTCTTGTTGCAGAGAAATCTGAATCCTGTCCCTGCCAGGTGAGTTTCAGGACTTGTTAGGGTCCAAGCCAGGCTGATGCAGGCAGCTATAGCCAGGCACTGGTCCTCAGCACTTTTCCAGAAGAGCAGGTAAGGAACTGCAGAGCCGTGGCACACGCTGGCACCTGGGCTCATCCCCTGATGGTTTTGTGCAGCTCGCCTGGCAATGTCTGTCTCCTGCCCTGCCCAGCCTCCTCTCCCTCCTCTTTTTCCTCCTCTTCCAAGCCCCAGTGAAGCACAATGTTTCTGTGCCAAACACGCTCCCATTGTTTCCCCTCTAGGACACTGAGTGCAGCATAATTCATTTCCCTGATTTGGTTCAGGGAGAGCACCAAGAAAGAGACTTGAAGAGCTCCATATGTTTAGCCTGTCAAAGGAAAGATCGAATACTCTTTTATTATAAGTACCTTATGTACTTTAATCAAGCAGAAGCCAAACATGAATCAATATCTGGGGGTTAAATCTGGGAAAATTCAAATGAGAAATAAGGCACAGTGTTCTAAGATAATGATTAATTATTTTCCCAAACTACCACATGAAGAGATGAATTTTTTATCTCAAGCCCAGATGCCTTTCTGTAGGAGATGCTTTAGGCAAATACAAGATGTTGAACCCAGGTAAAGGTAATTGGGTGAAATATTCTGGAAGTCAGACCACTAGCTTTCTTGGGCTTGAAGTGCTGATATCTTGATATCTAATAATCACCTGATTATAAATTGTATTTAATTAGAACACAAAGGATTCAAGGCAAAAGAAAAAAAACAAAACCAAAACAAACAAAAAAAAAAACAACCAAAACATTTTAGAAGATTAAAAAGCCTATCCATAGTTTATGCCTTTCAAATCTGTAAAACCACAAGAAAAGATGATCATATTCCCTTCACCATGGAAACACAAGTACACTAAAGAAATCAAAATGTTGGTTGTTGTCTGATAGAAGACAAAATGGGACACAAGAGCTGTGAAGTGAATGGTTAAAAATTAATTTTAAAAGGAAAAAAAAAAGCATCTTGTTACAGACAGAACTTTTTTAAAGACTGAAGGACTCAGTCTCTAAGATGCATCCTGTGATTGCACTGGGAGGAAGGCAGCAAAAACCACATTTCTTTGGAATGGCACTGGTAAAACCCAAAAACCACACTCAGAAAACCCAACATGCAACAGCAAGTTGAGGGGGAAGGTTGTAAGGTAGCATGGCAAGATAGAAGATAATGAAAAATGAAAATCAGGCTTTCCTAAAAGTTAGGCCAGCAAGTATTATATGAAAAAATTAATGACATTTCCCAAATCTAAATTGATTTTAATATCATTCACTTCTCTTGTGATAATGGAAGGACAGCAGTGTGGGGTTGTTGCTGGCCATTTTTCAGTTTAGCAATGCTTTCTGTTGCTAAGACACAGATGTGATTTTTCAGACTGCCTGAACATGACTACCAGTTTCTATTAGAAAAGAGTTATTAGAAAAACTCTATTAGAATAGAGTTTTCTATTAGAAATTAATGTGTAAAGTGACTATTTCACAGAAATAAATGTCATAAACATGAGGAAGTACATACAGAGTAGGACAGCTGTAAATTCACAACCTCTTAGATATTGTTTCTTTTTTACCTGGAGTAAATCAGGAATAGGTTGGAGTAAGTAAGGGCTGAGGTTTCTTTAGCTCTCAGAAGCTTCTGGGAGGACTTCCCAAAGTCATGGGACGTGGCAGCCTGTCACTGAGGGATAACATGGATTAGGTAAGTACATTCAGCTTCACCTCTCTTTTTCTTCTGAAAAAAGCACCTTTCTTTTTTTCTTCCCTCAAAGCAACCACAGCAGTTAGCCAATATTGAATACCTTGAGGGTTGTTTCTATTGGGAAAAGAAGCCAGTGCTGGAGCTGGGTGCTTTGTGCAAGGCTTATTATTGAAAAAGGATGTCAGGAGCCCTATTTCCCTGAACTCAGCATGGACGGACAATAGGACGCAGTTTCTATTTCAAGACTCTTTTCAGCCAACACAATCCATAACAGAACTTCTTTTTCCCCCTGGTCTCTCTCTCTCCACAGCTTTATCTGAACAGCAGATGACAAGTAATTTTCTGGTGTGTCCTCATTTTCCATCTCTCTCTATTACTTTTCCTGCAGACGGGGCATGCACACTCAGCTGGTATTAATTCAGTCCCTATGTCTTTTTGTTCTCTGTGTTCCCATTCAGGCTACCATTTTAGATGGGTCTCTCCCACGAGGAACAAAGAGGCCATTAATTTCTCCACTGTTTCACTAATTCAAAGGTATTAATGCTCACCAGATTCAGAGCAGAGATGTGACTGCATAGGGATCAAAGACAAGATTTGCTGAGGGCCATCCACTCAAGACAGCAGCACCTCAGCTGTAGCTCCCTCAGCCTCTCCACTTGGCTTGCTGGCAAGTGCAGTGACAAACCACTGAGGACAAGCTTCTCTCCTAACACAGATCACTTGCAAGCCAAAAATTTCATTTGCTGAAAGCTGTGCCATACCAGTTTATGTCTACTTGAGATGCAACTTTCTAAGGTTGTAAAGTCAAAAAGGGGAAATAGTACCTCCAAATACGAAAGGGTAGCTGCCTTCCTATGCCAAAAAGATGATTTTATTTCATTGTCACATTTCTTGTTCTTTTTGTGGCATGGTCTATGCTTGATTTCAGTCTAGACCACACCCTGGCTCACTGTGATGGAATGCTGTGCATAATAGACAGGTGGGCAGCGAGAAAACCCTCAACAACCCAAAAGATGATGTGAGACACAGAACACAAGAAAGCAAACGCAAAAAAGCTTCAGTTCAGTTCCTATCTAAGCAGAAATCACTGTTTGTTTATTACTTGTTTTCCAGGGGTTTTTTTTTTGCAAGTAGGTTGTTTCCTGTCAAGCTGAGCTGCTGTATTTTGAAGAGCCCTGTGATAGAAGAGCATATAAAACTCGAATGTCCAAATGCAATTTTTAAAAAATCAGGTCAGATAAATCCTATGAAGAGGGTCAAACAGTAGAAAGAACAGAGAGAACAAAAAGGGGGAAAAAAATGTATGGCTGTCTTTCCTGTTCTCATTTAACCTGAATAAGAAATTAAGGTGGAGAAGAGGGAAGGAAGAGGAAAGACAGAACTAGAACAAAATTATTTCAGAATCTTTTACAGATTACAATCTTTATATTTACATATGAAACCAGACTGGACAAAGCACTAAAAATGCACTGTATCTCATTGGGAACAATCCTATATAGCAGCAGGGAAATACAGCAGTTGACATAAATGGCCTTTTTCTATCATTAGCCTCTGTGATTCCATACCCATTTCATTCACAGCATGTATCCTTCTTACAAGTCTCTCTGTAATAATAGTTCCAGAAATACAATCCACCCAGCCCTCATTCTCTGCACTACTGAGGAGCTGGTGCTTTTTAGTGCTTGTCATATTGGTATGGACATTGATGACAGACATCCCGATGTTCCTCTCTATTCCATTAGTTTTATACCATTATAATTCATGCAGGGAGAAATGTACAAGCAAAATGTCTCACACAGGTTTTGGGGTGATTTCTGCAGAAAGAACAGAGGATGCAGCGTGCTGTAAAAGTCCTGGAGAAAATGAGCACTGTTATCTGTCTTTGATGTACACAGAAATTACTTATCAGCCATTAAACAACTGCCTTGACTTTTTACACTTTCTCCCAGTTGTCCAGGCCTAGAGTTACCTGTCTTGATTACACTAAAGATGTTTTGTAAGCCTTGCAGCAAAAGCTATTTTTACAGGGCAAATTCCCCTGACCTGATAATAATAGGGGATTTGTCATTACCAAAAATATTTGGGATATGAAGAGTTCCTGTTAACAACAGAATAAAAGTAAAAGGCATATCGGGGGTTTTGGTTAACACCAGAATAGCCCTTAAAGCACTCTCTGGGAAGGTAAAAGGCCATATAGGGCATCTACTGTAGGTTTTGAACCTTACCCAGCACTCAAATGTCATATATTGTCCTTCTTTTTTAAAGTTACCACTTTGCAGGAGACTCCAACTTGTTTAAGTATGTGGATACTCTGACTGAAGCCAAAGTGATCAGGAACTTTGGTCAATCAGTGTTTTGGTTTTTCCCAGGCTTTTCCCCAGAGGTTATCTGAGGATCACCTTTGATGTGACATTCTGGTTTCTCTGTATTGTTACAGAACCCACCTGGCTTGGCATGCAGGTCTATAATACCAGGCAAATACTATGGAGGCTGATATTCTTCTCCATAAATTCAGCTCCTCATTGCAGGCTGGTGGATTTGTTGTTTGGTGTAGGACAAGGGGGACCTTTGGGCTGACTGGCTCAGATTTCTTGTATGAGGAGAGGGGAGGGGAGAGGGGAGGGGAGGGGAGGGGAGAGGGGGGGGAAGGGGAGGGGAGGGGAGGGGAGGGGAGGGGAGGGGAGGGGAGGGGAGGGGAGGGGAGGGGAGGGGAGGGGAGGGGAGGGGAGGGGAGGGGAGGGGAGGGGAGGGGAGAGGAGAGGAGGGGAGAGGAGAGGAGAGGAGAGGAGAGGAGAGGAGAGGAGAGGAGAGGAGAGGAGAGGAGAGGAGAGGAGAGGAGAGGAGAGGAGAGGAGAGGAGAGGAGAGGAGAGGAGAGGAGAGGAGAGGAGAGGAGAGGAGAGGAGAGGAGAGGAGAGGAGAGGAGAGGAGAGGAGAGGAGAGGAGAGGAGAGGAGAGGAGAGGAGAGGAGAGGAGAGGAGAGGAGAGGAGAGGAGAGGAGAGGAGAGGAGAGGAGAGGAGAGGAGAGGAGAGGAGAGGAGAGGAGAGGAGAGGAGAGGAGAGGAGAGGAGAGGAGAGAGAGGAGAGGAGAGGAGAGGAGAGGAGAGGAGAGGAGAGGAGAGGAGAGGAGAGGAGAGGAGAGGAGAGGAGAGAGAGAGGAGAGGAGAGGAGAGGAGAGGAGAGGAGAGGAGAGGAGAGGAGAGGAGAGGAGAGGAGAGGAGAGGAGAGGAGAGGAGAGGAGAGGAGAGGAGAGGAGAGGAGAGGAGAGGAGAGGAGAGGAGAGGAGAGGAGAGGAGAGGAGAGGAGAGGAGAGGAGAGGAGAGGAGAGGAGAGGAGAGGAGAGGAGAGGAGAGGAGAGGAGAGGAGAGGAGAGGAGAGGAGAGGAGAGAAGAGAAGAGAAGAGAAGAGAAGAGAAGAGAAGAGAAGAGAAGAGAAGAGAAGAGAAGAGAAGAGAAGAGAAGAGAAGAGAAATGTTCCATGCACAGATTACTCAAGAGCCTCATCAGCCCTTTCCCTGACGTGGAGAAAGGTAACTTTTCTGTCAGAACTAGAGTAGGCAGCCCTTAACACGTTGATCATGAAGTGACTTTGGCTGTTTCTGACCCAGTTGCATCATTTTAACAAGGGAATGAAGAGCACTCCTCATGAAACCACAGGCTTCCCACTCAAGCTGTCTCGCCTGCGATGTTTAATATTCCACTCCGCTGACGATCGTTGCAGCGCTACGTGCAAGGACAGGAGGATCAAATGCCTGACACTTCCTCCACTTGAATTTTTCATTCTGGACACCAGTCATGCCCTGGCCCCATAGCAGGAGTAACAGCCAAGGCAGCTTGTGCAAAAGGCCTGAAATGCCATGTTTTACAAGCTGAAATACGAAGTGATAACTTCAGGAAGTTTGTTCATGCTTTGGATTGGTGACTGAGGGAGGAAGCAAGTGCATGGTTTCAGAATGAGTGAATTATTTAAGCCAGCAGTCCAGAAATGCAAAGGAGGGATGTCAGGCCTCTGGATGAAGCTAAACTGGACTGTATTCCCTTGTCATCTACAACAACAGTGTGGGTGTTCTGAATGCTACCAAATTCTGGGTTTTGACATGAAATTGTGCATCACCAGAAAAAAAACATCTGTTCAAATTTTCTTCACCAACACTTCTGTAATTTAGCAACTTGCCAGTTGCATAATAAAATCAAACTGGGCATGTTGCCTTATGTTTGGCGCTTCAGTTTATTTACATTTTGCAAAGGTGCCCAAAGATCATTGGGCAATGACTGATGAGAAATTCACACTATTACTGCAGGTTCTTAGATTATTAGTCATTCTTGGACAACTGAGATAATGTCACATAAAAGCTGAGAGAGCCAGAGGGCTTTCTTAAATCTGCTTTTCTAAGCTAATGAGGTTTGTCTGTTTCCAGTGTACGTGTATTTTAATTATGTGCGACTATGAGACCTGGCAATACTTTTTGAACCTGTTCACCAATTTAAAAGGCAAAAAAATCTAACAGGAAGAGGGGAAAAGTTGTCAAGGATATAAATTTCAGCCAAATTAATTGAAACAGAGAGAGAAAAAGCTAATTTAAATCTACATGGGAGAGAGGAAAGGTCAAGAAGGAGAGAAGGAGTAAGAGAGACTATAAATGGAGAGACTATAAATGGCTGTCTGTAAGGGAAAACTTGAGTTACAGTTCATATCTTAGCAAAACTGAAGTTGATCAAACTCAAACAAAACCCACAGTAAACGAGACTTCCTTTATTCTAATGCTTGGGGATATACTTGGGGTTTGAGTTTCTTTATGCAATTGCATTTTCCTGCAAAATATTCTTTACACATATTACTCAGCTACATATAAAGGTGTTTTAAACAAGAGGGGTGGCTGGAATATTAAATGAACAAATTTAGAAGAGAGGGAGGCATTCGATTGTACCAACTGGACTTCACCATCTCACTTTCCTTGGCATCTAGAGAAAACTCCATTAGAAAAGCAAGAAAGCATGACAAAGTAAACCACAATTTTTTCCCTACTGAGAGCTTCAGGCATACAAATGAGTTCTTGCCAGATAGCAAGTGAGATTGTATCATTTCCAAACAACTGACTCAAAGAAAAAAGTAAAATGCAGGCACCTTGAGAATTCTCTCAGACTCAAAACTGCAGAGATCGTTATGCAGACTTAAGCTTTGCTCTTGGATTACAAATGTTTGTGCCAAATTTCAGTTTCCGATGCTTTTGCCTGGGTGTGTGTAAGTGTGAAATTATTAATCCTTGAAAGCAGGGATTCATAATAACAGAGTTATTGACATTTTCTTGGCTCTAGCATTGCAGATGTGATGCTAAAGACAAGAAACATTCCCACTGTTTGATGAAGAGGGTACCCAGGAAACACCAGCTGTAATCATTCTCCAGGCAGAAGATATTTTCTGTCATCTGGTTCTTGACAACTATAAATAAAGGGCTCAATCTGATTTTTATACACTATTTCTACACTGTAAGAGACAGAATGATATATCCCACAGTTTGCAATGGAAGCCATATACGAAGTGATGAGATTATAAACAAAGTATGTGTGCACCACAAACATTTGTATTTTTAGCAGTGTTGTGAAGCAGAGTCTCACAACTGCACTTGTGGGCCTTGGTTAATGCAGAAACACCATTTCTGGTACTGTAGCTGAAGTGTTTCAGAGAAATGTTGGAGGACAGGCAGAAGATAAAATCAGTACTTGCTTGCCTGCATGAAAGAACTGCTATTAAAAGCTACCAAAGTGAAATGCTACCACTAATTTCTTTTCTCAGGTATGTCAAACTGATTTATTTGAAAGCAGAAATACAGAAAATACAGTGTGGTGCCCAGCCCCAGGCCTGGAATATCTCTAAACAAAGCACCAACACTCCTTGGGAGAGCAGGGGGGTTTAAGAACTCTAGCAGAACACAGTCCTCCTCTGGAGCTCACAGCTGAGCTCTGCTCTCCTGCTGCTCTGCAACAAGGTGGGAGCCCACCAGGAAAGGCTCAGGAGAGGTAACCAGTGAAATCTTCATTGTTAGAGGAAACAAAAACCATGGAATTGTCTTTGCTACTCAGTGTGATTCAGAGGGCCCTGAGCTCACAGTGGTGCAAATCAAACAGCTTAACACACCTGGGCAAGCCACCAAACTCAAGCTTATTAGATTTTTCACCAGCAGGACAGCAATGATGCAGCTGTGCTGCTTCCCAGCAGAGTCAGAATGACTGCCAGCACCTCTACAGTGAGCTCCAAGCAGTTGGGTACCCTTCCCTTCCCTTCCCTTCCCTTCCCTTCCCTTCCCTTCCCTTCCCTTCCCTCACAAAACACAAAACTACTGAGTGAAAAGGTGTAAGAGATACCAATCCAACACTCTGCATTTGAACATTTAATTTCATTTTCTTGTGATTAAAACTCTCTTTATATTCTGTTGCCTGAATCAGCATGGGCTCCCTTGACACCATGCTGAGTTCCCAGAAAAATGTGTTCCTCTTCCCTCCTTACCTCTTCTTGCAGGATTGTGGCCGTTCAGCCGCATGGAATCTGTCACCTGCCCAGTTGCAGCCAAAAAGTGAAAAACAAAAAGCCGAGAAAGCTCTAATTGCCAATGTTCACATCATCAAATCTGTAAGGAGAATAAAGTTTCACACCCATTCCCCAGCTCTGGGGGGGTCGTGCACATCTCTGGGAAGGAGATCTCCCCTTCTGGCCATTCTCTGCTGCCAATCTGCCCTCAGATCAGGCACAGCTTTTCCAGGAGCTCAGCCCTTCCCTGCGTGGCAGCGGGGTCGGTTTGCAGGGAATGGCCATGGGAAGTTCTCAGGCTATCTAATGACGGTGCCACATGGATGTGTCACTGCTGTTCCCACCAGGCACCGCTGAGCCTCGCACCGAGCCTTGCAAGTGAGAAATCAGCTGAATCTAATCAGAAGGAATGGCATAATTAACACGAATTCTGCGAGGAGCTGTTTGTTGAGTGATATGCAGCTCGCTGTTTAGTGGCTCATTATTCAAGCAAGCCCGGGTAAAGCTTTGCTGTCTCCACGGAGCACAATGTAAATAGAAAAAAAAAAAAAAAAAACAGCTTCACTTTCCCCATCCTGTCACTGTAGACCATAATTTAAGCTGATCATACTTTTCCATTTTTCACAGAATTTTTCTGCAGTGTGGACAGGGGCATCTAAAGTGTTATTAAAATATGTTAGGGAGGCAAGCTGGCCAGGGATGGTTGGAGAGGGCAGCCCCACTGCTTTCTGGCTGCTCCCAAGTCTGCTAAAAGGATATAATCACAGATTTCTGGTGAGACAAGCAATATATCAGTGAGGCAAGTTCTGCAAAGCATTTCAAGATCACACGGTGAGGTTGTCTTGGAAAGCAGCTTTCTGTTTGGGAAATAACCAGATATTGTCAGGAAAAGTGGGATCTCACCTGTTCCACAGCTCTGCATTGTATGCAAAGAAAAATTTCAGTCAAAAGGCAGGGAGGAGCAAGAGGCATCAAAGTGGCTGCTGCTGAAGGAGTAGTTCCAACATGACATGAAATACTGCCACTGCCTCAAGCCAACCAGCATTGCTTCTGCCCCACCATCCACCTCAGAGCCTGCTAAAAGTTCTTCTCCCTACTGCCAAGGACTTGTGTGCTAATGGACCGCTGACAGATGGGTGAGAACATTCTTCTCTTTTTCTTTTTTATTTTTCTTTTTTTTTTTTTCCTTTTTCTTAATGTCTAAGAAAAAACCCCAGCCCCTTGGGAAAAGAAAAATGCCAGCCATTCCTCTGCAGTCTTAAGGAAACAGGGGCACCCCCTGTTGATTTATATAACTTTTTAAAAAAGAAAAAAAAAAAATCAAAGCCCTACCATGTCCTTGGGCACCATGCTTTCTTCCATTTTCTGCAGGAAATGCACTCGTGTAACAGCTGTTGACACATCCAAGTTGTGCTCCACAGCTGCTGCTGACCAACAGCAAACAGGAGGCCACCACTGTGGCAGGACAAGGACACCTGAGCAGTGTGCCCCAGGTTTCAGTGTAAATCAAGGCCAACACATGACCAAAGCATAATTTAGCTGGAGAGCAGCACAGTGAATGCTCTCCCATCTTTATTTCACCCTTTTTTAGTGCCCACAGTTCCAAAAATGTCTCTGCCTAGGATTTCCACAAGTCTGCCAGAGATGTCCTGAGCACAAATGAGTGTGTCCATGCAGGATACTGCATGCTCATGGGCCTTTATCCATCTTGACCGCGCTTGGGCAGAACATCTGCCTAGGATTCAGATTTACCAGCTGTGCCTTCTTTCTCTGCCCAGAAACTCTGTCCAGACAAAATCTGAAAAATGCATGCCCATTTGGCCTGAATTTCTCAATGTTCAGCAGTCCAGAAGGAGCGATATTTCCTGACAGAAAATTAGACAAGATCAAGAAAACCCAGACAGGTGGCAGTTGTATCTCCTATGACACAGATGGACTGGATGCATCCTCTCTTGGAAAACACTTTCATCCTGACACCTCCATTTCAATAACTTCTATTAAAAACTGGACCCCACTGCACCAATTCACCCTTGTTTCTTCAAATCCCAGCTCAGCCTTACTCCTGAGTTCCTGCTAGTGAGCCCTGACTGGCAGCAAAGGAAATAAGAGTGTGTTTGTAACTGTGGGGGTTTGGAGAACCAAAAGTAACCTAGGCAGTCATTGGAATGGAAATATGGGGAGGTTGGTCATACATGGAAGGGGTGTCTCAGTGGAAAGAGAAATAGAGACCAGCCTGAAATCCATTGCTGTGATGACTCAGAAATGAAGGGGCAGGAAGTGTAGACTGAGAAGCAAACCATCCCACAACTGAGAGACACGATTTCCAAATGAGCTGCAATTTGGCCAAGCTATCCCAAGAGCAGCAGGTATGTTTGTGGTAGAAAAGATGTTTCTGGGGAACATGAAGCTGTGCCTTAACTTCATCAGACAGGCAGCCACACCTATAAGGTAAGAAAACCCCCTCCTAAAATAATAGCTCAAAACAAAAATAGAACAGCCAAATGTAATTCCCCCCCACCACCCCATTTTCTTATTTCTTTTTCTCTCATTAGACACATTAGATCTGCTGAAGGGATTTTTTTTCCCTATTCATGTTTCATGAATGCAAAAACATGTGCAATGTGTGCAAATTAAGGATATAATTGACAGACAAATGGCAGCTGCCAAAACCAGGAGGGAAAAGTTTCTAAAAGCTCAAGGTTTCACAGATCCTTTCTGTTGTATTGTGGTTTTGTGTTTCTTGTTGTTTGGTATGTAGTAGATTCTGGTAAGAATCCCCCAAACTGGTGTTTTTTATGATTTGAAGTACTCTGTCCATTATTTATGTCGGAATCAATAGAACGGTTTATATAAAAAAGATGCAGCAGTCAATTCAAAAAGAGCAATTTGTATGCAAGTGGAACTGATCAATCCAATAAAAATGATTGCCAAGTCTCCTGAGACTTATAGAAATACTTTCAATAAATGCATTTTTAATAAAATAGCAATGAAATACATCACAACATAGGAGTCAAATGGAAAGCAAACGTTTTCTGAACAACTGAGGAAAAGAATTTACTCTTTTCTTATAGTCTGTTTTCATTCAATTATTGATGCAATATGGGTATTTTAGTATGGAATATTATTTGTTTTTAATTCCTGGATTGCTCACTCAGGTCCCATTTGTCCATGCAGTTATTTCAGTGGAAGTGCCTAACTCCAGGATAACTTCTGTTCCCAGGCTTAAGGAAATAAGGTGCATCTTTAAGCCTGTATGGTGGTACCTCCACAATAAGATATAGAAATATTTGCTCAGAGTCTGACTCAGGCCATGCTCAGCCTAACTCACTATGACTGTAAGAAATCTAATTTCTTATGTGTCAGAAAAGTTCTGAAATACCAGTATAAGACTCTGACACTTTTGTTAAGAAAAAAACAGATTTTCTGGGGAAGTTTGTGCTCTTCAGAGTCTCTTTCACTGGAAAGAAAAGCACAGCTATTTGGTGCTCAGCTGAGTCAGCATTCACAGCAAAGAAACAGCTTCCAAGGCAGGAAGGAGAGGAGTCTTCAGATTTGGGTGATATAAGTCTTCCTTCCTTCTGACTGTGGCAGGCACAATTCTGTAACAGGACTCTTCCACCCAAGTTTCTTAAATCATGGTTGGTTTCATTCCAGCCTCAGAGGCTGGTTATGACCTGACTGGGTGCGTGGTGGCACAGCCAGAGTGACCTGCAGCTCTGGCTCTGCTGTGTCCATGCCTGCAGGTGCCCCAAGGCAGTGACACTGCTGCTTGCTCTGCTGTCTGCCAGGGCATGAGGAGCTGCTCTCACATCATCTCTGGGTGGATGGGGACCTCCTGCCACAGGGCTCTTCATTACAAGATGAAATAGTGCCAGAGGGAGCGAGCAGGTTCCCTGAGCCCTCCACTGGGCCGACGTCGGGGGGCTTTGGAAGGCTCGGGATGGGTACTTGACCCTTCTGGCGAAAGCGGACTTGGGACCCTCACAGCGGAAAGAAAAGAAGAAGCTGTCCAACTCCAGGGGCAAAACGATCCTTTTATTATCCTCAACGTGAGGAGACGAACAGACAGGGATCAAACTGCAACTGGCAGTGCCTGCCGGAGAAGGCACTGGAACTGTGGTGTCGGGGGATTTTATAGGGCATGGGGCGGGGAAAACTTGGGCCAATGGGAGTAAGGTGTGGGTGGTCCCTGGGGGTGTGGTCTTGGGGAAGGGCCAATGGGGTAAGAGAATGGGAGGGGCTCCGGGCCTTCACCCAATCACCCGACGCCCTAGATGGAAGCTTCTAGATGGGGAGGTGGGGCGCTGGATGACTGGCGGGACTCCTGGGAGGAGATAAGGGAGTGGTTTGGTGGTGTGATGGGTGATGGACAAGGAGGGAAAGGCGGGAAAGGGTGGAATACACCAACTGGGGAGAGGGTACACAGAACATGCCAAATAAAATTTCGAACAAAATAAAAAGAACTGACTCGTACATAAAATAACGTAATAGGACATAAAATAACGCAACTCCATAAAATAGTCACTTTTATGCTGTTATTTCTTTACACTGCAGATAGATTCAAACAGGCATCTGCTGGTTTGCCAGACAGAAGGAAACCTAACTTGTTAATAAACCTACTTGTCTATAAGTTCTACACTCAGATTTCTTAGCTATAAACACTGGGGTTTTGCAAGTCTTTTCCTGGTCTCTCTGGACTCAGTGTCTATGTGATTCTTTTTTGAAATTACAATTTCAGTGAATTTGATGCCTAAAGAATTTTGCTTTTAATACATTTTTCATGCATTTGTAGCTTTGTAGACTGTTAATACATCCTTATAGAGCTCTTGGTATTTTTCCTACCCTTTCTTTTAGATTTTGGAATAATAAGCTAACCTTCTAACATTTTCCTGAAATACTGTCTAGTCTTACTGTCAAGAAGAGAACCTCCAAAAGGACATTTTGTTTTCCAACCAGAATATGAGA
This sequence comes from Taeniopygia guttata, assembly GCF_048771995.1. NCBI lineage: Eukaryota > Metazoa > Chordata > Aves > Passeriformes > Estrildidae > Taeniopygia > Taeniopygia guttata. Next base: position 109,526,401 of record NC_133024.1, on the reverse strand, counting down.
GGACACAACAAGAAATGGGGCAAAGAAGCCCCTGTAATACCTCCTGTTAGGCAGAGCCTGGGGGAAAATTACCTAACCAACTGCTCTTCTAATTGAACAATATTTGTTAGATATGCTCATATTTATAAAAAATAATAGAAATCTGATGCCAGGTGTGTCCATGACCATGGGAGCACCCGGAAGCTTCCAATAAAGACCTGCTTTTTATTTTACTTTTTTAACACTGTTGCAAAAGTTTGGGTTGTTTTTTAATTTTTTTTTTTTTTTGGGTGACAAATGAACTCACCTTTTTCTGTCTTGCCTTAAATCTATGAGGGTCTTTATGAACCCAGACACAACATCCTCCTGCTCCTTCACCAGAAATGTGCTCACCCAAACCCTGCTGCCTGTTGGTGAGGAAGGCAGAGGGGTTACAGAGCTGACTGTTCTAGAAGCCTCTTCTCCCATCTGCTGCAATTTCTTCAGGCCCTGGGGATCCATGACTATTAGCTGTGCAATAATTACATCAGCAGCTATAAAATCATAGAACCCAGGCCTTCTCACCACAGTCACAAGCTCAGATGATGGAGACAAACAAGAAGTGTCACCACTAGTCACCACCAGGCAGACTTAGGCTTGCATAGTTGTGGGGTACATGAAATGAATGACCCTTGGCGTGATGCACACTTAGTCATTAATATAAAAATCCCCAGTCATTCAGCCTACTGCTTCTCCTACACTACCAATGTGTTTTCATATCCCAGAAAATAAGTATTCCTGTGAAGTCACCCAGTCATCCTCCCAGGCTGCTCTCTCTTCCTAGATTATATTTCTTTCATCTTGGGACCAGAACCCTGAGTAGCAGCATGAAAAAAGCAACCATTAGAGACACATTTGATGAACCTCTAACATTTGGACTCAGGTACAAGAGCAGTCATCTCTGACGTCAAGGTTTCCAGGGACATATGGCAGCAAAATATAGGTCTGTGAAACAGAAATAAGTGGATGTCTGAAATGAGTAACCAAGCTCACAGTGAGAAATAGGTGAGGCAGTTTGGAGGATGAGAACAACCAGTTATCTCTTGACACTGCAGTATCATTTTTGTCAGCTAATTCTTTGTCAAGGAGAGCCAGGACAAATTCAAAAAGGCTGGTGAACATCACCAAAGAGGAATATGTCTTTACTAATAGCATTTATTTCCTCCTCTGACGCTTAGTGATGTGCTCCACCAGATTCAAGTCCATTGAGGGGTCAAGGAGGCTGAATCAGATGTCAGCTTCACAAAACCAGCCTGGAGAAACACCCTCTGAGTTTATTTTCTGAAACAGAACTGCTGTCACAAGCCCTCAAACTTTCACGCATATGTGCAGCAACATTTCCTTATTTTCTTATTATGAACATCAAATTCCCAGATTTGTCCTAATAATTTATGATAGACACACATCTTCCCATGGAATTTGTCCATCAGAAAATGGTGCCTTAAAAACCTTCAAATCCCTATTTTGTAGCATGTTAAAACAGAGCATAAAACCTTTAAAGTTTCATTCCAACAAGGTTAATTTCTTCATTTTGACCTGCAGGTATATTGCAGATTACTATTCTCATGCTAGCAATAAATTTAAAGATCAAAACAAAATGCTGCAACTTTATTGAAACTGATAGCTGGTATTTCTGAAATAACCTAAAAAGGTATTGTGCCAATGATTTAAAATTGTAAAGTTTTACTGTTCTTTGGAACAAGAAGAATCATTGGCAGAGTACCACACTGTTCCCTCAGGCAATCATGCACATTAACCACAAATGCAGATAAAAATTTCTCAAGAGCAAACTCTTTATGTTTTCCTGACCACAGAACACATGGAAGTAAAATAACACCCATTAGACCTTTTAATAAACAGTCTCAAATTATTGAAAATACTGGAATAGGAATTTCAGACCCAAAATCCTGGATTTTGAGGAGCTGCAGATGGAAAGCTGGGATTCAGCAGCTACTTTATGTTGCACAGACAGCGCTGACATTACGATGCAGTCATCTGATGTGACAGGGATCATATGCATTCCCAAAAGCAGCTCCTCGAGCTTACAGTCCTTGAGCAGTCATAAAAATAAGATGTCTCTTGAGACATTTCAAAGATAAGGCTGGAGAGAGAAGGGCCATGTGGTTTACAACACTCTTGGATAAATCCCATGACGCACCAAGGCCGTTCGCAAAGTATCCGCTTCTTTTCATGACAGTGGGCAGAAGTGCTGTGCTGGGAGAGCAAAATAGGAAGGAAGTATTTGGAGCTTTGCCACTTTTCCAGAAAAAATTATGACTTCATGAAAATGCACTCTCAAGAGCATCTTTGTCATAAAATTTGATTTTGGTGCTGGGTTTTATAACGCGCAGCCTCAACACCTCCATCCCCACCCCATCCTTCTGATCCCCAGGGGGATGTCTTCTGGGGAGGCTGCCCTGTGACATCCTCTCCCTTTCTGAAGGATCAGAGACACTTTATTGAAGATTTCCACAGCTTTGTCAGTTTGTGCCTTTAGGGCATCTGGTGTTTAGTCACACAATCACACGAAGGAGGCCTATTAGGTTTAATTTCTGCCAAGTTTGCTGCAATTAGTAAAGATGCTCCTGGGTTTTAACATCTGTGCAAAGCATGTCCTGGTATGGTGCTTTCTGTCCTTCATCCCTGCCTTTCCCACCTCCTCCACCTTCTCCTCGTTCTCCTGTTCTTCCTGCTCCTCCTCAACCCACAGCAGGTGCCAGCAGGAGCTGGCAGTGCCCTGCGAGAGCCGGGTCCCTGTGGTGGCCCGGCCATCTGGGTGCCCCTGGCATCCCCTTCCTGCAGGAGCAGGGTGTGGCAGGCAGGGCTGGAGCTTTTGATCTGAGATCAGAGGTGGGGAAGGAGGCTTCATTTCAAATCCCTTGCCAGCTGGTGTGGTTAATCTCTTCCCATGCCCACAGCAATAAAAATCAGCATTTACATAACATCTGGGGTCACCTGGGAAGTAGTCTGCTGTCAGGGAAGGATTATGCCCCAGCCTCAGGTGTTCCTGTCCCTGGAAGGGGAGCTTCTGACTGCCAGCCACAATGAAAAAGCCTCCTGCTCCTTTTGGGATGATGGCTCACCCTGCAGTGAAGTAATTGAGTGTGTTTGTACTTAGGATAGCACAGGGGTGGGTGCATTCACCTGCCTGGGTCCTCATCACAAGCAAAGACTGCTCTGGTCACATAGGACTAAAAAACTTGTTTAAAGTGATCCCAAAGCAAATCTTTATGCACAGAAAAGAAAAGGCTTGAAGTGTTATTTCTTAAGCTTGGAAAAAAAAATAAAATATTAAGTCCTGCCTTTCTTATTTGTGCTGTTGGGTTCCTTGGAGGGCTGGCAAACATGGGGAGTTGCAGCATCAAGCAGCAGTGGGAATATATTTCATCTAAAATGATGCTTATGTTAACATCTCTTCAGCACAAATGCCTGCAAGAACACTCAAGGGACAAACTCTCTTTGTGGAAATTTCAATATCGCTGCCTCTTTCTCTGCAGGCAAGAAAGGATTCCTTTCCAAAACAGGAAGGGAAAGTGTGTGACATTCTGGATATTTCTAAAAGAGCAAAATAAACAGATAGCATTTCAAATGAAGTGTTTTAAATATTTACATTGTTTGGAATGTGGTATGTATGATAAATTAGTAAATGAATAGAGAATTATCCATCTATACAGTGAACTCTGTATGTTAAATATAGATGTATCTGTATAGGTAGAGCGAGAGATGCAGATATAGAAAGAAATGTATTCCACAAGTGTTGGGGGGCAGCAGGACACATCATTGGACACTGGGCTTGAAGTCACAAAACCTGGGATTAAAACCTGGGTCTGACACTAAAGTTTGGAGTCATCTTGAGGAAGAAACTTCATTTTTCCATGTCAGCCTTTCTCCTCTCTTCATCAACTTAAACTGCAACTCTAAGAACTTTCAATTACCTTGTGTTGGTACTGAGGATCTCTAGGTGCTGCTACCATCACCTTCAGTTGTTCCATCTAGTTCTCTTTCTGAGGACTGTCTGTAAATCTGGGAATGCAAACCACAGAAGTACATCCACTGTAGATTTAGCAGCTTCCAGATTGCAAGTCTAACAGATTCAGTTCCCTCCAGTTTACAAAAGACTCTGCTTTGAAATGTCAAATTTCAGGCACATTTAAGCAAAAAGCTTCCTCCTAGGTAAGATTTAGAAACAAGCAGCAAGTGTTTGTACCCTTATGGATTGCAGTCCTCCCTTTTCTGTACCTGCAATCTGGGGATTAAAAACTTCTGTAAGAAAATCGAAATTAAGAGTTTCCCATGGCAAAACAGAACTGCAAATATGAGTGGTGTTTACAGCAGAGAAATACACAGTCCTGGCAAACAGGATGGTTTAATTGAGGCTGGTCTAAATAATGGAGGTTTTCATCATAATAGAAGTAATTTTTCTTGTACTTCTTTATTAAACGATTAAACACCAACTAACAGCTAGTTATTACACTTATTTATATGTATATTTCTTACAGAGAAAGGGGATAGGAGAGTAACTGAAGCAAGCCTTTTCTAAGGGAACAGCAGGAACCTGCCAGGATTCCCCACCTCCCTCTCTCTCTGGGCGGGCAGATCAGCTCCAGCCAAGCTTTTTGGGGGAAGTGATAAACTCCATCGACCTTGAGTGGCTCTGAATGGAGACAGTGCTCTTCCAGTCTTTCCACAGCTGTCCCTACAAGACTGAGCATCCCAAAAGCAGGCCTCCACCAACTGGGCACACCTGGTACCTAAGCAGGAGCATGGAAGCAGAATGGGAAGAAGAGACTGGCATGCATATATGAAAATTTAATCCCAAGTAATGATCTGCACATCAAAAGAATTTGCAAGTATGCCTTATAGGTGGGGATATAGCAGATGGCAGAGGATTTTTTTATGAGCTCTTTCTGAATATAAGGAAAGCAGGGAATGGAGCATTTATGCAACTGCATGTTGCTTAGCTTTTTTTCTGTTTCTTAAAGGCTTAGATATTTGAATTCTAGTGATCTGACTATGGATTTTGCATTATATCTGCTTTATAAATTGCCTCAGGTATTTAAATGTTATGCCATCAAAGACACTGGAAGTAGAGTGAAATATGTTTGTTTGTGTGGGTACATGTGTTTTTGATAGGAAAATCAAATGTTTATTATGATTCAGCCATGATGCTTGTTAGAGCACCCTGGAGTACAAAAATGGACTGTCTCCAGGTTTGCAGTTTAGAACTGACAGCAGACAATTCATTCTGTGTATTGATCACACCTCTGAAAATTTTCCATGAGGAATACCTCTTCTCCACAAAACAAAGGGAAAAAAATCCAACCTAACAATATGTAACTTCAAATTTCTGATATCACATCCCTGCGTGAAAAGCACAGATCAGTTTTTCCAAGATACATGCAGGGAGGGAAATCATTGTTTCTACTGGACAGCTGTACTCTGTTCAAAATGTGATTTGCAATCACTTTTTTGGTTTGATTGAAACGCCTTCATTTCTCCTGGAATATCTCCCAGAGGATTTTCACTCAGAGTAACTCCAGTATTACCAAATGACAAAAGGAGAAAAGGAGAGAGAAAATGTTCGTATCTATGCATACATAAGTTTTGAAATAGCTAAAATCAATGCCTTAATGTGACAGGGGGGTAGAGGTTAGGAAAACATACTCCAAAGGGAAGAATGCCTAATTTACTAATAAAATTATGTTCATTTGCTGAGGCCATGTATAGTCCTTTCTTAAGAAAGAGAGTGTACAGACTTATAACTTACCCTACCTAATGATAGCTCCTAATTTATAGAATAAAAAACCTCACCCAAAACTCCATCCAATTCTCAGGACAATTCAGAACACACACTTCTAAGGTTAAGTATATTTCAAACATTGAAAGTTGTTCCCTCCTGTTTACAGAGCTCCAACTGGCTTCCTCATCTCTTCAGACCTTGCCTCCAAGGGCTGAGCAGCACTTTCAGCACTACCCTGAGCTCATCCATCGCCTTCAGATTCTGCCCCTGAGCAGCTCCTGCACTACTTGGCCAGGGGCTGCTGAGAGCAGCTGAGCAGGCACCAGCCCTGGCCAGAAGGAAATGGATTGAAACACCCAAGGAAGTGTTCACATTCCCATGGGAATCGAGGAGCCCTGTGGCACAGTGTGTGACAGCAGGGCTGGGAGATCCAAAGCACCCTGGCCACCTGAGCAACTTCCCTTCCAGCTCAGGAGGGTGCCAAGCCCCAGGCCAGGGCTTCCTCTCTTTTGCCAAAACCAGGAGGAACTTCTCGGCAGCTGAGGAAAGAAGGCAGGAGCCAAATACCAGCATGGGAGAGAGAGCAGGCCGGTGCTTTGGGAGGTGGTGACAAGCTTTGGCGAAGAATCCAAACTTTTTGCCAGAAAGAGAAACTCCCCCATTCTTTTCTTCCAGGCTCATTCCCTCATTTGCCTGCAGGCAAACACACACACACACACACACACACACACACACACACTCATCCACTCCCTGCTGGAGTTCTCCTCAAAGGCAGCTTTGAGGGTGAGATCCCTGCCATGGCTTTGAGCACACCAGCACATGGTGGCTTGTCCGTGGGGCACAGAAGGCTGGGCAGTAGGGGTTGGTCACTCGGCCACTAAAGCAAGAAGAAGGCATTTTCACTGTCATCATCCAAATCGAGTATTGGGCTCTGTTTGTTCAGATGATCTCTCTGCTACTCGTCCCTTGGTTAGCCACACAGCAGAGCTTGAGCTCAAAGAAAACAAGACAGCATGGGAGAGAGAAAAAGTCCACCCCTTGCTTTTCATCTGCCACTTCAATAACACTGACTTCTCCAACAGCAGCAGTAGATGCTGATCCCCTGACCTGCTCTGAACCCCACAATTCTCTAAGTTCACTACGACCTGGGGCAGGGGGAAGCAGCTCCCACCATCCTGTGTCAGTGCCAGAACCAGCACGTCTGGACACATGGGTGATCTGACCTTGAAAGAGTTAAGCAGTGCATGGAGAAAAGAACCTACCTCTGAAGAGTGGTGTACAAAAGCTTTTAAAAATTCCTTCCAGATTATTTTTTCCTAATCTGTGATGATGTTTGTGACAACCACATCTCAGTGGAAAGACTCCATGAGACATGGTAATCACATCTGTCATAAATGCTGTCTGAAGGGTGGAAGAGACCAATCTGCCATGAGAAAGAAAAAAAAAAAAAAGGCGAGAAATGGTGAAATATCTGGGAATAATTCAGTTTGAGGGAAAAGAGGGAAAAGGGTTGAGGGAGCACGGGTAGTTCCCAATTTTTATATTTGAATGCAAAAAGTTTGCAAGCAGTTTTTCACAGAATCACAGAATAATGAGGTTGGAAGAGACCTTTAAGATCATCAAGTCCAACCTATGCCTCAACTAGACTATAGCACCAAGTGCCATGTCCAGTCTTTTTTTAAACACATCCAGAGATGGAGATTTGATCATCTCCCTGGGAAGACAATTCCAGTACTTTATTACTTTTTTGGTGAAAACTTTTTTCCTAATATCCAACCTAAACCTTCCCTGATGTAGCTTTTGATCTCTTGGGACCACCTGTCTAGTTAAGCTCGCCATTTGAAAAGCTGGTTTTGAGACAATTCTTTCAGCATGGGTGTCTTCATAACACACGGGGAGAAAAAATACAGAGATTATCTTTGATACAGTGATCATCATTGCTCAGTGCCAGTGCTGTTTTTTTCAGCATTTTCAGCTCTGTCCCTGAGTTCCCACTGCAACTTTTCCACCAAGCCTCTAACATTACCTCTTGGAAGCCACTTCAATTCACTGCTCTCTGCCTGCACATCATTCCCCATGCTCTGTCTTTGGACTGCAAGCCACACCAGGCAGCAAGGTGTTTAGGAGCCTTTTGTTCTGGGGAGATTCTAGAGACACCCCACAGGACTAGCTTGACATGGCTTAGTCTAATTCCTGTTCTCAGTGAACACAGTTAGAAACATTGGTATTTTTAGGCCTAAAAGAGGTGATCATTTACAAATCTGAGCAACTATTTTTCTGAACAAGAAGGAGGAGCCAGGGAACTCCACTCAGTCAGCCTCACCCCCACCCCTGGTAAGGCAGATAATACCATACACCATCTCCAGGCAGAAGAAGGACAAGAAAGTCACCAAGAGTGGCTTCACCAAGTGACAGAACGCAGGCCTGGTTCGAGGCTCTGTGTGGTGGAAAAATCTCTCCTCCAACTCGTGCTTCCAAAGAAAGGCTCAGCATCTCTTGTTGTGGTCTCAAGGCAGTTTATTGCAAATTATCTAAAAGATTTTCTTGGGCTGCTGTGGTTTGCTCAGCAGCTCAGGCAGAGGCACACACACACCCTGACATCCTCTCTTCTTCTCTCTCCCCGCCCAGGGCTGCTGCTGTCTTTTATATGCTACATTACATGTTAAATGTTTACAGTTTTTCCCCCAATACCTACTACCTATATTAAATGGTGCCTTTCTACTCTAAACCAATCTGTGAGTGCCAACATCACCAAGAACATGGAGGTAAGGAAGAAGAAAGAGGGAGGACAGGACAGGCCCAAATCCCTCCATCTTAAACCCTCTGACCCCCATGTACAAAACCTAAATCCTGTACAGGTGTTAAAACCACCCTGTACAACACTAAAAAATTCTTCCCTTTACTTTGTGACTACTTCTACTATAACATCTAAACTTTTGTGACTTCTTGTTCTTCCTGCAAAGTTGGTAAATCATTCCATGGTTCAAACCCAAAATCACAGCTGTTTCCAGCTGCCTGCCAGGGTCTCAAATGCTTCTGACCTGGGCCCGGAACCTCCAAAAATGCCTGAGGGACATTTTGAGTTCCAACAACCAAGGGAAAGGCATGGTTGAACTTCTGTGATGAAATGACAAGCCTGATAGGTGAGGAGAGAGCAGTGGACATCACCTAGACTAAAGTAAGGCTTTTGACACTCTCCCATGTAAGATCCTTATTGTCAAGTTGATAAAGTGTGGACTGGATGAGCAGACAGCCTGGTGCACTAAAATCCTGCTGAACAATCTGGCCTGAAAGATGGGGATCAGTGACATGAAGTGTAGGTGAAGCAGCTTTACAGAGAAGGCCCAGGGGTCTCAGTGAACACTGGGTTGAAGATAAGGCAGCAACATCCCTTCAGCAAAAGCAGCCAAAGATATCCTGGGCTGGAAAAAGCACTGCCAGCAGGTGAAGGGAGGTGATCCTTCCACTCTCCTCAGAACCAGGCATGTTGGACCAACTTCAGCAAAAAGCCATGGCAAGGATGTTTAAGGAACTGGAGCATTTCTTCTGTGGGGAAAGACTGAGAAAGATGGGACTGTTCAGCCTGGAGATAAAAAGGCTCAGAGGGGATCTCATCAATGTATGTAAATACCCAAAGGGAGGGTGAAAAGAGGACAGGGCCAGGCTCTTGTCAGAGATGTCCAGTGACAGGACCAGAGGCAGTGGCACAAACTGGAACACATGAGGCAGGAAACACTTTTTCACTGTGGGGGTGACAGAGCACTGGCACAACTTGCCCAGGGATGTTGTGGAGTCTCCATCCCTGGAGATATTCAAAAGTTGCCTGGACATGGTCCTGAACAACTGGTTCTACGTGATCCTTCTTTAGCAGAGGAGTTGGTCACTAAATGACCTCCATGTCCCCTCCAACCTCAACTATTCTATGATTCTGTGGTTTGAGCTGCTGGCTTCTCAAGAGCATTTTGTAATTTCAAAGTCTTCAGTGTTTGGTGTATTCAGATATTGCATATCACCAATACAGCTTCCAGCTGGGGGTGCTGATGTGGCACATCACTGACTGTTCATCCGATGAAAAATTGTCACATCATGGTTTGAGCTGCTCAGATCTCCCAGACTGGGTTTGATATTATAGTTAAGGTGATCTTTGGACTGGCTGATTTGAACAGTTCTGCCTGGAGAGGTGGAACCAGAGGGCTTATGAGACTCAGCTGAATTCAGCCATAATATCCTATGACAGATCCAGCTCTGACCAACAGATCTGCTCTTCTTGAATGTCAAGAAGCATCTCAGTCTCTTCCTGACCCTGAAAGTGACAGAATAAAAAATCATAGCTCTTTCTAAATGTTACTAATTCATGGCACTAGGAAAGATGTGCCAGGTATTTAAATGGGGGTATCTGGCATTATCTTCTTCCTCTGTTACAGGAACATCACAATGATTTACACTGAGTTTTCAGTATCAGCCTCAGGAACACTTCACATATCATGGAGTTATGGTCCCAGGTTTTCTGCAGACCCATATCTGCCTTGCTTACCTTTATTCCTCATTTTTGAGATTCTCTTTCCCTATCACAGCACCTGCAACCCTGTCTGTGTTGTATGAAAGTACAGTTTCCAGAGATTAAGATTGTCCCTCAGGAGAAAGGCACAGCTACAGCAAATTGGCACATATGGGCTATTTCTAACGTTGCTTCTAGTAATTTTGCAGCTGATTACATGGCACCTTGGTTCAGTCCAGAAAGCACCAGTACTAATTCTAGTCCTTGGAAAAAATAACAAAAGAGGTGAGTGATTTGCCATCTCACGCTTTCTTCATCCAAAACCACCTGTTTCAATTCATCAGAGCACCGCCAAGCAGCTTTGTGAATTCAAACCTTTCTTCTGAAAGTCAAACAAAGTTGTTAAAGGACTTAAAACCCTGACATTTTGACTTTGCAGTCATTATTTTGGCTGCTGTTTTCCATATGCCTACCCTGTTGAGGGAGGATCTCTGTAAACTTCTGCACTTTGTGTAGAGAATAAGAAATTACTTTGGTGGAAGTGGTTACAAAGGTGCATACAGGAGAAATTTGTTCTGAGGGTCTGGTCTGAATGGCCTCCATTTAAAGGTTCTGGTTAACCTGTGTGACTGAAACTCAAAACACGCACTGGTGGCTTTTCATTTGTGCACTCAGAGGAGGTAGAAGCAAGAGGACACTATGGATGGTGTGGCCAAGGGCAGCAAACAGGCAGGCAGGGGTTCAGCTATTCATTTTCTAATGGTGTTTCTCTAGCTCTCATTTGAGCTAAGACTCTCACAGGAGACTTCAGCCTGTTGCCAGTGCAGCAGATTTCCAATCCACTGTAGCTATCACATAAGAAAATAAGAACTATAGGTTGAAAAAGAGTATGAGAAAGCAATTCTGTCTCCTTGAGAGGCGTAAATGGCAGCTGATCTGAGAGGGACAGCAAGAACTCTCAGCATAGGCTTCTTCTACAAAGGCTCACAGATGGCCTTACCCTGAGCCTCCCCTCCAGCCATGGACAAGCACACACCCCAGTGGGCTGTACTGGATGAGAAAGGTTAAATCCATCAGGTCTTTGTGGTGGCCACATTCTCTCCTCAGCGTGAAGAATCTGCTCAGTGCTGGGGCAAGCTCTGGCCATGGGCAGATGTCCTGCAGCCAGGCAGCAGCAGCAGGGGAGGTGTCTGTGGCGGCAGAGTGGCTGCTCTTCTGCCAGTTGTACATCTTCTTCAGGTCTCTGATCAGCAAACCACCTTCAGTGCCTCTGGATTTGCCCTTACACTCTTCCAGACAGTGGCTGTGTGGAGCAGAGGTAAGCAGAGCCATGGCAGATCCAAGGGCCAAGAGGGACAGCAGCCATGCGGTGCAAAGCTCTAACTTCACCATTTGCCCCAGCTGCCTGCAGAGCGTGTCGTGGCAGCCAAATCACTCAGGAAATGTGCTTTGCCCAGCACTGTCACCCACCAGCACAGGCATTCCTGCAGAAAACATCTCTGCCTGATGCCTTTTGCTGCCCCAAAGGGCCCAGTCCCAACCCTGCCCTGCTTGAGCCCAACTGCTCACCTTGAGTCAAACCAGGGAGTGGTTTAGTGACCCTGGGTGCAGATTCCCCGTCCTTATTCACTGTGAGCTGTGCTGTAGGCAGTTACAGCCCCATGGAAATCAATGGGATAATGAATACTAATAAGTGGAAAGCCATAGTGGGAGAATCTGGCAAAACACCCGTCCTTGCCCCAGGAGTGGGAGTTCCTCAGCTCCCTGCCATTGTCACCCAGTTTGGGGGGCCCTCACGAGCCTGTGGAAAGCCAGATTTTGAATATTTACAAGCAGCATAAAAATTGGCCCCAAAAATCACTTTCTCATCAGTTTCACTAAGCCGTCATTATAATGTAAATTGCAAAATTGGAAGGAATTCAGAGACAAGCAACAAATACGACTAAAGGGGTTGGAGGATTGATTTATGAGAAAAGATTAAAAGACCTAAGAATTATGCAGTTTGACTAAATGATGACCGTGGGCCTGATCTTGCAAACTTTTCCCATAGATGGCTCTCCACATTAAAGAGCAAGTATGATTTTAAAATAGCTACCATGTCCTCCAGTAAGAAGTTCTGCAAATCAGTATTCCAGACTAAGACAGAGGGGAGCATTAGTTTTCATCTTGCAGCTAAGAAAGTAAAAAATTCTAGTACAAAGCTCAAAGATCGTTTTCATTTCTGGGGGATGATATTTGTCAAAAAAAAAAATTCTGAATTTATTTACATCAGAAAGAAATGGGAGGTATTTAAATACTTGAGGTCTGAAAATGACCAGTGTTACAGGACTGATAGAAAATCGATGATTTTCCCATGCTAGCCTGTTAAATGTCTTTATTTGTACCTTTCTTAACTGATGAATTGCACAATTGTATGAGTTCTACACAGCTTTTAGTGTTTTTGAGGATCTGCTTAAGCTGTAGAAAACATTATAGAGATGTCACAGGACCAAGCATACAAAGCAATTCAAAAGAGAGAAGAAAGCAACAGGAAAATGAGAGATGCAGCACCTCACAAGAAGAGGTACAACACCAAGTCCTAAACTGCTTTCCTGCCCCATGGCATGGCTGTGTTTGAAACACCAAGATACAGTAGTATATCACTTGCCAAAGCATGGTTTCAATACTGTTTTAATAATTATCACACGATGAAATAAATAAGATTTATCATGATTGGGAAGTAGGTCTTCCTAAAGAAAAAAAATTGGAAGTATTTTCCTTAAGGTTGGATTGAAATATTTTACTTCAGAAAAAATAACTTTCTTTTTGTTAAATTTGGGAAACATCAGGACCTTCAAGTTATTTTCAACAGGCATGGTTTGTATGGCCATAAAAACTTCAACAGGTTAAAAATGAATATACTATTTTATAAAGCACAAATTTTTTAAAATGCCATGTGAATCAGAATCTAAACCAACATTGAATCAAAACGTAATGAAATCAGAAGCAAACCCAAAACTACTATAGAACAAAATGTAGTAAAAAGAGGGGGGAAAAAAAAAAAGGCAAGAAAAAATTTTGTGGTTTGTCTCAACCTAAGCAAAATTCCACTCACTTTTTACCTGTCTGTCCATCTCTAAAATCCATCACTCATCAGGCTCTTGCTTTGGGTGGCTAACAGACATGGACACGGATTCAATGCGTGACTGGCTCTGCAAAATAGAGAGCATGTAAATAATGCCTCCAATCTTGGCACAGCAACTGAAAATCCTCACAGTGCTGGTCCCTAAACCAAACCTGGCCCAGAGAGATATGTCTGAGTCCACCTTGTGATGGAGAAAGCAAGTTCCCAGCATCTCCAGGAACAACCTCAGTGATTGAACAGATTTGTATTTATATCAGCAAGCAGAGAAGTAATGCCTATTTCAGAGGCCCTGGAGCAAAGAAAAAACCCACCTTATCTTTCCCAAAAACCTCACAGCTGCTTATCTGAAGCAGTTCATGACAGTGAAAGAAGTGGATAACTGTGTCATGTAATGCTGCAATGAGATTTTTAAAGGCAGGCATGATTTCACTTAGGCAAGCAAGGGAAGGGTGAGTCAGCAGAGGATTTTGTAAGAACGATCCACAGCTGGCTTCAGCGTGGTGGCTCCAGCGTGGCAAGCAAGGCAGGCTGGCTGCTGGGCTGGGATGGTGCCAGCTGTGACCCTGACCTGCCAGGACACAGTCACCAAAGTCAACAGGAGAGAAGCAACACCTGAGGAAAAGTGCTGGGTCAGGGAAAGCAAATGCCATGGCAGAAAAACACCAAAAACCTTGGTAAGCCAGGGTAGGTCCACCACGATCTTCATCCTCCCTCCCATGGCTGTTTCCTATTGCACTTCCCTGATTCCCACAAAAATTCCTCTTATGGAGGAAGAGGAGGATGAAGAGGAAGAGGGAGAGAAAGGCTGTAGGAGGCCTGGGAGATGATGCCCTCCTTCCCAGCTCCTCTTTCACAAGTCTGGGTCCCCCTTCCCCAGTGGGACGTGGCTGATGACCAGCACTTTCCCACCCACCACAGTGCCTGGCTGGAGCCAGCTGCTCCAGCACTGCCCGGGAGGCACGGCACAGCAGGATTGTCCAGCCCCCAGGCAATGCTGACACAGACCCATGGAGGAATCCCACCCAGGAGCCCACTTGCAGGGAATGATGCTATGATATAAGAGTATCACAGAATCACAGAATAATGAGGTTGGAAGAGACCTCTAAGATCATCAAGTCCAACCTATGCCCTAACACCTCAACTAGGCTATAGCACCAAGTGCCATGTCCAGTTTTATTTAAACACATCCAGAGATGGTGATTCTACCACCTCCCTGGGAAGACAATTCCAGTGCTTTATTAGTCTTTCAGTGAAAATTTTTTCCTAATATCCAACCTGTACCTTCCCTGACATAGCTGAGGCTGTGTCCTCTTGTTCTGTCAGTGCTGCCTGGTGGAAGAGACCGACCCCACCTGTCTGCACCCTCCCTTCAGGAGTTGAAGAGAGCAATAAGGTCACCTCTGAGCCTCCTCTTCTCCAGGCTAAACAACCCCAACTCCCTCAAACATTCCTCACAGGGTTTGTGTTCCCAGCCCCTCACCAGCCTTGTTGCCTCCTCTGGACGTGCTCAAGCATCTCAAGGTCCTTCCCAAACTGAGGAGCCAGAACTGGACACAGCACTCAAGTACAGGGGAAGAATGACCTCCCTGCTCCTGCTGGTCACACAATTCCTAATGCAGGCCAGGATGCCACTGGCCTTCTTGGCCACCAAGGCAAGAGTAGGTGAGTCTGTGAGTTCCCAATGAAGGGCAGGTAGGTGTCCTTCCCTCCCCTCCAAAGTTGGGGATATCATGGCCTCCTCTCTCTGTCCCTGTGCTGCAGGAGGAAGCAGGAGCATCCAGGAAGGAGCCATCAGGGTCTCCTGTCACAGACAGAGCACAGCCTCTGCTCCATGGAGGGCGGTGATGGAAGGAGGAACTGAGAGGCACAACCTCTGCAGACCATGGAATTCTACCTGTGGTCTGCAGACCAAAGTTTCACCAGGTTTATTTCCTTCTCACCATCCCTTTTTCACATGCCTCTGGCATAAATATCCTACACAAGTGCGTCCTGCCTCAGGTCTACCCAACACAAGCAACACCTCAGCCAGCCCCAGGATACTCAAGAGGTAACATGAAAACACCTTCAGCGAGAGAAAAGGAAGTATTGAATAGGGGATGGTGAGCAAGATAAAAAACTGGATGAAGATTAAAAGAACTGTGGATTTATTCACAAAATTTGGGGGGTTTATCAACCCTAGTTTTTATAATAACCCATGCTTTCCAGTACATTTTGCCATGTGAACTCTGATAGGTTTTGATGCTTTAGTCAGATATTGCTGTTCTACTTGATATTTCCTCTGGTTATTCCTGCACAGGTTCACACTCACCATTGCGTTTCTTTCTCTTTTTTTTTTTTTTTTCCTTGCAAGAAACTCATAATCAGCGTCCCTGAAAAACTCTGCAGTTCAAGAGTGCCATCTTGAGGCTTCCTACATATAAGAACTATGTGCTGATTGAACCTCCCGTATTCAGGGAGTTATTTACATTTAAAATATCATTTTAAAAGGCATGAGAATATGTACAGAAGAGCAGTTAATTTCTGCTGTGTATTACCTGGAGTTAAGGGATCCAGCCAACAGAAATGTCACCCACAGTCAAGATTTTCAAAAGCAAACAACACTAGTGAGTGCTCTGCTTTGGGATATACTATTTGAAATGCCTCAGAAAATACCTGTTGTTCAGACTGTGCTCATTTCCAGCCTTCTGAAAAATCAATGAACTTCCAAAGTGTTTTAAGCCAGGTACTGAAAATGAATAATTATTGTTTTAATTTTTTTTCTATAAGATGCATTTTGTATATTTAAGTTAAAGGCAAATTTAGAGGGAAAATAAGACTATGGCTTTCACAATTATTTTAAGCTGATATGGGGAGAATATTGCTTTAGATATTCCCATGCTTTAAAATAAAGGACAAACCTTCACGCTTTGGAGTACAACTTATGGAGTTATTATGAAATCTTTCTCGTTCTACAGCATAGTCCAGACAGCCATAATTTATCCCTGCAGGAGAGCAAATGGGTAGGTTGCTACAACAAATCATGCATAGGTTGGGAATTTACCGTTGAAAGTGGGATGTTGCTTTTCACTCTTCCTGCTGTAGCTGCCAGGTGGCTTTGGGCTTGGGAAAAGGATGCGTGCCAGCACGTTCACAATGAAGTGCCCTAAGGATGAGGCGCCACAGGAAACCAGAGACCCTCAAAAATATGCATTGTTAGCACCACAAATAACCCCATGTTTCCTTGAGATATTTTTCATTTGGAAGCCGAGCAGAAATGTAAACCTTTCTGAAAGGAATTGCCCGTGATGTACATCCCCCAGTTATCAGGACTATCAAAGTTGCACAAGTATGCTCCTTTTGGTATTTTTACAAGAATTTTAGATTGCTTTAGATGGGAAGTCATAAAACTGTGAATTTGACTGAAGTCCAGATGAAAAGCTATCTACCTCCAGCTACAGGAAGAAGTCCTGCTTGTTTTCCAGCAGCAGCAGACTGCAGCAGAAGGTAATTTTATCCTCAGCATTTTGTACAGCTACGACACATCTCACAAAAGAAATCCAGCATCGGCTCTGATCATCCTTAAACTATCAGGATCTGAGTCATATCCCGGTCTGGAAGGAGGAGTGGGTAAGGAACTAATTTCCCTTTCACAGCAAAGAAAACCACAAATTTAATTATTTTTTTTTCTTGCTTGGAAGTCCAAAACACCTTGCCAATAGTTGGTGAAGATGTGTCAGATCTTCTGAATGGGGTGGGAGCACCTTGGGACAGCCCATGGACTGCACATCCCACACAGATCTCCTTGTGCTGCTGGCCAGGGCAGCACCAGGATGACTCGGGATGAAAGGAAGGATTTTTTAGTAGTCCAACAGAGCCTAAATAAGACAGCCACAGTCCAGGGGTTAGAGCAAATGAGGTCTATCTCCACAAAGAGAGGCCATTTTGGAGATGTGGGTAGGGTTAAACACGTTCACAGCCTGATTCTGGGTGTAGCCTGTGTTATTAATTGAGGACTGACACACTGCTGAGCATGAATGGTGCGGCAGAGTCTGTCTCTGTGTGAGTGAGAGATCGCTGAGACTGAGCTGGGAGCTGGTTCACTTGGAAACTATGGCTTGGGAATGAGCCAGGTGTCTATTTTGGGGCTCTTCATAGGCTGGAATTGCCTGCAGTCAAGCTGGACTCCTTTCTAGGACAAGCTAAAATGTTGCTCTGTCTTCTAGAGGAGCAAAGAGCAGGAATACTCCAATAACTAAAAAGATTTCAATTTAGTTGGCTCTTAGCTCTAGGCATGTTCAAATAATTTTAAGCCTGCTGCTGTAATTTATATTATAAATTCCCAGTGACAATTGGGAAGCTAATCAAAAGGTTCAAGAAGATTTACACAAAAGTTAATTCCGCAGTCTAATCAGCTACTGAAAGGTTTTGAATGTGGAAATTTTGACAATTATTTAGCCAAATGTTACATTTACATTTGCCAACGAGGGATGAAATTTGAGTACA
The DNA here is from genome assembly GCF_048771995.1 of Taeniopygia guttata. Classification (NCBI taxonomy): domain Eukaryota; kingdom Metazoa; phylum Chordata; class Aves; order Passeriformes; family Estrildidae; genus Taeniopygia; species Taeniopygia guttata. The sequence continues at coordinate 109,508,539 of NC_133024.1, read as the reverse complement.
TGTTAATATCCTTTTGAATGTTTCATAAAATTTGCATTAATCAAGGTATTACTAAGTTGTCTTCAACATTTTTTGTTTTGCAGTCATTGCAGTGCATCGTAACATATCTTACGTGGGTTGTAAAAGGATGACATTGTGTCCTATCACATCTTTAAATTGCATTCTAAGCAAGTATTTTTGCTTGTGTTGGTATGAAATCTAAATGTTCTGGAAAATTGTAATTTTGGAGCCTTTTTCCTTTCTCTTATTCTGTACCTTCTTAAAGTATTTTACATACTTGACATTCATATGTACGCCTTTCTACAAACTTGATTTATAATTATAAATCAAAAGTAATTAGTGCTACCTTCTAAAATGATTCATACAATTAAAACTTTAAAGTTTTTTCTATCAAAGTTAATAAACTTTTTCCTCTGAAGAGATAAAGGGGTAAAAGAAGAAGATTTTTTTTACAACCACCGGCCAAAGACTAACTACTGACAGTGATTGGGGTGATTTTCCCAGGTTATGTTCAAAAATAGGACTGAAGGACACACATCAGGAGACAATCATTTCACTGGAAGGAGAAGAACAGCTTGTCTGACTTGAGTTAAGCCATCACTGCAGTGATTTGGAGTGGTAAATGCAGGAACATTCCGGGGATATAGCTGTGAGGTAAGAAAACCATTAGCGGTTTCAGAAGATATTTCTGCCAGGGACATGCAGATCATTTTTTTCTATTCCTGCATGTGTAAGAAGTATTTCCAGGAGAACTTAAATAGCATCACTTGCTTGAGAGTGTTGGAGCTCATGCAATGAGAACAGAATATGGAAATTAACAAGTAATAGAAAAGAAAACTGTTGTTTCAAACACTCTCCATGCATTGGGAAACACAGTGAGCTCCACCGGTGCTGCCATCAGCAAATGCCAACTGCACATTGTGAAACGCTGGGTATAGCTCTGTGATAAGCTTATGTACATATTTCTCTGCTTTAAGCAAAGAAACTTGAGGAATGGGACCTACAAGAAAGATTGTCCTTGAAGGAACTCTGAAAAAATAAAGCCACGTAGAACCTGTATATAATCCTCTTACATTTATGCATTTTTTTTGATCCAGTTGTAAAGTAAGATGCCAAGTTCACCTGCCTGCCGGTCTAGAGCTAGAGAAAAGTGGAGAGGGATGTAAGCGAAGACACCTAACCAACCTTGTGAGCAAATAAGTGAAAAAATCATTTCAAAGAGAGAGTGTGTGTGTCCACATGCAAAATTTTACCGTATGATTGATAGTATATATAAATACACATATGCTACATTACAGCTGACTGAATGATTGTTCTGCAGTCAACCCCAAAATTATACAAATGGTAACTTGCAAGTGTGTGTAGGCTGTGAGTTCCTCATGGTGTGAGGAGGCACCATGAGTGTTATGTTCACCTTCACCAGTCATCATCCAAGCCAGCTGTGATACAAAGCCAACAATGTCAGTTCAACGAGACTGAAATTAAAAAAACTAATTGTAAAGCTGTCCATATTAAAAATCAAATCAAATAAAAAAATACATATATGGCTCTGTGTGCAACATCAGCTGTCTTAAGGGGATCCACTGTTTCTGAGTAAAAGACACCAGTGCTAAAGGTCTCCAGCCTCACCCCTTGGAGCAAGGCTGGTGCCTTCACCAGCTGGACACTTTGCACCAATTCATGTCACACCTGTGGATGTGATGATGGGGACAACAGCCACTGACTAGGGGACAGAAGGGAAAAAACCATACAGAAAGCTGTGCATGCCTTTTTCCTTTGCTAATTTTCGATCTTACCCCAGGGGAAGATGTTCAGTTTGCCTGTTAAAAAGCTGAAGATCCAGATGGGAGAAGGCTGTAAGCAAGACGGCTGTGGCTGCTGGCATTCCTAAAGCAGAGCCACTAACTTCTCATTCAGAAACAGTTTTAACAGTGTTAAAATTAAGGTAAGCAGAGGAAGTTTGCTGAACACTTCTTCCATCACTGTGGCCATCAGTGGGACTGATAGCAATTGTAAAAAATTAGTGCAGAAAAGATCAGCTGCAAACATAGGCACAACCTCAAAGTAACTCCTGAGTATTATTTTTTCTCTGGAGAAGACTGCCCAGTCTCCCAGGAAACCAAGTTTGGCTACATCCTCCTCTTACCTTTCATGTAATGTGTCAATAACTATTTATAATTGTTTTTTCCTCCACATACAGTCAGAATACACATTAACTCCAGGCAGCAGCTTTTTCTTTTTAAAGTCGGTGGAAACACAGGTTTCAATTTCCTCCCTGTTTCTGATTTATGATTAATACATATCTCCTTTGCAATGGCTCATATGCTGTCACTTTTGAACAGAAAAGCACTAGGGAACTTCCAACTTTGAAATTAATTACAGGAATAAAGGCTTCTCTGCCTATTTTCTAATTATCCCTTTCTTTGTTAATGCCAAATAATGCCTTTAGCATCTTCCTGGAAAAAGTCTCATTGATCGCACTCTGTGATTATAGTGCTTTTATCTCCCATCTGTGCTGTGAAAGCTACAGGCCTTCCATTTCCAAACCAAAAACCTCCATGATTAAAATCATTAATACAAACAATAAAATAAAATACAGAAATCTGTACAGGTACATAATGCAAGCCACACACAAGGCAGCCTTATCTAGTCATGGGTGAAGGAGGAGAAAAAAAAATGGCATGACTCTTTGATTGAAGGACAAATTAGACTTTAAACTAACCTAAGAAATTTTGCAGACACTGAGAAAACTCCCAAGCATTAAGAGTCCCCTGGTGAGATGGCTGGACAAAGGTCACATCCCAACCAACACTGAGCTCTGGAGCAGAGCAGTTGTGCTGCTTCACTGCTCACATGTGCCCTTTGCTAACCCTCTGCTTCAGCAGAAGGGGTTCTCACAGGTCAGGGTGTCATTCCCACCCACCCTGGCCTCCCCAAAATGCTGGGAGAGCAAGGAGGATCCTGGAGATGGAGCTGGAATTGAGACCAGAGCCAGGAAGAAAAGGTGTCTTGCCAAGCTCAGAGATCAGGACATGAGCACCCTGGGGTGTCAGCCCAAGGAGGCAGCAGCAATCTGTCTGTCCACCTCCCCCTGCCCAACACAGGGAACCAGCAGGGATGGAGTGATTGTGGTTTTACAAGTTATTCAGTCATCATCCAGCTTTGCCAGGTGTCTCTGGGACCAGAGCTCAGAGAAGGGAGTTTCCCAGGGTGACATCTCCCTGCACACATGGCAAGCACCTGGTGACTGCTGCTGCTCCACTTCCCCTTGAGATAGGGAGCAGCCTGTGCTCTGGGAGCAGTCACTTTGCAGGAAGAGCAAAGGACAATCTGTGCTTGCTTGGAACACCCCACCCCTCCTGCCACACCTTGTTCTGTGCCCACCTGCCACAGCCTCCTGGGGACACCAGGGCAGGGCCAGCAGCAGGGCTGGGAGGGCTGGAGGAGCTGGATTTCCAGGACAGAGCTGTCAGCACACTCCAGGGATCTGCCAACATTATGAAAGTGCACGTGTGTCATTTTTTTGCTGCACACACCTCATGTCAGACCTTGTTCTCTCTGGGTTTTTTTTGCTTTATCTCAGTTTTGGCTCCACAGCTTGTTGTTCTCTAGCTTGTTCTCATGATCCTTTGAGTTGTGCCATGGTGCTTTGAGCTGCTTGCAAAAGAGTTGGCAGAGAGCTCCTGTTTTTCTCCTGGTGTGATTTAAGCACTGAGAGCTGGAGGGGATGACGTTTGTGCAGGTTACTGACCTGGAGGCCTGGAAGCCTCCTGGAAGAGGATGATGAACTGTTGTATAATGGAGAGTCCAAAAAGTACACTGAAAGCTGAATTACAAACACCTGGGGAGCAGTGGTGCTCTCAGCTCCACCTCCCACACCCTCCATTGAAATGTGTGAGTTTACTTTCCATTGCTTCCCTGTTTTTTGGTTGGGTTTTTTTTGTTGTTGTTTTTTGGGGTTTTTTGGGGTTTTTTTTTTTGCCATTACAGAAAAGTCTAAAGCTTTTCCAAGGGAAATATTAGTAAAGTGTCATGGAGGATCATCAGTAACACAGCCCTGGGTTGCCCCCCCTCAAACAGGATCCCAACAGCTCAAAAACAGCTTCAAAAAAATCACATCATAGCAGCAGCAGCAGCAGCAATAAATGTCTGATAAAGCAATCGGAGAAAGTTTCATGACTTTTAAGACAATGTGTGCTGTCAAAAAGAAAAAAAAAAAATCCTCCCATGTGTTTAAGTGTTCGTTATGCAAAAAAAAAAAAAAAAAGGTCTATCTTTTTTGGCAATTTCTTGAAGGGCTTGATGTTTCTTGGGTTTTCTTCAAAGAAGAGCCACAGAAACCAGTTTGAAAATGAGCACATTCTTTGTAATACCTAAAATTAACAACGGTGAGGCCCCAGTCTAGACCTGATTCACTTCTTTAAAATTAGGTTGGCCTGCACTTTTCATTTATTTACTCACCCAAGCAGCCCAAGGGAATATTCTTCGTGTGTGAAGCAAAGCACGTGCCCTTGCAAGAGCAGATTTTATGTCCCTAAAAGCAAAAACGTAATGCTGCAAATGAAGGAATGCCTCATTAGAATTGCATTTACTTTGCCACAAATGCCAGCCAAGAATTTTTTTTTTTAAACATATACCCACACTTATGGCTTCCAGATATATTCTGCTACCAAAAAAGGGGCCACAAGTGGCCTGTGATATGATCCCTTGTCTAAGGGTGTCTTTGCAGCTCATTAAAGAGATGCCTAAGGAGCACGTAAGCAATGGGATGTGGGGAAAGAAAGAGGTGGAGGATGGCTGGCAACGATCACAGTTCAAGAACAATTCAAAGAACAATGGGGCCTAGGTTGGGATTCTCATCTCTTTCTTCACACAACTTCCCACGAAGAAATACTCTTCCCCACAGACAGTTCCATCACAGCAAGAACTACGGATCAAAAGCCAGCCTTGAAATAGCTTTCTATTAACATTTGTTCTAATAAAACGAGCTTTGGATGAAATTTCAGTTCTTGAAATTACAGCAGATTTTTTTTTCTGGTTGGATTCAGTTCTGCTTTCCCATCCACATTTTGCTGTAAGCAAGGTTACGGCCAGCTTCTTTTATCTCAGTGAAATTTTGCCTTCGTGGATTAGGAAAAAAAAGACAGTGCAGTGTTTGTTGTAAAACACTGCCAGGAATTCCCCCAGCTAACGCTCCTTTGCTTCTCTCCCAATAGGTAGAAACAGAACATTTTGCTTTTGGAATGGGAATAGTTTGCATATTGCAGCTGGGAAAAGCACATCACTTTCTGAACTCTGGGAGGCAAAGGCAGCCTAAGGAGGCACTTGCAGGGGTGCCTTGCAGAGAGATGTTAACTTGGGCTCCCACAGACTGCTGTGACTCTCCATGCCAAGAGGAAAATGTATTCTATTTGCAAAGTGCAGGAAAGTTGCAGAATGTTTCTGAAGATTGGTGGCTGCCCTGTGAATTCACTCTCTGCCGAGTTCACCAAGCAGTCAGCTGCTGAAAGAGCCTCTGAAAGTTTTCATTGAGCTGCTGGCTGCCTCCCCTCACCAGCTATCTTCCTGACTGAGGTTAAATAAGGACAAGCCTTTAAAACTCTACTATCTTAAAACAAGTTACCTTATTTTTTGCTGATTTGGCATCTATTTCCATGGAAACAGGAGCAAGAACTAGAAGCCAGCAGCTGAAGTTGGCTACACCACTGCTCTTGGCTTGTTCTACTTCCATTTCCATGGAAACTGATGCAAAATCACTGCAAACTAGGCAAAGTTTGTTGTTTGTTTTGTTTTTTTTTTAATTAACCCTTTCTTGATTTTCCAGTTCCAAATTAATTTGCTGCCAGAAACACAGGCACAGAGTCACTGGAATTGCAAGGAGGAGCAGCACAGATGCCCTCAGGAGCCTGTGCAGGTGTTTGCATGTGAGGGAATGTGTACACTTCACTTCCTAACATGAATCTTCAAAGTAATCTCCAATTTACTGTGAGGATGCTAAAGAAAAAGAAGTGTGTGATGTAAGGGAGGGTAAAATCCATGATTGTCCCCCGTGGAGGTTAAAGACAGAAGAAATAAATTGGCAATAGAGGGAAGCAGTTTGATGAAAAGAAAAGGCACTTCTTGCCTACGGCTTTCTACGTTTTCTAGAGTTTTCTAGACTATTTCTCCTCTGAAGACATGCATGATCTTCTTTTTGGCTAAAAAACAATTGGAACTCAGATTTTGGCATATCTTTTTATTTTTTCTTTCTTTTTTCCTCCCCTTCTGATCTCGCAGTGTGCTGGAGCACATAGAGCTCATGCCACAGGCTTTCACGGGTGCTGGGTAACACATGAAATTTAATGTGGAGCCAGAGTATTTCAGGCTGTATTACAGAGTTTGGGCAGGCTGGGGTTGACCATGGAGCATGAGAAATGCTGGTTTTCTTTATGTTCATGGCTGAACCTCATCTGAGATTAACTCATCTTTAAGGAATTTATTTATTTACCCTGCTTTATTAGCAGGAATTTTGTGCCTATCCTAAAAAATCTGGATCCAGACATGCAAAGCCCAATGTAATAAAGCATTGAATCATCTATGTGAGTCCTCCAAAAGGCAAAAAAAATATAATTTATGGCCATGCTTTGCTGTTTCACACTTCTTGACCAATGCTTACATGTAGAAAAAGTTTTACAGATAGTAAATCTGCTTAAACCTGGGGGGCTTTTGAGGACTCTCCTGCAATTGATTGCTATTTCTTCTAAAATGCAAGGAGGAAGCCTGGGGGAGAAAATGGCTAAAGAGAATGGAGGTGGCCTAGGTCACACATCTAGTTACCAAAATATTAAAACACTATATTTATAGGCAGAAGAGAATAGAAGCCAAGGTTTTAAGAGAGATGAAAAAAAACCACAAAGCAAATCAATACTTCTTGTGTCTTGATTCATTTTTTCTTCCAATTAATACAGTTGCCAGTTTTAAAGAACCTCTTCATATTTGCACTGGACACAGCAGAACCTGGTCTGTACCAGCTCTGATCCCTGGACAGGAATCGGTGTCTGGATATCAAAAATTGTTTATGAATATGAAAAATTGCCACCTGCAAATGTCAGCTGCATTCTTACAAAAACATTCAAGACTATAGGGCACATACTCCCTTCCTTATGTGGGAAAAACAAAGGTCACTGCCTAAAGTGCATTTGTACTGTTAAAATTCATACTGAAATTCCCAAGTCCTAGCACTGGGTATTGGTCAAAAGCGCTCCCAAGGTTACTCAAAGCACACTCCACATCTTTCTCCCAAACTGCTTCTCCTTCCATCCAGACAGCTGGATTGATACAGCTGATCAAAAGAGAGATTCCAGTCTGAGGGACAGAAAACAAATGGTGCCAAACAATGGTTATCTAGAAATAAAGTTGTGGTTTGACAAATTTATGGCTTAGCAGTCTGCCACTGGATCAAATATCTGTCGTGTTTTATTCTTTCAGGGCATATTTTTAAAAGATTTTTTTCATTTATCAAGTAACTTATTCAGGAGGAATCTTGTCATACCTATATTTTAAAAGTGTTTCACTTTGGTCTTGGAAAGCAAGCTAGTTTTTTTAACAGCTCTGGTTCATTGGCCAACCTATTCCAAAAGGTTCTCCCTGCCATGTCATTTCTATTTTAGAAGACCATGTTTTGTCCTGCTTCTGCCCCTCAGAGGAAGATGACCAAAAATCTGACCAACACCAGAAAGTCTGCATTATGTTTGATCCTTTTAACTACTGGGATGCTGAACAAATAGCACATATCCAAGAAACATATTGTGGGTAGGTCTTTCCCCTCTGAAAAATTGTATGACGTGAAAATATTTCTGTTTTTCTATAGGAAGAAATTTTTATTTATTTATTTATTTAGCCTAGGAAGTGATGCTTTGTTTATTTGTTGCAGTATCACCAAAAAAAAAAAAATCAGGAGGCAGGGGCTGGTGTTGCAGCTGCAGTGATGTGGACTTGGACTGGACCTAAGGAGCTGCTTGGTTTGTACCAGTGGTCAAGGAGCCCATGCAAAGTCACCACCAAGGACAGCTGCTCCTTGAGGAGGAGCTTTGCTCCCTTCCCAGGCAGCTCATCCTGGCCTCTTCCCCTCATGCATTGTGCAGGGAGTGACCAGCACACCCCGTTCTGGTGTGCAGCCAGAATATTCTTTTCACTGTCATTTTCCCTTAGGCTTGAGATTCCTGCATCTCATTTTTCTGTCTGTGGATACTGATGCACCAAAATCCAGGATCCTCTTCCACAGTTTTTGCTGCTTGGCATGGTCTCCTGTAAATGCTGCAAACACCAGAGCAGCTGATAGCATTCAGTGGCCTTTTGTACTGATATTTCAGCCTCTCACAAAATAGAACTGGCCTTCTGTGTTGATTGCAGTGCCTGAGGCTTTTCTTCTCACTGGCTTTTTCTTCCAGCTGCCTACCATGTATGTAAAGACTTCCCAAAGAACAACAGGTTTCCTCTTCTGCAGCAGAAGAACAGAGTCAGGGAGAATCCAAAAATACTGCAGATACAGAACAATACCTATTTTTATATATAATTAATATACTCCATTATTATTATCACTTCAGATTAATTACATCCAAGATTATCACACAACAGGAATTATTCCCTGATGAGGGAAAAAAAAAAAAAAAAAGGTCAAATTTGTATCCCACTTTCAGTATTTTGATTGATTCAAAATGTAGAAAAATCCATTTACAAACAACATCAAATGTTCTCATAGAGAACTGAAGTGCAAACATTCTCTGCCAGCTCAGCTGTGGTGTTTCACACCATCCACACCTCAGTAGCTCCTTTTTCTGTCTGTATTTGTAGTCTGGGCAGTGGGGTTTGTTTGCTTGAGTTTTTTCTCCTCCTCTTCCTTTCTCTTTCATCTTTCAGCAAAAGAAAAAAGGAAAGAAACAGGGTGGGGAGAACAAGACTCTGTAACAGTTGTCCATTAAAAATCCAACTGGAACAAAAATTTTCTGTTGCAGATCTCTTCAAAACAGATGTTTCTTTCATAATCATGCAATCGGGAGGAAAACAGAGAAAAAGGAAGTGATCGCATCCTCCCAAGTGCTGTGAGTTTTGTAGCATTCAGAGTCACATTTTTCGTTTTGAAAGAATTGAAAATGTGTCAAGTTGCTCTAGCTAGAAATCCACACATCCAGCCTGAAGTGGGGTTGAAGTGATAAGCAGTTTGATACCAAATCTGTACTGATAATTTAATGATTATCTTGGATGTGATTAATGAAAAATACTATTAATAATAATCATGGTTGCACCACACCCTGAGCTGCTTTCCACCCTGTCCTGCGAAGCCGCTCTGTGTGGCAGCCAAGGTCTTATCCGGGCCCTGCAGGCAGCATGACCCAGGCAGGGATTATTGAGAGCCTCAGGAAGAGCAGGAGCCTCTCCTCTTCCAGCAAAACTTTGATTTTTCCTGTCTATTGTTTCCTTTCTGTGCGTGGCAGTGAGATGCAGCCCTGCTTCAACCCTCCCAACAACCCATCCTTGCTGAGCAGGCTCTTTTGCAAACCTGGGCTGAAGAGGAAGATGAGATGATGTGACACCCAAAATCTGCTGGTTTAGGTTGGCCAAGCAGCAAAATCCCCATGAGCAAGCGTAGGTCAATAACAGCAAAGACCCTGGTGGCAATGTCAGCTGAGGAGCAGCAGTACTGCACCTTCTGCTCCTCTGCAGCTTCATCTGGGATGTTTTGAAACACTTATTGGTGATTATCCCAAACTATTTAATTCATTTTAACTAATTTAAAAGGTCTCCTGCTCTGCAAAGTCATTTTCAGTGTCCCAATGGAAATGACAGTGCACCAATGAGATGGGGAGAGGGAGGCTGCAAGGCTCTGCTGACATGAAACCACCCCTGGGGGCAGCTGGCATTGACCAGGGAAGGTGGGCAATAGACTGGGGTGGAAAGAGGCAGTGGAGAGCAGCTGGATTGCATTAATGGATTGGGTGGAAACTGGGAGGTGGGTTAAGTAAAAGGTGTATTTCATCCCACGAATACTTGGGAAAAATCAGCTTGTGTTCTCCTGATCTCCTCCAGAGCCAGCAGCAAGGGAGGGCAGGTCCTCTCCCCCCTCGCTGAGCAGCTGGAGATCGCAGCCATACCCTCCCAAACCTGCAGGGACTGGGTGGTTTTGGGACCCAGGAGCTATGACCAGAAGTGGGGCTGTATTTCCAGGTGTGTTTCCACACCCCTCATGGCATGTGGGGAAAGGAGGGATCAGAGGCTAGATAAAACCTTTTACCTCTGTTGGTAGAAACCACTCCAAAATCTTTTCTGCAACTGGTCTGACTTCAACAGGGCAGACATTCCTATTGATTATTTTTAGAATTTTTTAGAAGTGACATCTTTTAGAACACTAACGAGGCTTTTCTGTTAGGGCCATGTTCTCACATGGTTAATGGTGTTGCATAGGAGCCTCTCTTGTACAAGTTCTTTGAAGGTCCCATCGGGTTGTTAGGGCCAGCCCTTGGTTCCAGCAGACACCACAGTGATCCATGTCCTGAAAATCCCACATTCTGGCACAAGGAGAAGATCTACAAGGCTTCTGCAGACCTGGCTGTTCTCCACCTGACAACAACAGCTCTGTACCACGTCACCAGAGGAAGGGAAAACAAATACAGGTTTGACATTACCTGCTGAACAACCTCAGTAAAAGAGAGGCTGCTTTGAGGAGTGCAGCCCCTCTCAGAACACTCACCAAGCTGTGGTTTCTCACCTGCCTCTCTGGCTAGTTCAGATATACATCTACTCATTTTTAAGCTTTGGTTTTTCAGTGCTGTGAGCATGAATGAGTGTTTCCTACACACATCATCTGTGCTCAGGGACTGCCCAGCCTGAGCAGAAATGTTTGAGGGAAGGAGAGAGCTCAGACCCTGGGGGTAAATGCAGATGCTAGCAGCAAGCTTGAGGTGGCAATGATGGCCCAGCTCCCATTCTTTGAATAAAAAGTTGCTTTTATAACACTTCAAGGCAATGCAGGTGTGATACTCAGTACAAAAGCACGCTTACACGTGCTGCTCCTAGGGAGACATAAACACTGCCTTACGTGTGCCTGAACTACACAGAAGTGCAAGAACAGCACAGACATCAAGGCATCATTAATAGCACAGAAAGCTCACTGCCCAAGTATTGGGTTTTGTGCCAGACCCTGGGGTTTGCATTGAAAAATGCTCAATTACCACCCCCAGAGGCTGAAGCCTTCCCCTTTCCGTGGGGCAGCAGAGGCTGGGGCACCAGGATGGGAGCCTGGGTGTGTCTGCTCTTAAAATTACAACTGAGGATAAAAGACAGAAGGAAGGCAACTGAATTAGGAAAGAAACTGAAGGGTACGTGGTTTATATATTACGTAATGAAGATAAAGACAGATTGCTGGTGTGTAATTTTGGTACCATCCAGGGAAGAGCTGGGCAGGGAGCAATGTGGGCATGGCCAAATTTGCACAGCTACTGGCAGGAAACAGTGGGCAGGGCTGATTCCTGCAGAGGGGATAGGAACAATGTACCAGCAATAGAAAAGGCCAGGGAGAAACTTCTGGAAGTGGGACACAGCTAATATTTGTTTAGCTCTGGTTCTGTCTCTTTCCACCAACATGTTTCAAAGAGCTTTACAGAGGAGTGTTAGGCCAAATGCAGTGATGGCTCAATGCAGAGCTGTCCTGAATGCACTTGCTGGTGTTTTAGCACTGCCCAGCCCCTCTACTTCACCACTTCTGCAGGGCTCATTATATCCTCCTTTCTTCTCAGCAGGGCTCGTTATCCTCCTCTGGCACTGCTGTACTCACTAGATGAACCCCAAACGTCACCATCTCTATTTTCTGCATAGGGATGCACCAGAGGTGAATCAACCTCCCATGAGGACATGGAGCCAAGGAGAGACCCTGGATCTCCCAAGTGCCACAACTAATGAGTTTCTGTGATTTAAATAGCTGCCTTGCACTGCTAGGATCACCCAGCAGCCTCTTCAGAGAGTGAGGGGTAATCACAGACCCCAACACAGACCCCTGTGGCTCTCACATCCCTTAGTCCCATCAAGCTAAATGCCAGAGGGGATAATAAAGGATGGTTACAGTGCACCTTCTCTTCCATAACAAATGTGCTAGAAAATGGCTTGGCCACTTGGTGTGAGTGGTCCAGCTGGAGGGATAAGAAGTCTCCAAAGCCTCAGTCGGCTCCTCTCTGCTCCCATGGTGAAATATGGCCCAGGAGAGTCTCCCATGTCACTGAAAACACAACAGCTGGAGACAGAGAGGACCCAGGCCCAGTGCCCCCACAGCAATATGTGCTGCCTTGCAGCCAGAGCACCACTTGCTCCTTCAAGGTGTGCTTTCCTGGCCCTGAGCAGCAGCCTGCCAGATCTCCTGGCACAGTCCCCAGCACCCAGGCCAGGATGGGTGTGGATATTCTCAGTTCAGTCAGAGAGAAAAAGAGAAAGATTTCTGCCAGGCTAAGCCTGGGAAAAAGTCTGAGAGGAATATAAACAATCTATTATATTGTTTTTCATTTATATTGTTTATAAATATGTTCTACCACAGTGTACTAATCAGGTGAAATGTTTTTACTTTAAGACCAATGGAGCTAATGTTCACAATGTTCTCTATAAAAGAGAGAGGTGCTTCTGAATAAACATTCATTTGCCTTCTGAAATTGTACGAGATATTTTGCCTGTCCCTGACTCAACAGCGTCAGATGGGTAGCCACCAGTTTCCATAGTTCCACCAGTTCCAAGTCGTTGTCCTAACAAGAACAGCTTTTGGTGTGATCACAGTAATCTGTAAGTCTATTTGAAACCTCTGACATTCTCCTGAGTTCACCCCCATCCCTTTCTCTAGCTTCTTTCCAGTGCCAGGACCATCAAGAAAAGACATTCCAAAGCACCCAAGTCTTGCTGAAAACCTCATTTTCCAAGAGGGGCATAGAGATCAGGCTGCTCTATCAGCTGGGAGTTTGGGGAAAACTGCAGGCTATCCTGCTTTCTGTGGTGCAATCACTGCTAAACAATGCTGTTTTCAAGAAACAGAACAGTGATGATTCCACCTGACAGCCTTTCCAGTGCTTTTATGAGTAGGGCCAAGGAAGAATCCAATAAGTCATGCCATGCACCATCACAAATCTCCAGGAATAAAGCAACACCAAATGTCTGGCTTCTGGTAAAATGTGCATTTCTGCCATGCTACTACTCCTTCCAAATCATTTTTTTTCTAACTAAGTGTCCCACATCTGCCCTTTTCTCCAGCGACAGGATATCCTTCATTTGTCTGCACCAAGAGCAGATGAGCACTTCTTCGTGTTGTTTTCCAAACTGGCTGATGGGAGGGTCAGTAGGGGCCAAAGCAGCTGCAACAAGGAAAGGAAAGATAACCATGGCAACCCAAGTTATCTGCATCCTCCATGTATTTCCTTCTCCCCACCCTACAGCATATCTTTCCCACCCAAACCTCAAGCCGACAGAGCCAGTGACCAGCTGGCAGGATGGAGACTGCAGCAGTGTCTCCTGCACCCAGAGTGTCTCGCTGTGTTTCGGGGCTCACCACTGCAGGCTGAAGTCATCAAAAGGAGACCGAAACCCTAGAGAGGGACAACTTGCAAAAAGCAGAGCTCTCCACTCCTGTAGATGGGGCGCTGGATATGCTGCCTCTGCTCCAGAGCTGCAGATCCATTGATGCTGCTCCTGGTTTTGGCTCTGGGCTGTAACCCTTCCACAGCAGCAACAGCTTCTCCGTCTGTGCCCCACGTCAAACCCAGCTACAGTTTTGGCCGGACTTTCCTGGGACTTGATAAATGCAACGCCTGCATTGGGACATCCATATGCAAGAAGTTCTTTAAAGAGGAGATAAGGTCAGAAACTCAGCAGAGTAATTTTTAAAGCATTCTGTGTAGTAGTTTGAAAGTTGTCTGTTAGAATTTCCAAGTGTTTTCATGAACAAGAGTGCAAAGAGCAACTTAGCACCCAGTTGCCATTACAGCACTTAGTGTTTTAATTAATGCCTGTAAGCTGATGCTTTGTCTCTTTTTCAGTAGTTTCAAACTACATCAGGGGAGGTTTAGGATGGATATTAGGAAAAAAATTTTCACTGAAAGAATAATAAAATACTGGAATTGTCTTCCTAGGGAGGTGGCGGAATCACCATCTCTGGATGTGTTTAAAAAAAGACTGGACTTGGCACTTGGTGCTATAGCCTAGTTGAGGTGTTAGGGCATAGGTTGGACTTGATGATCTTAGAGGTCTCTTCCAACCTCATTATTCTGTGATTCTGTGATTTAAAGCCATGCAAACATGATCAGACTTCAGCCCTGAATTATAACTTGAAAGCAGGAGTAAAAGGCATAAATTTCTGTCTAGAGAGTGGCTCTGAAAAAAAATCAAGGCAGTGATGGGGGAAGGCAAGAGGGAAGGAAGGAATCAGTTTATTTAGATTTACTGGAAGTATTTTATTATGAGCAACTGGCTAAAGGCAAAAGGGGGTTTAGCTTTGTATGCTCCCAACAGAGTATGTTAACTACAAACATACAAACATGCCATATAATTTTGTACCAGGTGCAACAACGTGAATGTGCAGAATTTCACGTGCCTTTTAACTGAGATCAAAAGGGATCTAAGCCTGCCTGAGGCATGAGGACTTCTGCACATGAGGTTACCCACACGCTTGAAAATAGCATGCAGCTAAATTACTGGTACATTTTGGGGAGATTTGTGTGAGAACTTGAAGGCAGAAATTGGATCTGCCTTGCTGTTGGTGAGACAGACACTGTCCAAGTGGTCATTGGACCAATGCAATCATTTTTAGGCTCAAAAGCAGAGCGTATCTGATGACAGCAGGGAAAATGTTGCCACTTGTATTTGAGGAAAAAGTTAAAGGCAGTGCTTGGCAGAGGGTTTATTTGGTCTGATATGATTTATAGAGCCATATGCACTTTCTTTTATAGATATAAAAGCCTGGGGGAGAAGAAATTATTATAGTAAAATTGTATTTTTAATGCTATAATGTAAGTAGTATAGTATTAGACAAATCACCGTTTTTATCTTAAACTATCCTATAAAACGTAGCATAGTAAAACCATAATGGTTTGTCTGGGATGGACTTGTAATACCAGACATCCATCCTTCCACTGCTGCTGGAAAAAGGCAGCTTGTGGCTCTGCTGAGCCAGAGCACTCCTTGCTGTTGCACATTGGGGTCCCAGTCCTCGTCACGTTGCACTTTGGCTTTCCTGTCCCCAGTGCCAGAGCGAGCAGGGAGTGAGGTGTACAGGGCTGAGTGCTGGGTTTCTGCCAGCCCAGCCTGGATCCCAAAATGCAGCGTGGATTTGCAATCAGCCCAGCATGCTCAGCTGGCTGACGGGCTGGCGTGGGTCTGCAGGGTCCAGGGGTGCATCCAGGGTAGTGTTTGCTCTGCATTTTGTTCCCTGCAGCAGGATGCCACTGCAGCTGGCTCCTGCCCCCTGACCCAACCTGCTGCAGCCCCTTTACAGCTCACCTGTGCAGGGTTTTTAGGGACTTGATAAATGCAACGCCTGCATTGGGACATCCATATGCAAAAAGTTCTTTAAAGAGGAGATAAGGTCAGAAACTCAGCAGAGTAATTTTTAAAGCATTCTGTGTAGTAATTTGAAAGTTGTCTGTTAGAATTTCCAAGTTTACAGCTCACCTGTGCAGGGTTTTTAGGGACCTGCTGCCAGGCACAAAGTGGCTCCTTTTTGGTTACTCCCACTTGGCCAGTGGGGAGGCTGGGGCCACGCAGGTTCCCTCAGCCTTGCCAAAAATAGCAGAAGTGCCTCTGGCTGTGGGGCTCCAGCTGCACAGTGCACTGGCTGTGGGAGAGAGGTGCTACGTGAGCCAAGGCAGGAGGGCCCTGTGCTGCCTTTCCTCCAGGGCACAGCGGGAACGGGGGGCAGGCGTGCAGAGGGTCCCACTGGCATCCAGGAGTGCAGAGCCACAAACATGTGGGAGCACAATACTGCTGCCTCAGGGGACACAGAGGGGCTCCCTAAGCCAGACACTTCTTTTTCTCTCCCACCAGCCTGCAGTTGGCTTCCCACACATATGTGATAACGTGAAGTTCTGCTGTGAGCTCCTCGGGAAGGGGAACTTAAAAATGTTCTCCTGAGCAGTCACTCAGCTTCAGGCTTTCCTTTGCATGGGTAAAACTTTTTCTCCCACTTGATTTCTTGAAACACTGGGATTATTTTTTGGCAAGTGGGAGCTGAAACTAGGGAAATTTCAGTGGTGCTTATGCTCTTTGATCCACCCTCGTACCTTTTCACGTGTTCGCAAAGGTGGATGGCACTTGGGCTTCTCTGTGTTAATTCACATTAGAACATGCTTCATTAGTTCTCCATCATTTCTGGGAGCTCTGACATGCGTTCACAGTGAGAGGATGGGAGTTTTGTTCCCAGAACAGCTGGTGACTCATCTCGTGCTCTAATGTTCTATACTTCTCTTATCTTTGCCCAACTTTATCCATCTGTAAATGAGGATACCAAGCCTGTCTACCAACTGTACTGAGAGCAGAGTGCAGTGAAAGTTTTTGTAAAATATTAGATTTTCAAAATACCGCAGAACTGAGCTGACCAAAACTATTCAAAGTCTTGTGCCAATGCTGGTCTTGAGCTTTGTCCAAAAATAATAGGAAAGAAGACTGAAAAAGCTGGAATGCTTCAATTAGAAGGGGGTTTATAGGCTATTTATTTTTGTTTGTTTGTTTGAAGACTTAGCTTACTTATTTTTTTAAAAAAAATCTGAAATTCCAAATGCAAGCAAAATTATTTTGGCTGAAACAAAATCCTTCATTTTATTCAAGAAAAAAATAAAAAGAAAAACTAATTTGGATTTCTTCAGCATTTAGTTCTGGGTTGATCTAAAATCTGTAATCTGTGACTCACTTATTCGCATAGATCTTACTATAGATCTTAGAGGATTTGCTGGCCCTTAGCTAAAAATCTCTGTAAGAGAGGGAGTGGTTACAGCACAATTTGATGATGAATCTTGAAAGTATCCAGCAAATGTGCCAGGCCAGCGCTGTGCTGCCCAGAAATGATGCCAAATACAGACTTGCTGCAGCCCATGCTGGGTTCCCAGGCCAGAGTGGCTCTTCCCGCAGAGATCTGCAGAGGGAATCACTCCATCCACCCTCAAATTAATGCTCAGCCCTGGATTTCACACATCCATGTGCTCCTTGCATGCAGGAGGTGGCACTTTCCTGATCTCTGCCTGATACGAGCTCCCCTGAACACATGAGCTTGAGTCAAGTCACAAAGTGTATTTGTGCTTAACTTAAAAAAAAGAAAGAAAGAAAGAGAAAGCCAGCCCAGAGCCATCTCTTCCCAGTACGTGCCTGGCACGCTGTGCCCGCTTTGCAGATTAGGCACTGGGAGAGGTCCCGATGCACAACAATCACAGTGAGGCACAGCAATTATTCTCTTTTCTTTAATCCTAGCTCAAAACCAGACCAAAAAACCCAAAACAAAATACCAACAAACCCACCAAAACAAAAAACCCAAACCCAAACAAAGTGTTTATTATCATGTCATGTGCTTTAATTGTAGGGAATCTTCAATTTCGTGTCAGGCAAAATGCCCAAACAACTGAAATGCTGGAATCCACCAACCTGTTCACACAAGGCTCCCCCACTTCTAGTCAGCCTCCATGGTGAATTTCTGGAAGGAGACACATGGCAGGAGTTGAAAGCCAAAGCAGGGGAAACACCAGGGTTTCACCCATCCTGGGCACCCGTGCCTGCCCCAGAGCTCAGCTGCACAGGGTCTGGTGGGGAAAGGGAGTGGGTGCTGCCTTCAGGAGGGATCATCTGATCAGTCTCTGATTGCAGATGGTGGCTCGTGTCACTGAGTCAGTTATTTGCCTGAAATCATAGAAAATTAATCCTCCCCAAATTTCTCAGTGGCAATTTCCCAAATGGAATTTGAAAGGAAAGACCAGCTTCAGCTTTCAGACTTGTTAATGTCTTGTAAACTGTCTGAAACTCCAACCAAGCCAATCCCTCAGGGAACCTCTTGCTCTCCTGTTTCACTTCTGAGTTACCAGCTTTAATTTAGGGTGAGATTAAATTAGGACGTGCTTTCCTACGCACTTGGACAAGGAGCTCAGGGCAGGAGGGTTCAGAGGCAGTGAGGGCAGGATGTTGGCCAAATCAAAGGTCAGAGTTGGGCTGTTTTCCAAGAGCAGGTTACAGACACCCTCCCAGAACAGGCGCTCCTCAGCTCCGGCGTGTGCGACACGCGTGTGGGCACGGCTGAGGGGGCTGTTGAAACAAACAAAAAAAACCCCTAATTACCCAGCCCATATGCTCCCCTCCTGTGCCTGTGGAGGGGGAGCAAATTAGTGCAAGATCTCCATGGCTACAGAGGTGCTGCATGCCCAGGACACACACACCCTGTCCTCCCATCACACCCTGTCCCCCCATCACACCCTGTCCCCCCATCCCACCCCAAACTCTGCTGCTGTCAGGGAGGTCACTCCTCCCAGCTGCTGAAATACAGTCAGAGGTGTTGAAGGAGACAGGTAGACCCCAGCACTGACAAAAGCCACCATCTCAAAACAAGAGGTCATTTTGTTACTCCCAAATATATTTGTTGTCAGGAGGTTTTAATATCAGGAGGATCCTTTAAAGTGTCAACTACTCCTTTTTTAGGACCCTTTCTCTGTAAGTAGGAAAATTTAAAAACACCAGGAATTCTTAATGAACCAAAACCTTGCAACCCTCTCCCTTTCCTCCCTCCCTCTACCCGAAAGACCCCATTTGGGTGCTTCACCCTCCGCTCCATGACAGCATTCATGACAAGGGATGGTATTAGTGGGAAGCAAAGAAGGACTTTTTTACCAAAACACATTTCTTTAGCTGATGGTTTCAGGCTGCTCACCCTGGGGCCACCCAGCCAGGGTGACTCAGCCTTGGCCAGGCGATGGCAGGGAGCCCCAGGGGCCGGCCTGGAGAAGCTCGGCGGGGCAGGCGCTGTGTCCGTGTGGCTTTTAACCCGCTCTCCATGGGGCTCTCGTTTTGGTTTGGCAGGTTTGACACATGGCTTTCTTCTCATTTAAAGCTGCCCCCCAGCTCCCTGCTCAGCTACTCGGGCAACTACACGGACGATGCCAAGAGCTGGCGGCTGGTGGACATCACCCGGCTGACCTCCAAGTACCAGCACGACCGGGCGGACAAGCGCATCTGCACCTCCCTGCTCAAGAGCAAGAGCTGCAGCCTGGAGCGCGCCCTGCGCCGCACCCAGCGCTTCCAGAAGTGGCTGAGGGCCAAGCGCCTCACGCCTGACCTGGTCCAGGTCTGTGTCCCGTGGCTCCAGCACAGCCGGGGGAGCACGGGGCAGAGCAAGGCCTGTGGGGTTTGGGGGTGTGAGAAGGGTCTCGTGGGCAACGTGCTGGTTGGAGGGTGAGATTGGGCGGTGGCTGGCACTCATCCATCCTGCCTGGTTGGTGGAGATGGGGCAGCCTGGTGTGCCCCCAGCCAAGCCCACCAGACAAAGCAGGGATGCAAAATGATGCCCTGATGGGAAGAAAAGTGCCACAGTTGAAGGCCAAGCCCTGCCAGCCACAGGTAATTGTCACACTGCGACACGAAATAACTCAGAGAAGCAGGCTAGATGTAAAACGAAAGGAAAAGAAGCCAAAAAAGCCAACTTTATTTTCTGACTCTAGTATATATACAATAGTAAAAGTGACAGTGGATTGGAGGGTGAAACTGCCACCTCTCCAACTACTCTGGTCAAACCAACAGTCCATCAGTTCTTTCCACCCACAATGAAGAATGCAAAACAATCATTATTTACATGAACATGTGTGAGAAAACTCAGTTGAAATATCTGAATATCAGAAGGCATAGGAACTTTTAGAACTTTAAAACTCTCAAAAGAACAGGGTGACAGGTAATACCATGGCACAAACTGTATAGGGCTGGGATGGGCTCAGCCCCAGCGAGGAGAGCACCAGCTCCTGGCTCCTTGTGCAGGTTGAAGCTGAAGTCCTGTGGAAAGCCACAGCACCAGGTGGCTTTGGGCACAGGGATAACAACAGGCTGTGCACACAAAGGTGGTAACAGCTCCAGAGATTACTGCCATTTTTTTTCTAGTTTTCCATCATGTCTTAGCATTGTGGGGTTTTGGGGTTTTTTCCATCATAAATTTGTACCCACAAGAGGAGCCAATGCCTTGGAAGCAATTTTGCTTTGGGCCAGGGGCCAAGTCAGTGTGGGTCTCTCTTGCTTGTGGCTGGCAGGACAAGGGGCATGGGCAGTCAGAGCCAAAGCCTCGATTACTCATTCTCCTGCCATCCATAGCAAATGATCTCAGGCACAAAGAAGCACACTGCCCTTTCTCCCACAGTCCTGGAGTGCCACAGGTGAAGCCAGGACAGGAACATGGTGAGTGTGGATCACCACCACCACGTAGATGAGCAGCTACAGCACAGGGCATCCCCCTCACCCCACCCAAAAAAATAGCAAAACATCACTATAACCCCTGGAAAGGGCAGGGACCAGGGTGGGGGTTGGATAGACACTGAACTAGACCTGAAAGACAAAGGATTATTCCAGTACTTCTTCCCATTCCAAGAGAGAAAAGACTGTGAAAAAGTGACTTAATTTATATTTATATATAGGCAGCTGCTCACTGCATCCACTCAGCTCTGGTGAGTGCTAAAGCTATGCTGCTTTAGTTCTTCCTCTACTCTTAGCCTGGGGAGCAGCACACCTTAGGAGAGAGAGGGAGGGATACACTGGGGTTATGCCTGGAGTGCCCCAAGAAGGACTCATCCAAATCACTGCCAGTCCAGCACAGCAGGTCACCCTGAGCTCAGTACCCTCCTGGGCAGCACATGCCTGATGGGGAAAAGATTTTTGGAGCAAAGCTACCCTGTACTCTGTTTAGTAACCTCGGGAGAGGCACTACAGAGAGGGGATGTGTATCACTTCACTCAGAGCATCTCTCACCTGAGCTTGTGGGCAGGGACAACTCCTGAGGCTGGCAGGCACCCAGGCAGCTGCTGACCAGCCCTGTTGCTCCAGGCAGCACTGCAGGGCCTGCAGGAGGGCAAGTTGGGCTGCCAGGTCCTTGCTGTGCTGTCCCTCCACTCCCCAGCAGTGCTGAGGGAAAGAGAAGGAATCGAGAGCTTAAAACTTCAACTTGCTGAGCTGGGCAAAAAAGTAACTGGAGAAATGTGGCTCTGTGGTATCTCAGACCTGCTGCAAAGCTAAACCATCAGCTGAGCCCAAATCCTTCTCCTTAAAAGGCTCCTCATGTGCTACAGTTTTCCCTACCCCGTCCTCTCGGAGTCTGAAATGCCAGCTGAGCTGGCAGGGTTGCACACACAGGCACACACACATATATGGATGCACATGTGCACACACAGCACCACGCTGGGCCACCCTGCCCTTGCACCTATCCAGTTTCTCCCAGGAATTTCCCTGGGCAGCAGCAGTGGGGAGCTGAGCTGATGCCAGCCCCAGGGTGCCTCTGAAGTGAGCTCAGGGCCAGCTTGGGGGGACGTGCCCAGTGACAAACTCCCTGGGACATTTCATCAACCCCTGCAGCTTTTTAGTTGGAAAGGGCATGGGAGGCTGCAGGGAGGCCCAGACCTTTGCGCATCAGCCTCAGGATTGCTCTGCTCATGTTTTCATGGTCCTTTGGTTCTGTCTATCAATCAGAGAAACAAAAATTGGAATTTAAATCCATTCTAACAGCATATACATTTGAATACACAGAGAAATACAGTGATCCAGAGACCCTGGAACCTACTTCCTCATCACCAAATTTCAGCAGCAGTCACTTTTTAAGATCAGGCATGTGTTCTGCAAAATGGCTTCTACTCTCACAGTGGTGTGAACTGAAAAACAGCCAGTGGCAACAACATTTCAGTCACACATACATGTGTGTGTGAGTCTGTGTGAGAGCCCATCTCACCCTGCTGTGTGGGCCATCACAGGTTACAGTCTGACCTCCCCAGCCCATCCAGCCTCACAGGGATGGGGATCCCCCTCCTCCCTGGCCATCCCACCTGCCCTCCTCCCTCTGGAAACCAGCACCTCTGCCTGCACCCAGCCCAGCACCGCTGCCCCTCTGCAGTGTTTGCTGTGCAGACATGTGTTGGTAACCCAGCAGGAGCCACTGGAGAGGGGGTTTTGGGGCTACCATGTGTCTCTGCAAATATTTACCTAAAGAACTGCTCTTATGGCTCTGTTCTCCTGCTCTCCCTCTTTTCAGAGGCGTTAACAGAATACCTCTCTCAAGGCCTGACACGATTCCCAGCCTGTTTCACAGAGCTGCAGTCTCACACAGCAGTGTTTGTTCTCCCTTCCCTGCAGTTTATCCTGTATAGCAGCACTGGGGAAAGCTAATGGGCCCAGGTAATTTTGTCTGATAGACAAAGCATTACAACAAACCACAACGTGCTTGAATCAAAATGACAGACCGTGAAGTGATGTTTTTCCACTTTACACTGCCTGCCCTGCCTGACCCAGCCATCAGCTGAGCTGCCTGCCACAGCGATTATTTCACCAGCCACAATGAAAATCTTTATTGGATGCAGCAAAGTCTTCAGTCTTAAAATCCAGCCTGCCTCAGAGATGAGCAGGATTTAGCTGGGGCTCAGCCTACTCTGCAGCCCCAGACACCGACTGCTTCGCCCAGGAGCTCCTCACCTCAAACCACTCTGGGTGCTTTCCTGCTGGAGGGGCTACAAGGCAGGTTGGTTTCAGCACAGATCACCCACAGGGAAAATTTACAGCCCTGCCTACAAAGCACAGACTGGAAAATGATGAAGGTAGACAGTGGAAAGCAGCACCAATGTGAAAATCCAGCATTTGCAGACCCTCTCTCTAGGACAGAGTGTTTGAGACTGCTGACCAACAACTATTAACCAGCAACTACTGACCAGAAATTACTGACCAAAAATTACTGACCAGCAACTACTGACCAGCAACTACTGACCAGAAATTACTGACCAGCAACTACTGACCAGCAGCTACTGACCAGCAGCTCGTCCTGCCCCCAGCAGATGCACCAGCACGCCGGTTATGTGGCCTCTGAATCTAGTCCACATCTCTTCTTGCTGCACAGGGGCAGCAGCTCACTCACATGTCCAGTTGTCCATCCTATGGTGCTCCCAGAGCCACCTCCTAGACCTGCCAGCTCTTTGACCCAGTACCTGATCATCAGAGACTTCCATAAACCTGCTGGCAGTGGGGATGAGTTTCTCAGGGCATTCTTACCTTCTTTCTTTTGGGAGTTAAGGAGACCCTTGGATTCACATTGCCAGGAGCTGT
Source organism: Taeniopygia guttata (assembly GCF_048771995.1). Classification (NCBI taxonomy): domain Eukaryota; kingdom Metazoa; phylum Chordata; class Aves; order Passeriformes; family Estrildidae; genus Taeniopygia; species Taeniopygia guttata. Next base: position 109,485,232 of record NC_133024.1, on the reverse strand, counting down.
AGGTGCTTTGACACCTACATCCAAGTGTTTCCTCCTGGAACCCATCCTAAACCTGGTAGTTTAGTGAAGTTGGATCCCTGCAGTGGCTCATGGGGCAGGAGGCAGCTGTACTCCTGGTCTGGCCATCCCTCCTTGGGCTGACTGAAAAAAAAAAAAAAAACAGAGCAAGAAGTTGTTTTCCACGAGTTGTCTTTACATCCAAGTTAATTCTGGGCGTGTCTGTGCTACATATGCATAGAAAGTGGAGTTTAAAATGCATCCTGTAGTGTGTAATAGGGTTTAAAAAGAGTGGATGTAGGCCTTGCAGGAACTACTCACTATCAGGTATAGAAATGTGGGTATTTAATTGAAGTAAATAAGAAGATTTCCACATCAATCACAAACAATACATCAGGCTGTCTGTCAGGTCTTATTCTCTGGGGTGATAAGTAACTGCAAAGGATTTAAGATATTCTCAGGTAAATTTGTATCCCCAGTGTTTCAAGTATGTGTTCTTCACATTTTTCTTCCATTGACAATTTTTGTCTGACAGTTTTACAACTCCAGCTCCTTTTCTGCTGTAGAGATGTTTCCATTAGCCTGCAGGAAGGTGAGAACCCTCTCCACTGAAACAATCAAGCGAGGTGCTGAGCTTTTTACTGTCTCTGCTGAAATCAAAAGGCCCCATTGCCCAGTTTTTGTGGGTCAGGGCTTCATTAAACTGTAGGAAGGTGTCAGCACCCAGCCCTGCCCCTCTGCTCCCACTCCTCCATGGATGTGCCTGGAATAGTTCCTCAGGACACCAGCAGCCAGGAGCACCACGGGCAGCACATGCCCACATTTATGTTAGAAGGGTGAGCTCTGACCTCAGAAAAACCCTAATTACACCATCCATGCCTTCTGTGCTGCTGTGATTTATGTCCCCACTGTGCACTCTTCAGGGTCTCAGCTTTTGCGTTGCAGACTCCTGGAATCAGCAAGGCTTTCTAACTTTGTCTGCAAATATTTGCATACACACGGAGCTGCAAGAGACTTTCTCCACCATTTATCTCTTATTTTACACAGCTCTGTTCTCCTCATTTTTTATCACTTCTCCTCCAAAGTAAAAGTGACAGAGTCAGCCACAACGTTCGTGCAAGTGCTGCAAGACAGAAATTCATAACCATCCCTTCCCCTGCACCTCTTCTATGGTTTTAGACAATTAATTGAGAAAATATTCTCCTGATAAGGCTGCACCAGAGAAGAGGAGTGTATGAAGACTTGCAACAGGAACTGAGTATAATTATTTTTGACAAATGTTTTATTCTTTTTGGGAGGAAAGGTTTTTTGGTTTTTGTGAAACAACACTTCAGTTGTGATTGAATTTCTCAGGTAGTTTTGACCAGCTATTGGCATTTTGGACTTGTTTTGTGCAATTGATTGCCAAGGAAGGAGTGGTTGGAATCTCACCGAGGCCAACAGGGATGGAGAGGAAGAGACATGGGACATCTAGTTCCCCCTTTCCTCCTCCAGCTGGGAAAGTGTCCTACTCATCCTTTCCATGTTCCTGTATTTCTTTGTCTCGGCTGGGTGGTTCAGTGTTTTATGCCAAATGAACAGCTCGCACAGGAGGGGCTGGGAAGGACCTACCTCAGAGTTCCCACATGACCTGGGGAGATGCTGCGTCACATCTTTGCTCTCAGCATGAAGGATGGCAGGGAGCAACGTGAGCTCCACCTCCTTTTCCTCTGAAACACATCTCTCAGCCTTCAAATTATAAAGAGAACTCAAATTTGGCTACAGGGATAATTTTTAATAAAGAGACTTAAAAAACCTGATTCCCTTCTCCAGCAGGCACGTCAGGGCAGTGCTTCTGTGCCACTGTGGGCAGCTTTCCATACATAAACTCTCCTTGGCTATTAAGGAAGGCTAACTGAAAAATTTAAAAAAAGACATTTTTTACTATGAAGGTATAATTTCTATGCCATTTATCCCAGCCATAGATTGCTCCTGCATTTTTACAAGCCAAACCTCCAAATCTGAAGGATGAAATACAGTGATAATTGACTCCATTAGCCCAACAGTTCTCTATTTGTTGCTGGTATTTACAAAAAATAAACACAGGCTATTTGGTTTTGATAGTTAACGCATGAGTTTATCAGAGAGAGAACATATCCTGTGCTTATACTCGCACACAATGTTTATTTACATTTTTAAAGCATGTTTACTGACCTTAGCAAATAGTATTTCCAAGAAAGCTGCTCTCAGGTTAAGCAAATAACGAAGTGATCAGAAGATTATTTAACGAGGGAAGTGAGTCATTGTCATAACAACTGGAGGGCCTCCACCAGGAATGCCAGGGCTGGAAACCCAGTCAGAAGGAAGAGTCCCATGGTGTGGAGAGATGTGATGCAGCTGGGGGAATATGAGGTTTGCAGGGCCCAGGAATGGGGGCCATTGTTGACACCTGAGTTGGGAAATGGCATTTTGGATGGCACAGGTCCTCTCCTAGGAAGGGTGAGACGCCCTGTGTGCCCACATCCTCTGGAGCTGTGCCGCAGCAGGCAGAGGCGCAGCGGGCAGAGCACAGAGTGTGTGCGTACCCCAGCGTGACCCAAGCTCATTGCAATGTCTCAGGCTGGAATTAGCCTGTCCCTGCTGGGTTTTCCCCTCTCACAGGGCCTGTCCAGCCCCATGCTGCGCTGCCCATCCCAGCGCCTCCTGGACAGGATCGTGCGGCGCTACGCGGAGGTGCCGGACGCCGGCAGCGTCTACATGGATCACCTCACGGACCGGGACAAGCTGCGCCTGCTGTACACCCTGGCAGTGAACTCACACCCCATCCTCTTGCAGGTACGTGCCAGCCTGCCCCAGCCTGAAACACCACCCCTCACAAGCAAACCCTCGCATGAGATGTGTGCCAGACACACATCTCAGCCCTGGCCTTTGTGTTTCGTCTCTGGGGCTGGGTGGCTGAAGCCAGGCAGGCTCATGAGGTGCTCCTTGCATCAATCTGTGAGGCTGGGGAGAGATAGGGAAGCCCAGGTGTGTTATTGCACAACAGCACTGTGAAATCCAGGGTTTTACACATCCCCAGCACTTCAAAGCGTTTAATGCATTACATTAAATCACAGCCTGTTTCTGGGAGAGAAAGAGCATGATTTCCCATGCTCCACGTGCCAGTGCTGTGTTTTCCATTCTCCTGCTGCTGGTGACTGGCTCTGGGTTTGAAGGCAGAGATCTGGGAGGCTTCACACCCTTCCCCTGGACCCCTCCTGACCTGCCTGGCTCCTCTCTTTCCTTACGCAGCTCCTCTCTTTCCTTATGTTTCCAAGGGAGAGTCCTCACCTTTCCCCATCCCACCTTTAGTCCTCACTGCTGGTTCTTGAAAACCTTCATGATTCCATGAAGAAAAGATGGCAGTGGCAGCATCATCCATCCCTGGCCCCAGGCCACTGCTGCACTCAGCAACTTGCAGGGCTCTGCGTGGTCCCAGGGAGGGGGAATGGTGCTCGTGCTCTGGGAGGCTCCTGGGGGTCATTCAACCACCCCAGTTATGGGTCACTGGGACACGAAGCTGTGGCCTTTAGCACTCTGAAGACATGGGAACACTACTTGAAGAGATGAGAAAAATATGCCAAAGAGAAAAAGCTAGATTTTTACACAGTTGCCCAGAATGCCTTCACAGCAGAAGGGAGAAGTAACCTTAAACATGAAACTGGATGAGTTCATAATGGCTTGGCAGGGTCTGAGGTGCTGGGGACACAGATGAGTTTTAATGCAAATGACAGAAAGCTTTGTGCTGGCATAGCTCAGCAGTCACACAGTTTGGTTTCCACCTGGGAGATCCGTGTTTCTGGCACGAGCTGCAGGGATACAGGGAGCCCAGCCCAGGTGTCTCCACCAGAGCAAACACCCACCATTTGTAAGACACTGCAAAGTCTCTTACAAATGAGCCTGGCAGTTCTCACCAATTAGCAAAAACTGCTTTAGCCTTACCTCAACTCCAAGCTGTGACTTCATCTGTTCAGTGCTCATGAGGGACCCATCAAAGACACCTAAAATTAGCTGTTCTGTGGCTAAAATTTTCATGAATCTGAAAACTATTATTATCTTGGACTTTCCAGTTAGTCTCTCTTACAGAATAAGTCTCGAAATACCAGATTCTTCCTCCATTACAAAAAAAAGAACCATAAGAAAAAGAAAAAGGCATCCTAACTCCTCCAGGATGGGGTAGTAAGTACCTTTCCCGGCTGCTAGGGCTGGATTGATTTATTAAAAAAATATGGATATTGATCTAGTATCGATATCCAACTGTGACGGACAAAAACTCTCTAACAGTTTAAAGTTAGAAAGTGTATGTTTATTCGACACCGGGCAGCGTGCGGGATAGCCCCAAATACACACCGCGCCTTCCAGGTGATTACAGAGTCTTTTTATCCATACAAATATTGAATACACAAAATACAAATACATATTCATAATTTTGGTACATCCCATTCCCCGCTTCGTATGCTAATCACTCCAAAAGCTATTAAGCATGCATAGTTCGTCCCTTGAAATGGGTCGGTGGTCCCTTTTATGGGGAGGGGTCCCAAAATGAGGAAGTAAATGAAGTCTTCGTCATTCTGACCTTTCTACCTTTTCAATGCGGGTATGACAAATGAACTCTTGGTAGAACTCCCATTCCTTGTCTTCAATTGGTTTCAGAACAGAGGAGGCCCACAATTGTCTTATGTTCCTAAAAGCTATTTTTCAGTTTCTATATTCTTCATTATAAACCCAGCTAACCAAACATTGTGCTGACAAGCAATTAATTATTAGTTAACTACTAACTCCTAACTTCATCAAGGCCTACTCATTTATTTTTCTCATTTTAATTAACTCTAGTAAGGCTTATTTCTAACTAAAATCTTAGCTCCTCAAAATCTCTAAATGCCTTAAAGTTTACGTTTCAGGATGGGGTGAGGAAGGATTGCAGGCTGGCTTGGAAACCAAACCACAGCCCTGCTGCTTGGAGCCAGAAAGGGCACTCTGAGAGGGAGGCAGGTCTACGGGCAGAGGGCAGGGGTAATCCCCCCATTCCTGCTCTTCCTCTCAGATCTTCCCCAGCGTGGAGGGCTGGCCCTTCCCGCGGTACCTGGGCTCCTGCGGGCGCCTGGTGGTCAGCGCCAGCACCCGGCCCCTGCGCGACTTCTTTGGCGCGGCCCCCGAGGTGGCCGCAGACCTGGCCCTGCAGCTCCTGGCCGTGCTGCGCTCCATGGCCAACAACGACCTCAACTACTTCTTCTACTTCACCCACGTGGACGCTGGCACCTTCGGCGTGTTCAGCAACGGGCATCTGTTCATCCGGGATGCCAGCACGCTGGGCATCATCGACAAGGAGGAAGGTACTCAGCGGGCTCCGTGGCTACGCATCTGTCACAGGAGGCAGGGCAGACAAATCTTTCCCCTTCTGCCCTTGGCTCTACTGCTGCCTTTTTTGGGTTTTTTTTGGTAGCTTTTTGTGGTTTTTATTTTTTTGGGGGTTTGTTTTGGGGGGTTTTTTTGGGTTGGTTTTGGGGGGTTTTTTTTTGGGTTGTTTTGGGGGTTTTGGGGTGTTTTTTTTTTTTTTTTTTTAAATTAACTAAACACCACTTACTAAATTAAATGACGAGACGTTCACAGAGAGACTCCCCATCAGCAGCTCCTGCCATCCTGGCTCGGAGTCGGGAAGGCGACGGGTGTTCTGTTTGTGCAGTCGGTGGTTGGGTGATCACTCTGTAGCTGGCAGCTTTCAGTGTGCATGGTGTGCTGAATGCTCCCATTTGAAGCCTTTCTTTTCAAACTTTTGCCATGCAAATGTTAATATTTGCAAGCAGAAACTTTGTAATTTCATTTGTTCTACATAGTGGGTCAAATTGGAGCCTTTTTATGTGTGTTTATCACATAGATTAATAATGGTTATTATTATTTATAACAATAATAACAAAATCTTCCTTTTTGTCACTTTTACATAAAATCAAGGGTTAGTATTCAATTTTCACAGGTTACATTGGTCTACTCCTGCAAGTAGAGCTAGTCAAAGACTATTCATCCATTAATTTAAGTTTCATTTTGAATATTCAGATTTTCAGAAGGTTTTTCCTCAGCTCCCACATTCAGCTGAGTGTTCAGAATATTCAGAAGCAGCTGTCAGAAAATTTTCCACTGGATTTCCTTTTCTTATCCCAACAGCTATGACTGTTAACTTGACTTCAGCTAGATGAGCTGTTGTTACAAGGCAGTGATTTTGGTTAACATGGAAAAAATTACAGGTCTGGCTATTTGTGGTAGTTTTTTGTAGGAGCTCCACATTTTAGATTTGTACTCCAATTCTCATTTTTTCTGCATCAGCTTGACTCGACAGACTCATCTCCAGTTCCTCTGACAGGCAGTTCTGAAAAGCTCTGCCATTCAGAAAAATATACATATTCCAAAAGCAAGAAAATTGGCACATACACAGCTTCAGCACTGAGTAATTTGTAGGGAAAGGTGGTCACATCCTTTAGACAGTAACAAACCCCATGTTAACACAGAGGCACAGCTATCTCTGGCTGTCCAGGAGCTCACTATTATGTTTCTAACAAGTGGTTTAATTGTCCCCAACAGGGAGCCAGCTGATCGATGGCCAACAGGAGTATAAAGATATCTTCAGCTGCCTGACTGTGGACTGCCAGTCTGCATTTGTGTCCTGTGACTCCATCAGGGAGAAGCACAGCCTGGTCATGGTGTGTCAGGACCTTCTGCCGAAGCTGCTGACGGGGAAGTTCCTGCCCCCGGTGCAGGAGAGGATCGACTCCTTCCTGCAGCGCTGCGCCCGCGGCCTCGGCGACGACCGCGGTGCCAACGAGGCCATGGTGGAGCTGGCAGAGATCCTGAAACCTCTGCGGTCCTGCGACTCCCGCTTCGCCTACCGCTACCCTGACTGCAGATACAGTGACAAATTCTGACACAGGAGCTGTCCCTGCCAAGGACTGGGGCAGTGGCAGCCCCCTCCCAGCGTGGGAAGCAAGAAGGAACCAGGGGAGCTGGAAAGAGCTGCCCCAAATCCAGGGCGTTCTCAGTGTAAGAGGGAGCAGAGTGCATGTGGGATTTATTATTCATCTCCCAGAGATGAATTTGTTACATGGGATATAGACATGGTGTATGGTTTATGGATTATTAACATTGTCATGACTGACAAGGGGCCACAGGATTAATAAATCTCATTCACGTGTTTTGGCCTTGGAAGAGTTTCCCATGCCATTTGTTGAAAATCAAGGCAGAATGCTCATAACTAGCTAGATAGAGGATCTTTATTGCCAGGAAATTCCTTCTGATGGAGATGATCTATAAATAATATGGGATGGATGGATGGATGGATGGATGGATGGATGGATGGATGGATGGATGGATGGATGGATGGGTGGGTGGATGGATGGATGGGTGGATGGATGGATGGATGGATTTAAGGGTTTCCCTGTAGTTATTATTAATGTGCTAAGAATCATATGTAAATGGAATGACCAGATCAGTTCTGTGATGATCAGTTCTGATCACTCATCACAGCTCACTTTTACAAAATATTTTAATTTTATGACTTTGATGGCACACAGAACAGAAAGACACAATCAAAAGCATTAAAAAGCTGAAAGGTTCCATGTCTCTTGAGACTTAATTTCTCTGATCTCCAAATATGATTGCTTCTAGTCTTTCCCAAGTCAATGGACAGTAGTTGAAGACTAATACAGGGCTTTGGTTTAAGATGAGAAAAAATCCCAGCTCTGGGATGGGATTGCTCAGCAGATATTTTCACATTATTCTCTCTAAAGTGCAGGAACCATTTGCACAAAACCATTCAAATGGGAAAATTACCTAAAGAGGAGAAGGAACACAGGCAGAGGATGAGACATCAATTTACACTGAGCCTGACAAGACTTGCCAAACACTCAATACTCCAGTGTAGGTGCTGGGGTACCCGCCAAGAGCTGGGGACATCTAAGCTCTGACCAGCAAGAGCTGCAGCCATCCTCATCCATTTATAGAGGAGGAATTGGTAAGCCAGTCCCCCAGAGGAGTGAGCCAGGCACTTAAAATTTGGGGTGGTTCTGGAAACATTTTGCAGCAGTTGTCAAACCAGGGCTAGATCCAGGTGCTTCATTTTGCACAAGATGGTTGCAAAAGTGGCAAAACACAACTCTTCTCACCCAGAATCTGTCAGCACCCCTCATATGAGGTCCCTGTGAAGTGTCAAAAGCCCACACCAAATCTCCCTGATGTGTAGGGGTCAGACAGACCTCACCTAGGTTTCTCCTGGGATCCAGGCACACAGGAGTCACTGAGCAAATTTGACTGAGCTAAGTGAGAAACGAGGCTTTCTGGATCATCCACAAGAATTTTCATCATGGAAAGGGTCTTTTTCTAGCTATGGTTAAAAAAAATTGTTAAAAATGTAAAGGCAGAAAAAGATGTGAGTGCATTTGCATTGCCAGTGGTTGTTCTGACTTGTGTTGAACAGAGAAGGAATGCAAATCCAGATTTTGTGTTGGCTATGAGGGGCTCTGTGCACACAGAGCATCCAGCCTGGGGTTCCAGGCAGGTGTGGGTGAAGGCTGATGAAACAGTTTGGGCATCCAAAACCACACACAAAGGTCTGACACGGGGGAAATGTGACTCAGGACAATTATTTTGCCTTTCTTCCTGGCGTAAAGTATCAAGTGCACCGTTTACCTCTCAAGATGTAGAAACATTGAAAATAATAAGTTTAAGTTTAGCTGCAGGCCCAGATGGTCAGACAGCAAAGAGGTTTAAATATACAGCCTCAGCTATGGCTGCAGCCCTCTTTTCTGCTTTCAGTCTATTTCTACATCATGGCTCTCTTCCAGAAAGAAAAACATGTCCTTCACTGAGATGCACAAGGCTGTCTAACAACCTGCTTCCATCAGTTTTTCTTGAATCTGTCTGCATCTCCCACCTCTGGGGGAGTGGGTTTACCTGGGTGTTCGCTCTGGGCCCCTTTTCCTGCAGGGATTGTCCCACACTGTGCTGGAAACACAGAAGAAACACAGAGAGGATGTGTGTGCTCAGCAGAGAATGTCAGGAGTGAGCCCAGATCCCTCAGGAATAGCCCAGCATTGGGCAGAAGGACAGAGAAGTGTCCCACAGGCCCTGGTAACTCACAGCCCTGAGGAGCTGGGGGTCAGAAACAGAAGAGCTGTGGTTTTACTTTGCTGCTTGGACTCGTTTTGCAAGGCTGCAGCAGAAGCCTTGAGACACGTAGCATCTATTTTTACAGGGCTTGATTCAAAGTTGTTAGAGCTGAGAGGAGTCTCCCTGCTGCTTTTAATAGACTTTGATACGAATTTAAATAAAAAACCCACTCATGATTAAAAATAACGAAATTGTGGATTTACAAATTATTAAAGCATTGGGAGCTGTGTTCTCCACCAATTTCTTTGCAGACATTGATTACAAAGGCCAGGCTCTTGTAAGACTGTGACTAATAAGCCAGCCATAAAATCAGTCCATGGCTCAGAGAACAATTATTTTCCTAAACTAAATCTCATTTCCTTATATTTCCCTGGTCTTTTTTTTTTTTTTTTTTTCAGAATTGCCAAATTTTTACTCTTAATATTTTCCTTTTTCTTGGCAGTCAAACTCTGGAATCAGTGCCCACCCTGTCTGCCAGCTTCAGTCAAGCCTTAAAATCCTAGTAGGCCAAGCTCCAGAAGGATGTGAAATTAACTTATAAATGGCAATTATTTAAAGCCTAATCCTTCCCAAAAGAAATCTCAAGCAATTTTTTCCTCTCTGTATTCGAGTTATTTCTGTCAGTGACTTTGAGCCTTTGCAAACTGTTCCTGGTAACAACTTCAGCTGTTTCCACAGCAGAACAAGAATGGCAGGAGAGATCTTCCACCAATCTCCCAGTCAGCCTCAGCATCTCCTTTTTCTGTGGGTAGTTTGCAGCTGCTTTTATGCCCAGTTGTTTATCAATTCTCTCTCTTAGTGCCCTATGTCCCACGTGTTTTTAGAGTTTTCATGTCAAGAGGTTTGTAAAACTGGATTTTTTGCCTTATTTTGACTCGCAGCGTATTTTGACACTGTCATTTCTCAAGGGGTTGAGGCTGCTACACGTCCTGGGGGGTTGGAGATTCAGATTTCCCACTCCATAGCTTTTGTGGGTGTTAACTTCTTGCACACACACACACACATCCCCTTCCCTGCCAGCTCCCAGCCTCTCACAGAGGGCCACCCAAAAAAACATGATGGCATTTTGGAGAACCTGGAACCACCACTCACCAGCTCCAGTCCACAGGAGCAGCCAGTCAAGCACATTTCATGCATCTTTCCAGCAAGCTCAGCCAACATCAGTTGTTTGCAGGTGCTTTTTATTTGCCTTCTGGTTTGCTGAGACTTTAGGATGCACTTGGGTCCCATTTGCCAATTACTCGCTGCAGCCAGGTGCTCTAGATGCTTTATTGCTAATTCTTCCTCAGTTTCTCCCATCATCCCATGAATCTGGGAAGTAGAGCTTTAACAAAAATATTGAGTGTCATGAGATGCTATGAAATCACAAGAACCAGCTCAGTGGTGTTCTGAATTGGCTCACCAAGACACATTAATTTGATTAATAGGTGAGTCTGTCTGCTACTGTACCCTCTGTTCCTCTAATTCAGAGCTGAAAGGAGCTTGGTAGCCATCCTGAAACTACAAAAACACAAACAGGAATTTCAGGGAAAGGAAAATTAAATGAAAGAGCTACTCCAGGTTGTGGGGCTGGGAGAGGCATGCATTGTTTCTGCCTTATGGATTACAGAATATGGGCAGACTCATCTGCTCTCCTCCACAGGGGATGGTCTCAGCCAGAGTGGGGGCAGTGGGGTTTTGGGATGACCTGAACAACTGATAAGAGACCCCAAGGAAGGGTGAGGATGATCCAAAAGTCCAGAAAAACTGAAGAGGAAAGAAAAGGCAAGTGGAAAACTAGGGAGGGACACCTGATAAAGATCTTCAAACAGTTTTGCTACAGTCATAGCTTTACTTGCATCATTTTACTTTTCTGCTCTTCCACAAAACCCCACAATATTCTATTCCTTGCAACATAGAGTATAAATGACAATAGTTAGTCTAGAACAAACTTTTCAGGTGTTTTAAGAACAAGAATACACCAGGCTGTTCCCTGGGGACATGCAGGTTTGAAAGAAGCAGCTTGTCAGGTTTTACAGTGCTCTAGTACTACTCAGCAAGGATGCAGAGAGCTACAGCCCTCGCCTTACAGTTCATTTGCTACATTGCATGCAAAGATAGCTCTTTAGACTTAACACCCACAGAAATGTCATGCAAGGTTCAGCATATTATGTGTTTGAAAAGGACCTTGTCAGTCACATGGGAGGTTTTTTTTTTTCCCCCTTTCAAAATTTAAACATTCATTTGGATAAGGGCTTGTCAGATTCATTCCTCTAGTGATGCCTGAAAATAGTGGGTTTTCTTGCTCTGAAAAAAAATTGTCAAGACACTTCAGGGACTGAAACCTCCCTCTGCTCACATTCTTGGTGCAGAAAAAGTAAGAGAGAAAATCACCTCTGGGTGTTCACTCTGCTCTGGCTGGAACAGCTGTAAACATTTACCTTTTTTTTTTTTTTTCCTCAACACCTGAAGATGAAGATGGAGAAAATAAAGTGCCTTTCTGTGTTTGCACCATTTCTACAAAGCAGAACAAAGCAGGAATTTGTGTATAGTTCAGGCACTGCTAAAGACGAGGGTGCTGGAACAATGATGCTGCTGGGGACAAGTGCTGGGATTAAACATCCCTGCATCCGTTCAGGGCACTCCTCACCAGTTCAGACACCACTGAAAGGAGTCACTGCATCAGTGCTGGTGTTTCAAACTGGAAATCCCCCCAGCAGGTGGAGAAGGGATGGGAATAATTGTCCAGATTTCAGGAAATCAATGATTTATCCCTTCCTGTTTCCACTCACAGCGCTGCTTGTTCTGCCTGTCCCTTTCCATGGGCTGCCTTTGTTACACGAGGGATGCACAGGATCAAAAGCTCCCAGGTGTCAGAGATCAGGTGCAGTCACCTGAGGAACAGGGCCAGAGGTGATGGGGGCTTTCCATCAAATGGCTGCATTGTCTGGGGACAAATATTGACAGGAGTTTGTGTCTGCAAGGTGTGAAAGAAAAAGCAAACCTGCAGGAAGTGATCTTGTCGCAGTCTGTGAGTAAAATAACCAGAAAAACCTAAAAGAAGAGCTGCTGCCTTGTTCTGTCAAAGTACTTGGGGAAAATCTCCCCAAAGTTGAGCAGTTTGACTTTTATTCCAACAGGAGTTCTGGGGTTACCAACCCCAGGGAAGGGATGGCCAGGCAGGGCTGAACTTTATGTTTGCACGTCCCTAGGCTGGAGCCAAGCAGAGCTGTCTAAAAATACAGCTTTTGCATGACTGGAGGATGGCATGTGCAGCGAGATAAAATTACTGGGGAAGGAGGGCAGGAAAAAGGAGCTTCTGAATGGAGGGCAGGAGTATAAATATGACCTTGAGGTGCCACCAAAAAATGTGTATATTTATCAAAAAAAAAAAAAAAAAAAAAAAAGTCAAACCCCTCAGCGCTGGCAGATCAAAGAGGAAGTATAAAAGGTCAAAAGGCATGGAAAACCCAGGACTTTTCTAAGTGGATCAGAGCCTTCAAAAGACCATTATTCCCTGAGGTGTCCATGTTCATGGGATTTCATGAGAGGAATTGTTCATAAATTTGATACAAACACAGACTGGGCTAAAGGGCAGAGGACTCTCAGTACTACAGAGGCAAAAAATAGGAATTATTGGAAAAACTGTGACCACGGGTTCCCTCTTTTCCCTGCTGCAGACCCAGATCCACGAGCACACTCTGAGACTCTGGTGAGCTTCTTCTGGGGCAGGTGGGAGCAAATGCAATCCCCCAAATCCCCTCCTGCTTCTGGACAAGGATGGAGGGATGGCTCCCTGGCAGAGGAGTGAACTCATTCAGAGGGAAACTTTTGGAGGCTGGATTTGCAGGTTGCAGGTTGTTGTGAGCTGCTTCATATCTTTTTTTAAGCCATATATGGAGCCCAGTGGGAAAGTGGGATCTGCTGTGATCTCTGCCCAAGTTTTTCTCGAAGAGCCCTGCAACAGTGGGATCTCTTTTAAGACGCCACATTAGAAGTTCACAGTAAATGTGTACTGACAATAAATAAAAAATACACGCACACACCCCCCAGGTGGCTAAACAGCAGCACAAAGGAGTGATTCTAACCAAACAGACACCCTTCAAAAAGGAGGAATCAGATGCAGAAATTAGGCAAATTAGATGCAAGGCTACAGTAAGGCAGCCCCAGAAGAGAAATCCAAGGAGTGACTTGCTAACAGCGTGGAGGCTGACAATGAGCCCTTTCTGAAACACATCAGAGTCTGCCAGGAGAGCTGCTGAGGCCAGCAGGAAATCTCAGTGCAAGGCAGCCCAAGGAATGAAGAAATCAGTATTTTGCAATGACAGTCGCAGGCGGCGTTTCAAAGAAGAAATAGGAGAGACTCTGTTAGGACTAAAATCACGTAAACCCCACCCCAACCTCCCCTCTGAGAGAGCAAGGAGCACATGAGGGAGGGTGGAAGTTGTGCACTAAGACTTTGGTGCTGTTTTGCAGTATATATGGTGGAAAATGGGTGTAAATAGCACCCGATGAGTGCAAGTGAGGAGCCCTGCTCAGGGTGTGTGTGATTCTATCCAGGGGAGATGCTCCTCATGGGGAGAAAACCAGGAGCAGAGCAAAGGCTCCAGGGAGCTCAGGCAGCCAAGGGAGCCTGGGAAGAGTTGGGGTTTCAGCACAGTGCAGAGAAAAACAGGATAACTGGAGGGACACAAGCATGGGAGGGTTTTCCCAGGAGAGGTCAGCCTTGCAAGATGTCATGAGCCTGAGGAGAGGCGATTGCCAAGGAATCCCCCACATCAGGGAGTGTAGGGAGTGCAAGGACACAGCAGGACAAGGATCCTTCTTCATCTTGTTTCTTACACTCTTCTCCAAACACAACACCAAAGATTTGGCCCAGTGTGCCAGCCCAAGGGAACTCCAGATGTCACAGGAATGGCAGGAACAAGGACTGGGGCTCCCAGGGTGATGTCCCAGGTTGTGGTCAGGCACCCACTTGTCATGACCAAGGAATCACCTTTCTCAGTTGAAAAGGAATCTTAAGTTTTGCAGTGTCTGTAAAATTAAAGATGTGAATAATTTTACAATATTTATGAATAAAGCTATTGCGACATAGCTACTAATGACTCACTGTCTTCTCAAGGAAACACCCTAATTTTTCACTGATACCTCCTTTTGGGGAATAAAAACCCCAAACCAAACCCCAGCTTGAAGGAAATAACCTTATCCTGATCCAAAGAAACCGTCTTAACATCAGAGTTGTGAGTAGGAGGGAGGGAACACTGTGTAATGGCACATGAGAGCTTTGAGATCCCAGATCTATTAAAGTGCTGGTTTGCCAGATTAGCCACTTTGCATGCCTGGAAATGTTCATTCAGAACAAACTTTCATCATAATCAAAAGCAAGTTATCAGGCAAAAATGCATCTGGTACCAAGGTCTGGTACCCTCAAGAGACTTTTTATTTCAACATCTGAAACAGCTTTCAGTGGCTGTACATGGATTGATACAGGCTTTTCTCCTCTCACAGAGTCAGAATGGTCCAAGACAGTTGTTCTGCTCTTTGTTTGCTTTTTAGGGTTTGGAAACCTTGGGCTTAGAAAATTTGCTTTCCTCACAGGTGAAACTGGGAGGAAAAGGCTCAGGAAACTGTCCCTCTTCCTGTCTTCTTGTGTCCTCCTTGTTTTTTTTGAGAAATTAACTACCATGACCAAGTTGTCTTGATGTCTTACCCAAAACAGCTCTCTCTGTTTTCTCTTCTTATGGCAGCAGCTCTCTGGCCACAGAGAGCAGGCACAGACTTTCCCAGGCATTTTCCCAGGGAAGGCTGTGAGAGAAGCAGAGAAAAGAATGATCAAAACATTTCTTATCTTACTTGCTGCTGCTCAGTGTTTGGGCCCATGTGGAACGTGGGATGGAGATTGTTTACCCAAGGTGATGGCTTGATTGGATTCTGGTGATGTTTGTTTGGATCCACTGACCAAGTGGATCCACAGATGTGTCAGGACTCTCAGGGGAGAGTCACAGGTTTTCTGGTTAGTTAGTGATAGCTCCTGTTAGTGTAATATGGTATAAGATGATATAGTAAAGTATAAGATGATCTAGTATAAGATGATAATATAGTATAAGATGATATAATACAGTATAAGATGATAATATAGTATAAGATGATATAATAAAGCAATTGGTCAGCCTTCTGCAATCATGGAGTCAATGCTAATTATTACCCAGCTGGGGACCTGTGGTGACACCTTCTAACCATCCTCACTCCCTCATGTTTACTGAAGTCGAGTCATTTCTCCCAGAGGACCAGAGAGATCCCAGGCTCCTTCCCAAGGGACAATTCCTCACTCCAGAAATGGACACAGAAGCGTTTTCTGACCTGAAATGAGAGGGCTGGTGAGCAGCCAGGGGGGCTCTGCACAGGGACAGGAGCCAGGGAGGAGGATGCCTTTCCCCACGCTGGGATGTGCAGCTCCAGCCCTGCTTGCTCCCAGGGGATGTCCCCACTGCCCTCCCCAGGGTTTGGCTGCAGAGGAGATTTCCAGGGGCACCTCTTGGACAGGAGCTGCTTCAGCTGCTTGGGACAGGGAAGAGAAACTCTTCCCTGGAAGTCGCTGCAGCTGGAGAGGTGCCAGAGGAAAAACTTCCCCGTGGTGCACCCGGAGAAGATGAAAGCAATTACAAAGAGAAGAAACAGGGAAATGTTGTTATCACCCAAACCAGCACTGGGGCCTCCAATTCCAGCTTAATTTAGGGAGCATGGCAGGGCAAAGGACTCCAAGGCATGAGGTTTTCTGTGCTTCTGCACATCAGATGAGATGAACTCAAGGGAACCTGCCATCCAAACAGGTATAACAAATATATTAAAGAAAGCAGACACTGTGAGGGAGGTTTCACTGCAAAAGAAATGTAAATGCAACTCTTTCTAATTCATTTTCTATCAATTAGACCAGTTTTTTTCCTCTGCTGACCCAATAACCGCTGGTCAATAACCTTGGGGGATAAAGGAGGAAGGCAGAGGAGGGAAAGATTTCCACACTTCCCTGTGTGGCAGGGAAGTGATGACCCTGAGCATTTTACCATGGCAAGAGGCAAATGTGAAAAAAAAAAAACAAAAACAAACAAGTAGAGAGCCCCAAAGTAATTCAAGTCAAACCAACATTTAAAACAGCATTTCAGTAATGGGGACTGAGGTGGAGGAGCATTGGAGGGACATTATGCCTTCAGTCTTTAAAACTTTAAAGAAATTGAATGCTTTCTCAGACAGCCCAAACAAATGAATCACCTTGCAACAGGACAAATAAAAGCTTGCTTTAAAAAGAACTATTTTTCTTGTATCTTGTATGGTGGATTTGCCATATCAGTGACAGGAACAGGCCCACCTACAGTATTGAGATAATTGCTTTATGATATCCTTTGGTCTGAAAGTTTCTCCTAATGCCAACCTATTCTTCAAACCCAAATTTTTCCTCCCCTTTGAGCATTAAATGCACCAAGAGAAGGTGACGAGCGTGGCTGAGACACAAGGAGTGTGTCAGTGAATAGAAAGGCTGCACTAGGGATGTTTGCCAGTGACAGCATGGAGATAAATGTGAAGAGAAAGAGAGATATTTTGAGAAGGAGAGATGAGCACAGCCACTGAAAAGCACCAAAATGAGCACACAAATAAGGCACAGGAGACATTCAATAAGTGAAGAGGTTTGCCAGAATGGAGAGAAAGAGGGCTTCTTCTCTGGCAGATCTCAAGCAAGATAGCTTGCCAAACAAACTGGAAGAGGAAGGAGGTGCAAAAAAAAAAAGACACAGAGCAGTGAGCAGCACTTCCTCTCTGTGTGAGATTTTTTTTTTTTTTCTGTGTATTCAAGTTTTTCAAAAGCAGTCACACCACCCAGCTTCTGGAAGATGAGAAGAAATGCACGTCCCTTCTCCTCAGCCACAGAAAAACCCACTTTTTAAACTCACATTATCCACTGCTGCCCTGCACCCACTGTCCCTGCAGTGCTGGGGCTCCCTGGGCAGAAACACCAAATGTGGGTAATTCCTGGCAGGGAGGAAAGGAAACACTGAAGCAAGGTGCTCCACCCCTCCATCCTCTGTCCAGGTACCAAAATCCACCAGCACAAACCTCCTCGTTCCTTCCAAGACCCTTTCTCAGCAGAACTCGCAGACGTGTGTGGGAAAACACCGCGTTCCTCATTTTCCTGGCAGCACCGACTGTCCTGGCTGATGGTGAGCAGCAAGGGAAGAAGGTGCTGAGCTGGCCCAGCACCCTCCTCCAGGAGCCAGCACCTCTGCAGTGGCCACCCCTGGGACCCCCAGCCCCCTGGGATGGGCTGCTGGGGGACAGGAGGTGGTTTGAGGGCAGGGGACCAGCCTTCCCACGGGCACAGGGGCTGGGAATGTTTCCGTGCTGGAGGCCAAATTGATTTTTCTAGTGCAGTTTCCACATTAATGCACAGCTCAGCGGGGTCCAGCATCACACCCAGAACATCTCGTGGCCATGGGTTGTGCTGGCAGGGCCTGGGGCTCCTACCCTGCAGGCGCCAGCAGGACGGGAGGTGGAGGAACACCAGAGAGAGCTGAAAAAGGCAGCTCCTGGCACACACAGGGCAATCAAATACCTATTCAAACACAGCAGCACTTCATTCATATGCTGCCTTATGTTCTCCCATCTCGTGGTTGTGTAAATAAGCCATAGAGAGCATTAGCCATGGCATTCTTCATAACACAGCCCTAATTGCTAGAGGCTCCATCGAGCTCTGTAAACAGCATTTTGCACTGATTTCAAAAATTAGGAACTGAAGTTGCACTTATGATAATTGCCAACTCATTTTGCTCGGTGCTGGAAAACTCATTGCACCTTTGTAGCTGCTGAAGCAGCTTTTCAAAGGTATCACTTACTGACCCACACATTATTTCTCTGTTAACAGAACTGAGGGGACTTAACCAAGCACTCAGACAAACAATTTTTTTGCCTCCCTAGACTTTTGCCCTGCCAGAATTTGCATTCCTACTTTTTCATTTGCTACCTTTAAAAAAATGGTATTCTTGTACCACTAAGATGGTTCTCACAAAACCTGGTATTTTTTCCCCCAATCTTTTTTTCTCTTTTACAGGGGAAATGTCTGTATCTGTCTTAGAGACAACCCTGTAGAATTTCTGACTGGAGAACATGGGTAAAAGCTGAAAGACCAAAAAAATCACAGAATCATTAATGCTGGAAAAGCCCTTCAATATCATCAAGTCCAACTTTTGACCAAACACCACCACCCCAATCAAACCACAGCACTAAATGCCATATCCATGTTGTTTCTTGAACACTTCAGGATGACACCACCACCATCCTGGGAAGCCCCTTCCATTGCTGGGCAACCCTTTCAGTGAAGAAATTCCTCCTGAGAATGACGATGCTGAAGCAGGATTTAAATGTGAGGCTGCAACTTGACTTGGAATCACATGGTTACAACACAGAGTTAAGTGCACACAGACACAGCAATTTCCCTCATCCATGTTGAGGAATACCAACATTTCATTGCATTTGAGTACAGGAATGGATAATGGTGAAGGAAACCTAATCCATGTGGATCTGAGGCATTTTTCTCCCAAGACGTCCATCTGCCCAGGATCTGTTGTGGGCTGGTTCTCAGCCAAAGCTCAGTATTTTGATACAAAATGTGTGCCATGGGGCACCCCTGGGCTGAGCCCACCCTGCTACTTCTCAGTAACATTATACCTCATCAACCTGTCAATTAAACAATTTTTTTATTTTTAAATCTCCCAGCCAGGTATCTGGTATCCTCACCCTTATCTAATGACTGATATCAGCATCCCTGGGCTGCCCAGGCACTTCTGCCTCCTCAAGCATAATTACAACCACAATGCCACCTAAAAACAAACCTTTCTGGGTGCTCTCATGAGGCTTCCAGGGTTGCACCAGCCTGGGAAGCACCAGGAGGTAACAAGATGGGCAGAGTGTTAAAGAGCAGCAGCCCCAGAGCCTCTCTAACACATTCCCAGCTCCTGCTGTCTGCTCTTCCCAAGGGGTGTGGGTGAGCACAACCCTGCCCTGGGCTCTCCAGCAGGACTCAGGGAAAGCTGTGAGGAGCTGCTCTGCTCCTGAAAGGTTCACACAGCCCAGGGGACTCGAGCAGTCACTGTGCTGAGGCAGGGCTGGAATAATTTGCTCTCCTGTGCCAGCTCCTCCCTGCTCCTCCTTCCTCCTGGTGCCCAGCACAGGAGCTGGGAGAGCTGCTCTGTTTGCAATGGATATGTCCCTAAATCACCATTTAATCTGGGACAGCAGAGACAACACTGGCATCTCCAAACAAAGTCCTGCACATAAATACCAAGCTGTAAGTCTGCCCCGAGCCTGCCAGCAGTTCCTGAGCCCCTGGAATACATTTGCAGATCTTCAGCTACGAAAGCATTTGACCTTTAAGGAGGTCTTCAATTACTGGAACCACAGCAGATGCTCTTACCACATTGCACTGGGTACCCTGCCTAGTGCTACTACTCTTAAAAAGCCCTTCACACTCCCCCTGCACCCCCCAAAAAACCCCAAACATGTGGCAACTGTGACTGGCTCCTAGTTGTTGTCCTTGGATTTCAGCACAGCCCAAGTGAGGCTGTTCCTGGTGGCTCACCCTCCAGTAGCCAATGTCCACTCCTACCTGAGGACCACTTTTGTTCCTAAATAAGTAAATTTTGCACCCACCTGAACCTTGCTTGCAGACAGGTGACCAAACCCTGTTTGCACCCACTGTCCACCTCTCAGCCTTCTCCAGGTGCCACAAAAATCCTTCAAGTTACTGCTGTGAAGGTCAGCCTGTGGGACAGCCCACTGGCAGTGATGTCCTGGGGAAACAAAACAACCCCAAACCCCTAAATGTATGTTAAAATTGAACAGATTAAAGCTCCAGCAGCATCCAGGACATGAACTGCATGTTGCACTCAGCATATGGCATTGACAGCCACAGCTGACTGACCACTGCCACAAGAAAAGCTCACTTTCCTCAAAGGACTACTCAGTTTCCCACTGATTTGGTGATGAAAAGTACAGAGGAGGAAAGGGGTGAAAACATCTTTAATGCCAGTTCATCTTCTCTGTGCCCACAAGGCTGAACCAAATGATAGCCCAGCCATGTCACTGCACACATCTCAGGCTATTTCTTCTCTCAGTCTTCTCTTGTGGTGTCCCTTCCTGACTCTTTCAATGATTTTAAGTTTTTGCATGCATTTGGAGCCAACTCTCTGATGTTTCATTGCTCCCATGGACTCTGGCAATGGCTGAGTTGTTCGGGTGTGACTCCTTCAAGAATCTTCCAGCTCTGTCTAAAGCAGCCAGTGCTTTAGACCATTTGTTTAACCATTAGCCCATCCATTAACCCTCGCCTGGGATTTTGTTACTTTTAAATTGCTCTGTCCTACAGCTTGACAATACTTTCTATGAGAAAAAGAAAAAATAGTGGGATGTCATTTGAGAGCAGCAGAGAAAGACTCTAAGAGAAAGCAGAGTGTGCTGCCTCCTGTGAGAGAGCAAGTACTGCCCGTCAGGAGCTCGGGGGCAGGACAGGAGGGAGGCTGAGGGCTCTAATGACAAATCCATTTTTGTGTCCCCCAACTGCTGTGCATGCCCACTGCCCCACTGCTCCCCAGGCAGGGGCAGCAGCAATTGCATTTTAACCCTTGAACAAGGTCCCTGGCAGCAGGAGCTGGCAGTAAAACACTGACACTGCTGCCCTAGTGGGATGTCTCTTCCCATCTTCCAACCCTTCAGTGTTTCTATGGCTTCCCAAAATAAATATGGATAAAGGCACCTCACCCCTCACCTCTTCAACTCGTCCCTGCTCCCTTTATCCCACTGCAATGGGAGATGCCAGCACTGCTCCTCCTGGGCACAGCAGCTGACAGGACAGCTCTTCCCTCCTGAGGTGACAGGGGACAGCTCCCGTGGGGCTCAGGATGGTCCCAGTGCTCCCAGTCCAGACACAGAGCTGTGCTGCACCCCTCCCCATGTCCCTGTCACCACAGGGGCTCTGCCCAGCAGCTGCTTTCCCTCTCCTCCATTCTCAGCTTTGCATGGAGTTTCCAGCACCAACAAGGAAATGTCATGTCCCACCTCCCCCAAAATGTCCTGCTCTCTCTCTTTTTGGAGGAATGCCTTTGTTTTCTTGCAAGGAGGCTGCCCTGTGCCCTGCCCCTGCATTGCTGCCTTGCTGGCACCTTGTCTGATTTTAGAGCTTATCTAGTCCCACCACCCAGCCATGGGCAGGAACACCTCCCACCAGACCAGCTCCTCAAGGCTTTTATCCAACCTGGCCTTGAACACTGCCAGTGATGGGGCATCCACAGCTTCTCTGGGCAACCTGTGCCAGGGCCTCACCTCCCTGACAGGGAAGAATTTCTCCCTAACATCTAAGCTAAATTTCCTCTTTTTCAATCTGTAACCACTTTCCTGTTTCCTGTCACGACAGTTTCTGGCAGAAAAGTTCCTCTCCAGCTTCTCTGTAGCCCCTTCAGACACTGGAAGGTGCTCTGAGCTCCTCATACAACCTTCTCTTCTCAAGGATGAACAGCCCCAACTTTTCCTGTCTTCACAGGAGGTGTGCCCAGTCCTCCTTGTCAACTTCACAGCCCTTCTCTGAACCTGTTCCAACAGTTCCATGGCTTTTTTATGGACAATTCCATCTTACATGAAGCTTTCCTACCACACTCATCTGCTGGCCCCATCGTGGCTCTCTGCTCTGGCTCCACACAAAATTATTCTGACCTAGGTAAGCTCAGGTTTAAACACCCTCCTCCCTCCTAACCCCTGCATTAAGTACCACGTTTGAAACCCTTCCCAGGACCAGGGCAGCAACCAAGGATAAGTATCCTCTTCCCTGTGGTCTTGGCTGAACCCTGCATATTCCTTCTCTTTATTAACCAATAAGTGTATTTGTGGCCAGGAAATCACCAGCTGTGAAATCACTGAGCCTTGCCCACCTTTGACCCAAGAATCAGCTCAACTTAGCCAAGCTGTGCTCATTTAAGCAAAGCATCATCACTTCAATGCTACTTGGAAAGTCCTTCTTCCACACAGCAAGGCACAGATTCAGGGTACTTTGTCTTTAGGATCAACAAGTTCTTCACCACACAAATTCAGGAAGCTTTGGGATTTCCTGTCAGTAGATACTTCTTTCTAGTGATTTTTATCTAAATACTTAGTATATACATAC
This sequence comes from Taeniopygia guttata, assembly GCF_048771995.1. Taxonomy (NCBI): domain Eukaryota; kingdom Metazoa; phylum Chordata; class Aves; order Passeriformes; family Estrildidae; genus Taeniopygia; species Taeniopygia guttata. Next base: position 109,462,887 of record NC_133024.1, on the reverse strand, counting down.
CAACATCACTACTTCTAAACTGTAACCACTGGTAGGACTTCTCCAAAAAAGCAAAGATAAACTGTTCCCAAGTTATGTATCTGGAAGAAAGCTTTAAAATCGAATGCTGTTGAATATATTTATGGAATGACTTAAATAATCTCAGAAACACACCACTAATTCCTCATTTAAAGATCCCTTTTTGTCAAGCTCCTCAAGGACAGTTCTCAGACCCACAGCTCAGCAGCAAATGTTGCTTTTACTTTCTAATTCCTTCTTATCTGTAATTCAACTTTATACTGTTTTTTTTAAACATCTATTTTTATCTCTGGTTTTATCCATCTCCTAGCAGTATCATTTTTCTCTCAGCCTGTAACCTAATGAAAATTCTTGCAACAAATGCCACATCTTTGGCCATTTTCATCTTAAATCTGCCTACTACTACAATTAGTAGCTACCAGCAGATCAGAATCACTTGCAGTAGGCTCAGCTGTGAAGCTCAAGGGCCCCAAGACCAAAAGTTCAGCTTGGAAAGTTCAGCTCCAGATTCCAGCCTCCCCCCAACCCTGCCCAACTCCTAATGCTTGGAAACACCCAGATTACAAATGCTTCACATGGCATCACAGGCTTTGTAACTGAAGAAGCAGAAAGTGCTTCTTAAGAAGTACAACTGACGAAATATTAACTTGTGCTTTTTTAATAAAGTGAAACAAAAGCATTCTAAATCATAGCAGCTTATAGATCCAAACTGTCCATCGCTTGGGAGCAGAGTGTGATTAAGAAGTATGGAAACTGCAAAATATTAAAGCCCTGCAGCAATTCCAATTCATGACAACCCTTCCCACAGCACAAGGAATGCTGCCTGATGCTCTACGGATTTGGTCTACTTGCTCATTGGCAAAATATGAATATTCTTCCTTGGTAATGCCGTATCCTCTTTTCCAAAGTGGAGGAAAGGTGCAAAGCCCTTCTGGTTAGCGCACAGTAGCTCTTTCCCTAATTAGCAATGTTCTTTTACAGCACTGAGAAATGAGGACCTTTTGTTTACCATTAGTTGAGGTAAGTGTATCTTGCTTTTATTTGGGTTTAAGACTACTTTAAAGGAGTAGCTTTTCAGTTGCAGCATGGTTTGTCAAGATTACAATATTTATGACTGCATAAAATACATAAGTAAAAAAAAAATTTGTAGAGTTTGTTATCAAGAGCTGAGACTTACACCTTTACAGAACTGCAAATACTGGCTTCCTAACTGCTAGTCGATAATTTTTCTGGCAAGAACATTTTGTTATGCTTTTCTTTCATCTCTACACCCTTTTGTCCAACTAGTCAGAACTAGCAAGAAAGTCAGCTCTACCTGTGGTTAAACTGTTGTAACAGCGTTAGATAAACTGTGCTGATTCTTCATTGAAACACCCTTCGTTTGAAGCTACAACATGAGAGGCGATTCTTTTTGTTCAAAAGGAACTATCTGCATGCTCTGTGCCTGTAACACTTCACATTGATTACAAAGAATTTAACAATGCAACCACTAACATACCCCACTAATGAGAAATTATGAGAAACTGTTCGATGCAGAACCTTCCGCATCAGTCAACTCTGATCGATAAGAAAGCTATCAATTTTGAAATTTAGATTTAATGCATTTTCAAGAAGCTAATGAGAAAGGAGCAACTTAAAATAAATACCATCATTAAAACTGCAAACTGTTACAATGATATATTATAAACTTGTCCTAAATAAACCTAGTGCTTCAAAAATTTACCAGTGAATTCGTATTACAAAATATGTGAAAATACAATAGAATACCACAAAACAACGTCCTTTTTTGGGGTCAACAATGATGCCAAGATGATTCAGTCTTAACTTTTAAAATTGTTAATAGAACATATTGTAATATATAAGTTGCAATTTGGTTGAAATCTAGAGAACATCCCCACCAAAACTCAATTTTCTTCATTCCTCCTCTAAAACTAGTGCCAAACTTCCTGTCAAAGTTGGTATTTTCTTCAAGAGCTTTAAAATTTAGCCGTTACTTATTTTCTACTACTACATTTTGGCAGCAACTATTTATTGGTCTGTTATTGCAAAAAGTGCAATTTAACAATAAACCAGTCTGAAGGTCATTCTATGTCTTGAGGATACATACCATATATTTCTTTAAAAATAATCATACTTTTGTAAGCAATACTTTACAGTAGACACCTCAAATCTACCATAGATGTAAAACTTAAAACGAGAAAAATTTAGTCTCTAAATCTTTATACACATATTTATATTTGAGTTTCTATATATATTATATATATACACAAGCACAAGAGTATATATAAAATATATATAATCAGATTCAAAAAAGAACAAAAACTGGGCACTGTACATAAAATCTTTTTAAAACTCAAACAATAGAAAAACTTCAAACATTAAACAATTTTAATAAAAGTTTCTGTACAATGCTAAGCAGTTTTATTTACATATAGAAAATGTAATAGGAGTAGTGTTTGAAATTACAGAACTCCTTAAAATTTCAATGGCAGGTAATCTGGAAAAAATAACAGCATTCCATTCACAAATATTTTCAAGCAATAAATATGTATTTATAAATAGTGTAAATTTACATCAAGATTAGAAACAAAAATCACAAATCTGAAGTTTATTCCTTAGTCTATGTGCAACCCATTTATCTTTGTGACTTGGCTGTTAATTGTTTTAAATTTTATTTAGGAACCAAAAGTGTAACCGTCATGGTTTCAAAACAAGACAGAAAAACATAAAAGCAGTAAAAAATTTATATCACCTAACTCTTCACATTAAAAAAAAAAAAAAAAAAAAGGAAAAAAAAGAAAAAAAAAAGTTGCCCAAAGAAAGACTTAAAATTTCTAACTACCTTACAAAGAAATGACCAGCTAAGCTAGTACTTTTTCCAAGGGAAATTCTGAAGGGGGAAAAATGGATGAAACCAACTCATCAGCCCAGAAACAGAGAAATACAAAAGAGGTGGTCTTCAAGTCAGTAGTCTGTATAATGTTGCCAGTTTTGTCAGATATATACAAAACATGGAATTATTTTTTTTGAAGTACAGCTGGATGAGCTTTATTTGTTTTGAGTTCTGGAGTAGGAGGCAGTGCTCTCTCCTGTCCAGTTGGTTGACACTCCGCACTTGGAAGGTTGCATAGACACAGCTTTCAGCCAGCAGCCTTACGGGATAGCTACAAAAATCAGTGGTGCAGAACTGGGTCACTTCCTGAATATCAGAAAAGTTTTCATTTAATGTCCATGAAAAAATGTCAAGATGAGGAGGATGGCAATGGAGGAGCCTGAAAGAGAAAACATTAAATTACCTTTTCTACAAGGATGCAAAACTCTGTGTTTAACTAAGACCTGCACAAACTGTAACCATGAGAGTTTAAAAGTCACACACGCTATTCTTTTTACACTTCAGGATTCTTTTGAGATAATAGTGGCATATTTTTTTTTGCACCTTACTCAAGGACAACATGTATTTTATGAACATTCTGCATTTGGATTTTGCCTGTACTGCAGACTGGAGTATTGTGTGACGATGTCTGTGTTATGATGTGAGCAGCCACAAGTCCCACTGTGGCAGCAAAGAGCTCCATGTGGCCTCAGAATAGCTATATCTTTATACAATCTAAAACAGGGATTCTCAACCTGTTTACCAATGGGGAGATTGTCCATTAGTGGCTCTCCAAAGTCTCTGTGGGCTTAATTTTCCCTCCTCTCCTCTGCCTGAGCAGTAACATACCACCCTGAGGTTAAGATATCTGTGGAAAGGGTCTCAGATTCTCTGACATGGGGACCAAGTGCCTCAAGAATGAAGTGAGGTGTCTTGTTCCTTCCAGGAGACTAGATCCAGCAAATGACCTACTACTTCCCACTATTGCATTTTGTGGCATTCCATCAAAGTACTGAGTCTCTGATGGCATTTCCTCTTCTTTTCCTGCTATCTGTGGAACCCCTTCTAAAAACTCCTCACAGTTGTTAAAGTCACTTTAGATTATATTGGAGTACCCAGCTATGGAATTCTAACGCTGGCTCATCCCTGTGTTTGCTCCTGGTACTTTACCCCAGTCTCTCTTTGGCCTAATTCACCTTTGCCAGTTGAGATAATCTTCATCCTGTGATTCACAACAAACCTTAACTATCCTCCTACATCTGATCCATGTCACTTCTGGGCTATGACTCTTCCCAACTGAGTGTGTATCCCCTTTGAAAGAAATGAATGGCACAGCAACTTCCTAGAAGAGCAATTATCAATGTCCTTTAGGGCCCCAGCCTTAGGTTTTGGTGGGGGAAGGAGCTACTCGCAGGTTGAGAACCCTTGTTCTAGGGACAGTATCATCACTGTTACCTGCATAATGTATAAACACAGACAACAAAATACCCCTCCCTCCCTCTCATCTCCATACAGAAACATTCTTCCCATTTCCACTCAACTGGATGAAGTATCTGAGAACAGGTGTTTATTTGTATGTTTTTCTATAACAGATCATCACTTTGAAATTGCAGCATTTCACAGACTATAATGACAGTGACCTTCTAGAAGCATGAACTGAAGTTTAACCAACCCAGGCTCTGTGGGACTAATGAAGAGAATTAATTTCAGAGGACATGGTCCCAACACTCTCACCAGCCTCTACTGACAAACCTTGAGGCCTTAACTCAGAAGGTCACAACTTGGCATGCTACCAATACATGAAATAACTAAACACACATTTTCTGCAGCACCTGGAAATGAATCAAAAGGCACAGCCCTTCCTGGGCTGTCATATTAAATCCAACATGAAATTCCCATAACACTTAGTCCAATGTTTGTCTCCTTCGACAGAAAGCCAAGGCTTATAAATACATCCAGCATCGCTTTCATTGTGGTTACAAAAAAAAGCCATCTTTGCCTGGAACAATGAAACCTGGGTGAAATGTTAGGACAGTTGTGCTGACGCAGTTCAAAGCAGGAGGCTGCCATATATAGCACAGAGCTATAATGGCAAAGAGGCTTTTTGCTTTAAATTGAAACGCAAAGGAGGCCCCAAGCCAAGAGACAGAACTGTTTGAGAGCATCCACTTGCTAAGCAGAAGGACAGTGCAGATTTGGGAGGGCATGGGTGGGGAAGGGGAAGGAAGGGTCTGAGTGCATAGGATGCTCTGCTGCTATACTGACTTCATACCACAACCAATGTATTAGAGATGCTCTTGAACCTGGTGCTAGTTTCTCCAAGCTTCACTGTCCTGATTCTTCCCATCTCCATCTGATCCAGTTATGGTCTTCAGGTGATCTCTATTGGATTTTTAAAGCCACAACTTTATGAATTGTAACATCATACTTTTCCTGAAAACTCAGTGGTTATGTTCTGCAGTAAGTTACTGTAGTATTTCACACAATTCTGACTCTTCAGGTTTTGTTCTGCGAATATCACACACAACCCAAACCTCCATTTGAATCAGAAAGTCCATGGTACTCATACAACGGAGCACCAAGGCAGTCTACCACTGCTTTACAAATAATGTATTTATGCACCCACTTATTAATTTGACTTACTAATGTAAATTGATCATAGACTTGCATCAAGTCCTCCATTTTGTACTGTTCTAGCACCACAAAGTTTTCCAGGTTCGTGCTTATCTTTCGTGCACAGTCTTGGCAATGTACAACATAGGTCTTTCGAGAATTGCTCTCACTAGTGACAAAAAGCAGATCAAAGACTTCCACCTATTAGACAGGAAACAGAAAGCCAAGCGTTACAATTTCATTTTTCAAAAAGTTAAAACCATGAAAACGGCGTTTTCTTCAAAATTTACAAGCTTACCCTGTGCATGCAAAGAGAAAAATTAGATTTTTTCAGGGGATATCTATTTTCTCGAGGCTTGGGCAGAGAAGTGAAGCTGTGTAAAATCACTAATATTACACTTAGGATATCTGCATGAACAGCACCACGGGAAAGCTTTGGGTCAATATTGACAAAGGATTCATTTGCTGAATAGTAAGGTGAGGATTTCAAAATATATACTTATTTTTCCTTTTTACTGTCTGCTAAAGAAGTTTGTTATTGATTTCCTTACTACTGAGCCACATGCTTATCCTGCCCAAGAGGCTCCATCAGAGGATAACTAGAAACTCATTTTCAGGAGGTAGGAAAATGTTATTTCCTTTTAAGCTTTATGAAAACTATTATCCAATACTTTAAAGCAACTATTAGCAGTAAATAGAATGAAAAAAAAATCAGCAAAAAAGGTATATCCTGCAGAAAGTTCTCTCTCTTGTGGGTGTGTGGGTGAATTCCGAAATGAAGACCAATATACCTTTAAAATTAAGTTCAGCAGATCAAATTTTATGCAGGAAGGGATAACAACATTTTATAATAACTGAAAATTGAAAATCGACCTAGTGAAAAACAAAGTTGTGGTAGTACTGTGGGAGAACCTTCAGCAAAATACAGCCCATGTCTAGAAAAACATCTGGATGAGCTCCTGGAAGGCAGCACTGCATCACACAGATGTGCTCACAGCACAGAGCAGATGCTGCAGCTTAGAAGCAAAATTTAAACATCACCAACAATAAAAGACAGGGCAAAATTTAAACAAATATTACAAGAGTAGATGACCCAACACATTTTTACTGACCTCACAAATGCTACAGTAATGAGCTGGCTCATCCTTTGCTCGTCCATGCCAGACAATCTCCTTTCCTGCAGCAATCAGAGCTTCCCTCAGTGTCTGACACTGTTTGAGAGTTCTTAATAGGCAGTACCTGCAACCAAAAGCAGTTGTGTGTTCAGTTCAACATTCAGCGGGATAGCAAAACTCAAATTTACTCAATTTTACTCAAATTTACTCAAAACTCCCTGTACTTGGAGTTTGCTCTTCCTCTGGGATTTCAGAAACAGCTGCCTAGAATCACGGGACTCATGGCTTAGAGAGAAGTCAGACCTTGGTTTATGGGCTCTTTCAGGATTGCCCCTTGCCCTGCAAACAGGCTGTACCTTTCATTTTTGAAACACATGGATGCCCTTTTGAGCACAACAGAACAATGAGTTTTTAAAAGCAATCCACGTATTTTATTTTGAACCGTAACTTTGTCAGCAAAAAGTTGGCTTGAACTGCCAAGTTCTGCATAGCTGTTTACATTTTGTGGGACTATAGCCTGATCCAAAGGACTCCTTTAATATCCTAAAACTCCTGTTACTTTCTTGGCAGTATTAAACTTTATTATCCAAAATTTTCTCAAACCCCAGGAATCATTTTATATACAGTGGGTATAGAATCTATGAACATGTATCTTCTTCCATGCAGAAGGAAAAACAACAGACAGGGAGGTATTAAAAAAAAATCAACACAAAAAATAATTCTAGGACTTATGAATTAAGAGAGTAACTGTTCAAATGTCAAATTAAAACCCACAATTCCCTGTCATACCCACTGTAAAGGCAAAAAAATACCTAAATAATTTTATGTCAAAATTTTATACAGTTCTCTTCCTTACAAGAAAATGTAACTTATTTTCCAGCATTTTATGAGCTATGTATATTCTTCAAAAAAAGCTGGCAAAGTAGGTCGCCAAATTTCTAAATTACAATGTTATTTACAATAATTTTAGCTCTCAGCTACCCTATTTATTTGAGCTGCAGCCTTTGCAGCCTTCAATTTTCTCCTCCACAGGGTGGTTATGTTACATGCTCATTAGAAGCAGAAGGAAGATTGAAAAAAATTAAGGGTAAAAACAAACACTGGACAGAAAACAAAGTGCTCAAGAGTTCTATCAAGTGTTTTCAACTTGAACCTTCTCCCATTAGAGCCTGAGACATGTAATACATACATTCTGTATTTAAAAAAAAACCCATCACATCTCTTTCATGTGTTTCCAAGTAGTTAGTAGAATCTCAGGATTCTGAAATACTCTCCTCTTGTTTTCAGCTCATACTGTTCACTAAAAAAAGTGGCTTCACTATGGTTTCACTAACACCCTCACTGTAAGGGTAACACAGAACTGAAAGTGTGTTTCTCTGTTAAACATCTTATTTTAATGTACCAAATTTCAAGAAAATTATGCAGCTCATTAAGCTGTAACTCCTTCAACTCTTTTGAAGTTTGATGTGAATGTGAGTTATGATGTTAGGACCAACCATAGGTGATAGAGTAAGTATTAATTCATTTGAGTGTTAGGTTATTGTGCTCCTGACCAGCTCAGTAATTTTGGAAAAGCATTCATTTATGCAATACAGCCTGATTATTTTAAATAAACTTAAAAGGTACCATTCTTCTCTTCTGCTGTTAACTGGAAAAGTCTCTGGGCATCCCAGAGAGCAACTGCAAGCACACCTGCACACCTGCCACCATTGTTCTCCACTCCTGACTTCCAAAGACTTTTCAAAGTGCTATTTTCAAAGCTACAGCTGTGAAAAAAAAACCTGCCCAGAATGTGACCCACTTACAACACTGCTACAATGTTTGCCAAATTCACAAACAAATCAGAAAACAATAGCTTGAAGGTGAACTCCCCCTCCTTGGATAAAATTCAGGTCCTAGTAATGGAACTTGAAAATGTGAATTTTAACTATTTCATGCATTTATTAAATATGAGAGAAAGGATATAAAACTGTCACTGTGAATATGCAGCACAATTTCCTGAAGTTTGGGAAGCCTGAAGAAAGCCAAAAAGGTTCCTAGCAAAGTGACAGTGTGCAAGTTCAGTGGGGTCAGCTTTTAGTATTGCAGACCACTTTTTATTCTGGTATAGTGAGAATTTAATTGGAAGAAAATCTAGACCAACGCCCCTCAAAGTCTTTGCAGGTATGGCATAAAGATCTAAGTAAATCATGTCCAGTCAAATTCAACTTCAACAGACGAGAATTAAAAATGGACATAACCCTGATTTATACTAGAAGGGCAGTGATAAACCCATTTGAATACTCAAATATTCAGTAAAACTTCTCAAAAGTGCAGAGACCAGCCCAATGGCAATGCAGAACTGACCTCTTTGTACCTTCCAGTAATACATCTTCCCTGATGCTGAAAAGTATTTTACCTAACTTCATGATTTTGTGCAAAGTAATTTCTCCCATGTCATGTTCTTTTACATTTCTGAAACTATTTCAGTTACTTTGGAATTAATTTTTTAGGCTTTTATTACTATGTTCATTCTACCGCTAAAATTCTTCTCTTCCTCAGATGCATTTGTAAAGTCCTTCTGGCTTCCATCTAAGAGGTTTGCAGTTAATTTTTCTTTTTGTGAGGGCTGTCGTCCCTCAGCCAAGTTCTCAATAATTTTTCTGCTGTGTTCCTGCTCACACTTCTACTGTTAAAATCAAATCTTTTAAAAACATCTCATGAGACAGTTTCAGGTTTTGCTCTTTGCCTTTTACCTTGCAAGACAGCACTGAACTGCATAGTAACTAAAAATATAATGAGGCATCAGATTTCTTCCAAAAGCAAAGTTTCTTTCTATTACTTCTTCTCTTCTGCTACTCCATTTCTTTTCATCACTAGCCTGATTCCCAATATTTATATCTATGCTCAAATTTTAGTTTATTGACTCTGCAGTGGTTACTTTCACACAACCCACTAAGATATATTTGTATTTATATTTCAAACTGAATTAGAAGCTACTTTTTTATCATTTTCCAAAAGCTAATCTTTTGTACTATTCTGATACCTAAGAAGTCCCAGAGACAGAAGTCAAAACTACGTTACACACTTTATGTATGTTTGATATGCAGTTTTTGACAGACTTATGCTCAGAAAAAGATGACAGCTGTGTCACTTATTATTTCCTGAAGACAATGTAGCCAGCTATCCATGATGAAATTCAACCAGCTCTATCAAAAATGACTATTTTCCCCAGCATTTTTATACATATGCATACACTCCCATATACATAACTTACAAATGTCTCTATTTTGTATATAGAAAATTCAGGTGCTGTGGACAACAACCACAATCCCAGATGGTTTTTCCTACAAACAAGGAGCCCACAAGAAAATTATGCAACTTCTTCCCTCTTTTAAGGAAATAATGAATGTTTATGCATTTCCAGTGTGTTAACAAAGCCAAGATCAGACCAGGCTGTGCTGATACTGATTTCTAGGAACTGCTATTCCATAACTACAGGAGTGACCATAACAAAAAGTTATCTCAGGCTGCTGCTACTGGACACTGCAGACCAGAGCTAATCATCCCCTCTTTTCCCCCTCTGTAGCCACAGCAGGAACTTGAGTTTTGGCTGACAACTAACCTGGATGAGGGAGGCTTAATCCGAATAAACTGGAAATTGTTTCAGTAGCGTGGAAAAAGCAAATGCACATGCACACCCAAAACTTCTATCTGCTCCTCAGCATCTCTGTTTATTTGTAATGTACACTAAAGTTTGAGTCTCTTGCTAGAAAAAGCTGGGCTGCTGTCAGCCAGCAAGACAACAGCAAATTACCATTTTGTCCTCTGCGTTTCTTCATAATGTTTTAAGCAATTCTCTTGGAAAAGGATGCTGTGCTCAGTCACATTCTCCTCCTTTTAAACCCAAAACCATGGCAAATACAAAATTACAAGTGGCTAAATTGCCAAAATCATATTTTTTCAAGAACATTCCAGAACTGCTTTGAGCTTTACAATAGATGTCTGCTGGGCTTTATATGTATTTTATATAAATAAAGAGAAAAGTGAAGCTTGTGGATTTGGTATTTTTAAATGGACTTTTTGGCTTTTTCCCTCCCACACTCTCCTGCATTTCCCCGTTTCTCATTTCTAGCTACTCAATTTCTCTTCTCCTTTTTATGACAGCTGGCATTAGGAATATGAGCACTAATTGTTTAATTGAAGGGGCAGGATTGCCAGACCCTCAGCAAATACTTTATTTACCCTAAGCATCAGTTCCTAGATTTTAGGAAAGTGTTCACACACAAATGTTACCCTATAATCAAGCTTTAGAGCTGTAAACCTCCCTGTTGTCAACTTCCAACATTCTCAGTTCTTCCAAATTTAACATTTCCCCAATGCCACCATTCTGCAACAGATGTTCAAGCCTAAATTAAATTTCTGCTGTAAAAAGATGTTACACTCGGATGTCACCAAAAAATCTCACTGGAGGAAAAAAAGACACTCATCTTCTTTGCCCCTTTTTTCACAAATTAACTCACTCGTTTTTTAAAGCCCATTTCAAGGCAAATAATAAAAAGATTCAATGCTTGTTGATCCAGTATGCTGGTAAGACTAAGAAGGGCTCAGAAGTGCTTTGGTAGAGACTTGGGCAAAGCAGAGTGTGCTGCTACCAGATGATGAGTAATATGCTCTGGAATTCATTCCCCCACTTTAAGACAAACCTATGTTATATGCTGAAATGTTCATTCATTTCCCAGCCTCAGTATGGTGCTGCAATATGATTTACATTTCTTGAAGTTGCACCCTTTGAAGAAAATCACTACAGATGCCTGAAGCCTGGAATATTCCTGCATTTTGGAATGTGCATATGAGAAATGTCACTAAACTCAGTTATCATTTTATACATCAATCAACACATTGTTCAGAAGAGCAAAGGGAAGGAGGCTCTCAAGTTCCTGCTTGCCTTTATCTAAAAGATTTATACTGGTCTTCCAAATGACAACATGAGAACAATAAGTACAGGTTCTAGAAATGTAGAATTCAACTTTGCTGTAAAAATGACTATATATTCCAATTCTAATATTTGGGTTGACGACCTGATTTTCCTATTTCTGATGATACATACTCCAAACAGCTGCTGTGATCAAAGCCAACTTTCTGTAAACTGCTGAATTCAGTCTATGTCATATTTAACTAAAAAAAGAAGTTACTTAGATGATTTTAAAACTATGCCACAACAACATCATATAAAACATAAGAAAATTAGGGATACCTATAAGTGTTGTGTTTGAAAAACAGAATCCAAAGTAATTTTGGTTTGGTTCCCAGGAAGAGAAAAGTCTTGCAAAGAACTATTTATAAATCAACCACTGACTTATGTGTGAAGAGGAAAAGGGCACAGTAAATCTTCAAATAAACAAAAACTTACTTTATCATTTCGAAAAGCTTTGGATCTGAGACCTTGATATTCCGAGCCATATTCCATGAGAGGTGAACCATGGGCACTATGGACTTCACGCTCTGCAGCTTATTCCACTCGTACCGTTCCACTGCCAGCTTGTACTGACAGGCTGCACAAACACACAGCAGCAATCAGTCAGGTGAAGGAACAATTATCAGCCAACATCACTCTGTTTATAATAATAATTTATGTCTTTTACAGCTAAACTTCATTCATAGTGAGCCATTCATTGCAACTGCATTTCTATTCTTTAAAATGTCTTAAAGAGTGTATTTATGATGCTGAAAGAACACACAATACCACAGCAGCAACAAATACCTGTGCAGACAAGTTACTGACAAGTGTTTGATTTCTTTGCTGAGCATAGAGCAGTATTTCAAAAATGGTGAATTAGTAAATTTTATAATATTCCAAATTAAAAAAAAAATCCAGGTTTGAAATGTCTGTATCTCCCTCTATTCACAATTTATCACAATCCTACACTGCTATGGTATATAATCTCTTCTTGAGAGAAGAAGCGAGTCAGTCTTTTTCATTAAGCAGCCTACTCACTCCACCCTTCTTTTAAAAATATTTTACAAAATTTACTGTGACTGAACATGAGAGGTCTCTCAGTCAATCACACAACCCCAGAGATACACTCTTTTTTGCACCATATAAAGACACATTTTAAACTACTTAAGAAAGCAGAAGGTTTTTTGGAAGTACATCTCCTCAAACACTTGACAGACTCTGTCTCTAGCTGCAGAATTTCCTTTCCTTAACACTCACATATACAAATCCTTCCAAGACCATGGTTCAAAACTGAAGAATTCTAGAGCAGTTGGTCTGAGAAACCTAATGTTCCTCTATGAACTAAATTTTACAGCTGATTACATTTTACCAAAGAGCTATTAGGTACCCACTGTCCTACCAATATTAGAAGACTAGTCCTTAAATTTGTATGAAATCCATAGTGCAGTCTGCTGGGTAGAATAAATTTGGGAGAAAAAGTTAAGAAATGGCCTAAGAAGACAGTACATAAATAAACATACACATTTTACTTCTACAAGCCCATTCAAAGCATAAGTGCCAAGACTGCATTCTTGCTGCTTTCTCTTCCTCTTACAATGGAATTCTTTAAAGCTTCAACACATCATATTTTAAAAATATGACACATGGGATTTTTTTCATCTAGTAGAGCATGGAAAATCAGGAAGAACTGGCAGGTTCTGTGCCACGTGCAGCATAATATTACCTACACAGAGCTCAGCTCAGGCACTGCTCACACATACCTGTGAGAGGGCCAACGTTCCACGCAATGTTGTTGCACCAGCCAATAGCCTGAACCCAGTGAACAGTGCCAGCATTTATCCACACCAAATCCCCTGGTCTTTGAATAAATCTATAAACTGGGACATTGGCTTCATACAAATCTTCCAAGTTTGGCCACCAAGATCCCATTAGGAAATTCATATTGTTCCTGAAACAAGAGGAATGATAGACTTCAGCATTTCCCAATGGACAAGTTAGGGGCAGATACTTCAAATGCCTGATACCTGTGAAAAATTACCATCACCATGAATGTTTTCTGCAGCTAATCAGTGACCCACAAACAGCAGCCAAATGGAAAGTGTCATCTGTAAAATTCCTGATCATAATTCCACATTTCACATCTGCGATACCTTAGAACATCTTCCCATCCACCTGCCCATGTGAAGTCAGTTTATAGCTTCCAGTTAAGTTCTATTTTCCTTTATGTTCCCCAGTATTTTATTGATGCTGAGGCAGACCAACCCTTGATCAGATCCAGCGTGGCAGTGGTGGCCAGTGCTGTTTCTTCCATCACTGCCTGACCTCCTGTACAGACCACAGCAGCTCCCAAGGATGTTTTCTGTTCTGAACACGGACTCACACTGTCTGTGTGTGCATGTGCAGCTTGCCCACACAACAAGCAAACTCTTGGCAACATTTTAACTGTGATCCACGGGTCTGTGCTACCAGCCAAGAAATGCTGACCCTCCTGAGAAGCCTGGAAAAACACCTCCATATGGATTTCCTAACTATGAAGTCTTCCCCTATGGTTATGCAAAATCCACACTCCTCTCCCATCCTTATCTCAGTATTACACTGCTTTTACACTGCACCATGAGAGATTATTTGCCATGCAGTTTTCAAAGACAATCAAGTGCCTTTGTAGAGGCACTGTAGACATTTTGTGAGGTTACCAAGCTCTCAGTTTCTCTGTCAGCCTCTGAAGGACAATGACATGCAAGTAACAAGGCCTGTTGTGCCAGAGACATCACTATTCCATCAGTGAAAATTACATTTTTGAGATGGCTTATCTTCTTAAGGGTGGATGAAATAAGTACAGCTGTCAGCAGACAGGCAGAAAATACAGAGGCACTGAAATGAATTTGCAGAGTTCTGGAAAAGTTCTGGAGTCAAAGCTTAATCCAGTCTCAACTGGATAAGAAAAACCTTCTTCTATACAATCAACCTCAGAGGCTCCTGTTGGAGTCCTGGCATGGTTAGGGGACACAACTGATGCTCCCTCTTTTTTTGTGTGTGCATGTACAGACAAGTGTCGTTCTGTTTGTTTTTAAAACCACTCTACACAAGGCATAGCAGAGAAATCCTAACCTTAGTGCTGGCTGAGTAGTTCCCCAATGCTCAGGGTACCTCAGCTTTTCCAGGGAGTTACAAATATGTAAGTCTCAGCAAAGCCTGTCATGGCACCTCCTGGATCTCAGCAAATTTAGCTTTCACTCTAAATACAACAAGAAAACATGCCAAAATACCACTGACTCTCTATTTGCTTCTGACAAGAGATTTCTGCTTTTGCTTTTGTCACAGGCAACCCAAGTTTCTGCATATTGTACAAATGTGGTATTTTGTAGGAAGTCTAGATTTTGCATTTTGACCTAATTTTAAAAGACTTTTCTGACTACATGGAAAACAGATAAAATAATGTCCCCTTAGAACACCCTCAGTAATTTCCCCCCTCAGGTCTGAGACAGACACAAAAAATTTGATAAAAGTAAGGGAAAAAAACATGTCCAGCTTACTTTTCACAGAAGTCATTCATGACACCCCAATAGCTTTCAGGGACAACAAACCATTCACAGTCACCTGGACCAATATTTATATTTACTGAGCAAAAGTTGTTATTTTCTTGATGACCTGAAATTTAAGAGAAAAGTAAACACACTTCATGTAAGGCCTTTCTATCGAAACAATGCCAGGAAATGCAGATACAATTACTAAAACAACTTAGAGTATAGTTTAAGTATTTTTATATACTTTATATGACACATACACTATTTAGGTGCTTCACACAGTTAAGTTACAAGAGACCTGAGAATTCTGCTTTTGTTAGTTTGTGGAATACAGAATTGGAACTACCAGTCTTGGGGATCTGACCAATATTTCAGCAGTTCCTCCCTCCTGTAAAAAAAGTATTTCAAAAGCTCAGATTTTGTGGTTCATGCTATCTCCTGACAGTCCTGGTCAGGTGCAAAACTTTGTGACTTCAGGTACTGAACAGGCAAGGAGTACAAAAATATTTCAGAAAAAGATTTCAAAATTCATGTAGAAATGTCCAGTATTTTATCTTCTTTAGACAGCTGGAAAATTGAGCCATAATCCCTAATGGAATTTTCTGAAAATCTACTTCAGAGAAAAACAGACCCTGAAATTTAGTCCAGATTCCTCAAGTTCCAGTCTAGGGCCCAAACACAGCACAATTCATCATGGAGGGCTGAGTCCTATTCTCAGACAGTAAATAATCTAAAAAAGTGGAAGTCTCTAATTTTTAGGATTGCACCAGACCCTCTTGGGAAGCCTCTAAAAACTTCCAAGGTACGTAAAATAAAAATACCGTCCATGTATATAAACCCACATTTCTTTTTCTCCTTAAAGAATTCACTCTTGCATGCAAGAGGTCAACAGGGCAATTCCCTAGCACTGCAGAAATCCAGAAAATTTCACTGTAAGTGCTTTGAACATGCAGAGTTAAGTAAGAACTACAAAAATACTGAATATGTATATTTATCACGTTTAGACATGCTCTAAGATACAGGAAATCTGCAGTGCTGTTAAATCCAACGCCCTACAGCAGAACCTGATTTTTTTTTTTTTTATGTGATTATGATGATTATACTCACCTGGTGTCCTGCTTCCTGGAACCTTCATGTAGAGCTGCACTGTGTTCATGCCCAGGATGGTATGACCAACATGGCTTAGAAGATTTCCTGCTGATACCACACGTACAAAAGCAGGAAGTTTTGTCAGTTCATGGAGTTGCAACTTCCACCTGCAGCAAAATAGCAAATTGACAAAACTGTGAATCCCTGAAACTCTCTTGTTCAGAGAAATAGTTTATTATCAACTAGTTTGCTTTTACAGATGAAATTTCCTTTAGAGAAAAATGGCATCAATAGCTAAAATTTTGTAGCAACCTCAAATCACATCCACAGATGCACACGTTGATCTTCCAGTGACTCTGCCACAAAAGATGTCATCATCTTAAGTGGTGCTTACTCCCCAAACACCATCAACTTTTCTTCTTTTCTTATGACTGAAGTTGATCAGAATTTTTGTACTGCAGCTGGTGGGACTGACAGCCTAGACATGCTGGATCTCTGATGGAAGAATGTATTAACCAGAGATTGAACCGAATAATTATTACTGGACAATAAAAACATGCTTTCAGAGTATTTCTAATATTTTTAAGCTATCTTCATCTACCCACTGAAGGATATATAGTTTAAATAATACTCAATTTTGGTTTTGAGGCTCTTGAGAGGCATCACGGCTTACCCACAGGTAAGCATTGGTCTGGTCTTTCCTACATATTTTGAACACTGTTACTGGATATAGAAACAAGAGTTATGTAAAGGTGAAAACAGATGACAGTATGAATTAAAGGAAAAAAACCAATGAATAACAAAAATTCAGACAGAAAAGAAAAAACCCTTTAATCTTACAATTTCTATGCAAAAATTAAAAACTTGGTGTTGTCACAGGATAATAAGTTAGTAAGCAAACAATTTAAGCCTCACAATGAAACAAAGGGAATGGATTAGAAGGAGGACTAGAAAGAATGGTTTCTGATGGGTGTTTCAACTCAGTTCTGGAACAACAAAAATCCTGGGAAGAGAAGTTTGAAAAGATATTTTAGCGTGAGAAGGACTTGTAACAACAGTTTGAAGACAAAGGTAACCATTTCATTGTGGAAACTGGAATTTATCAACAGACTGACTGATGTGTGAGAACACTACACTGGATTTCCAGAAGCATTATCATCATGTAGAAACCCACTGTGAGCAGGAGAAACTGCAACCAACTTACTTCTTGTCATCTGACAGGTCAATGTTGGTCCCAAACTTGATTGTTTTAAAAGGTCCTCTTCTCCTCCTCCCAGAGCTGCAAATGTAACAAATGTATCAGGCAAATGTGAAAAGGGAATGATGTAAAATAGCACATATAACCAACTACAGAATGAGTAAAGTTTTAACACACTTACTTATCAGAAGATGTGGATTCATTATCTGAGTGGTCCTTGTGGTGACTCTTCTTCTCATTTTCCTCCTATAAAATGTAATTTTGAAATGTTTTCACATATATATGCATATACACAAAAGAACACATAAAATATATAGCTATAAAGTTATAACACAGAGGTAGATATAAGTATATTTATTTCAAGATACTGACACAAACTTTGAAATATCCATATCTAAGATTTTATGTCAACATTTCTTCATTGTGAAGAAAATAAAAAAAAAGTCAATCAAATGCACTGAAATAAATTTCTTCATGGCTGCAGATTCCATGACAGTCAGGGCAGGACAACAGAAAATGTCTACACTGTAAATATTTCTACTGGCCTGCATTCAAGCTGGAAATGAGGATATTGGCTTACTCCATTATGAAGGTGGCCTGGAATCCAGTATTAAAGAATTCTGCTTTTTCAAATAAGAACATCTACCTCCCTGCAAAGTCAAGCAGGTATTCTGACAGGAAACTAGGATGACTAATATTTATAAAACCAATTTAATAAAATCCATTATATAAAATCTTTTGAATTTTTCATAGCCATATGCTATTTTAGCACTAGCAGTAGCTGAGACCACGACTAGTGGAAAAAATCCAACCAATATTAAATGCTGCAATTTGATCTTTTTAGCACTGTGCTCAAAATCCTATTCTAAAGACTTCTATTTTGGCAAGTATATGGGCATAGAAGGAAAAAGAAAGAGACAAAAAGGAAGGAGCTGTCTGGATTCTATCCAAAGATCTCTGGGCTTTGAATGGGATTGTTGTTAAATCTCAAAGTGCCCTGTGTACCTGAGAAAGTCTTATTCATCCTTTGAATGAAGGACAAAGAGAAACAAAAAGGAACCTAGTGATGATGGATTTATCAAATGCTGCAAGACATGTTAAAAAAGCAATGCAATAGCTGTTAGAGGAATAAAGAAAAAAGATCACTTAGGGCAAGCCAAGAGAACTGTGGCTACAGAAAGAAGAAATAAAGCTTTCATTTAAACACTGGAAAGTCACCTAAGGACAGGTCAGAGCAGTGTTAGGAAAGGACACATGTATAGTGTCTTTCTGATTTCCAGGGGAAAAATAAAAATCATCACTCTTAAAAACTATTTTATGTATTGCATTTTTAACACTAGTTTGTAACAGTAAGGAAAAAAAAAAAAAAACAGAACATCCTATGGGACACATTGTGCTGCAAATCCAAAGCTGAGGCTTTCAGTGGTATGTGCTAAATTATATACAAAAAAAAAATATATATATAGATAAATAGATACAGATATATAGACAGCTATTATATTCCAGTGCTGTAATGTTCTCCAGCCCCTCTGGAATGACACACAGGAATACAACATTGGTGCCACACCTCATGGGGCAGCAGAAACCTTCAGCCACCAGAAGACTTCAGCCAATATCCTACTGAAATTTATTACCATGGCAGAGGAAGAAAAATCCCAGGTTCTAGAAGATTTCTGTGCCCCCCACTTCCCATAGTATTTGTTTCTTTTCTTCATCCTGTACCAGCTCAAAGCCTTATGACTTGATTGCCTTCCGTTCTCTTTAACTAGAAATTTATTTCTTTGTTTCTAATCCTTTCCTCTAATGCAAAAAAAATATATTTAGAATTTATTTCCCTTCTTACTGAAATAATTCCTGTTTCTGTGTAAAGGCAGTGAAAACTGCAACAGTCAATTCCCCACACTGACCTTTTCCCTATTTTCTAACAAACAACTAGTCAAAATTATCTTCTTGTCTTAGTTCTACCTTAGTCCAACCTTTTTGCAACATCAGGTAACATAAGCCTCCAAGGAGAGCCCATAGACTGTTTCAAGAATGTGCTCACAACTTCAGTAAAAAATGTTAAAAAATACCAATAAAATCACATTTCACAGAATCCCAGAGTAAGAGAATAACTAGGCTTGGAAGGGACCTCTGGAGATCACAGGGTCCAGCCCCTCTGCCAAGGCAGGAAGGGGAAATATTATTTCTAATACTTCACTCTGTCACATAAGCCTAAAAACTTCTAAACTAAATATGAACTGTTATGTTTGGAACCCGACTAGTATTAGTGTAAACTTCTAATGAGCCACATCCAAATTAATTCAGGATAGTAGGAAGAACAAAGAAATCTGATTTCAAAATGTGTGAAATTGGAAGCAATCCAAATTGTAAGAAAACCTCGAGTTCTAGGTATTTTAATGTGAATTTTGACATTATAATACCAAAGCTTAAACTAATAAACTTTTAAAGTATGTAATTAACCATGAGGTTTACATTATCAAACTGAAGTTTACACTAAGCATTTGAGGAGAACAATATACTATTTGACCCTCTATTCAAAACAGATTTTGAAAATTTACCTGTGCTCTTCATGCTAATGGAAGTGTGCCTTTTTCCTTGGCACTTTCCATGTTTTCTAACAGCCATTATTAACTGGCTCCAGAGTAAGTATGGAGTTTGTGAATAACTCAGATAGTAGCAATTAACTTACCCTTAAAGACTCCTGGAATGAGGAGGCCTGGTACTGTGCATATTTTGCAATTGTTGTATGAGATCTACTGCTTTCACAACGCCAGATTTTCTTTGTTCCAGTGGGGTCCCAGTTTTCATCTGCTGGCTGCAGTAGCTGTGTCCTTACTTCTACTATGTGTTCATTATTCGCTTCTACCAATGTCTTAGTAGAGAAGAGTCCTAGATCTAATTAATAGTAATAAAATTAATAAATGAAGGTTAAAATAGAATAAAACAATTTCAGGAAAATGCCTGAAGTTATCGAAAGGTTTCCTCTAAAATAATTTTTACCCTTTAAGTCTTCACAACACTGCCCACCTGAACATTAACACCTAAAAATTTTCCTCCACATATCCAGTAGAAAATTAGAAAAAACTTGGCAGCTATGGACTATTTTACAGGAAACATTTTACATGCCTTGGCTAAACAAATCTGCAAACAATGTTCAAACCTATTACCATGAAAAGTATTTTTCAGAGCAGAGCTTAATGAATGTACTTCCATCATAAAACACATTTCCTACCAGCAGTGATAGTTTATCTGCCTAGAGACTTCAAAATATTGCACACAGTCAAATTATAGATCATTAGATCTAAACACAAAGACATGCATCCAGTTTCTTATAGGAAAATGTCTGGCTGTAAACTTCCATATCCACAGCTCAGTTCCCCACTGTGCTCAACAAAATCTGCTGTATTTGTGGTGAGGTTTTTTTTTTTAAAGACCAAGATTAGAAAGAACAGCCAACTGAGATATGACAAATTATCCTAACGACTTGGAATATACAGGTAAAATAGTATTATAGAAATAAAATATCCACTTCTGAGAACTGAGAGACTTCTCTTTAAAAAACATTAATTCCTCCCCAAAGTTACAAAAAAAAAAAAAAGTAAATTTACCTAATTTAAGCGCTCCAGCAAGGCCACGTATTACAGTAACAGGGTTGTTTGGGTTTGTACAAAATTGATGTAAAGGTGGAAAGAAAGCATCTCGTTTATTTTCCAACTGCAAAATCATAATGGAATATTAGATGTCAGATCAATCTAGATTCCTTATTTGTAGAACAAGAAAGAATAGTAAAAACAAAAGAGAAATAACAGAAAGAAAACAGGAATTTTCTGCATTTCCCTGCACTCTGGGGAATGAACAGCTACACCATACAGTTCTTTCTATTGTAAATGCTGGGTTCACTCGTGAAATTAATTTGTTACTGTAATTTGTTTCTTGGCAAGAATTATTCCCAAGTTGCTTCAGCTTTACAACTCAGGTTTCCTGAACTTAATTTCTTTATCTGACAGTAGCCTTGTACATTCCCTAAATCTACAGAATTCTCTGAAGAGCAATACAGTTACTTTTCAGAAGTAAAAAAGCGCTAATTTTACAGCTAATGTATACGAGAAACAGTATAATTAAAAGACAACTCTCATGGTATATCTCATGTTAACCAGAAAGGTTGATTTGATTTTCTTATGCTTCTCTGCACCTATAACCTCAATTTTATGCTATAGCCTCCCTCCTGATTTTTTTTTAATTGCTATGAATCCTTTAGAATGCTGAAGGCATTTCTAGCAATAAACAAAACACAACAGAGAGTTCCCAAACAGTGGCACAACTGCACAGGCTGTGGCAGTGTGGTGACTTTCCAGCTTTGTGAGCACTCAACAAAGCTGGGATGGACTTTTATTAAGGCAGATGAGTTCAGGTGCAACACCTGGAAAACATCTGGAGGCACTATTGCATCCAGCCAAACCCAGCTCTCAGCACACTCAGACCCAAGTGCCAGCCTCTTCTGGTCCCCAGATTAAGATGAACAAAGCCAACCTGAGCTTTTCACACTGCCTGTATGGGCATACTGTAATTTATTTTTCTGCTATTAAGGAAGTGGATATCCTGTAATTTATTCTTCTATTACTAAGGAAGTTAGCTCAATAAAGCTATTATGAAACTTTATTTTCAGAACAAAAGTTGTAATGCTTGCATAAGAAAATACTACTCAACTAAACCCTGCCTTTTCCTGGTGACATTTTGTTCCTAACATCACCTCAACTTTTATTCATTTTTCTTCACTATGTTTCGAAGCAAATTGTTATAGGAGTTCAGTTTAATTACTTGCTCATTTATACATAAGCTGTCACTTGCAAAAAATTGTACATACATTTCTGAAATACTGTGCACTGTATATAATGAACTGTTTTGCTTATTCTGCCAACATTTTGAGTATTAAAAATAAAAAATCTGAAGTATTGTTCCTTTTGATTACTGAAATTCTTAATTTACAGGTCCTTTGAGAGTCAAACTATGTCTCAAAATTTTCTTTATGGTTGGCATTTCTCCTGCCTATGTATATATATACCAGTTTGGAAAGCACCGTAATTATAACTCAGTGATGAACAGTGCATCTTTAAAATAATTACATTATGTAATTCAGATAGCCAAACAATTGCAAAAGACAGGCAGCAATGTACTGCCACTAGATTTACTTACATAAATACTAGGTGTAGGCGGATTCAGCTTGTCCTTTGGCAAGGGAGGGTATGGTGGAGGCGGTGGTCGTGGAGGTGGGCATTTATCCAATAGAATACTACTGTTAGATAAGCCATTTTTACCCAGATTCCTAAAAGGAAACAAGAGCTGTCTCTGTCAATACTTGACAAATAAAATAAATGCGTATCAGTGTAATCTCTTATGCAAAATAATGTTGTATAAGGAGAAACCATCATTTAAGATGCAAATAAAGCTCATACGTTTTAATCAAGAATTTTCCATGTATAATTTAACATTATTCAAACTTATTCTCACTTTGCCTGCTGAATTTGCAACATCACCACTATTAATTAAAAATACAGCCATTTTCAACAAAAGCAAGCATGACAGATTTTGATAAAATTGAACAGGAAAAGGTTTCCCCTACACACGAAGAACTTTAGCAGGTGGATGATCATTCCACAGGAGCTGAGGTAGCAGAACAAAAGTCAGAAGATGACCAAAAAACTGCTGAGTCACAGAACCCAACTACAGCTACACAACAGACACTGAACTGAACCACAGCTACCCCTCCCTGCCTTACACATTTTGAAGCAGAGGGAGCCACTGCTGTATAATCCATTTTTTGGAGCAATAGGGGAGAGCTCCGACCCCCAGTGAACTCCTGTGTCAATGCCCCTGTGTGTGACTCCAGGGAGAACCTCTCTGCCTGTATTTGCAGCCTCTCCCTGGACATTTCCAGGTGTGCAGGACCTGCTGGATGTGTAACTTTTCCTATAATGGATGACCTGAAAAGTCTCCACTCTGAGCTTAGCTTGTAGTCAATATCCAGTCACCATCACTAGGAATGTACTGACAAAACCATCTCTTAAATTCTTGTTAAAAATTACTCAACTACTTCAAAATTCTGCTTCCAACTATTCAAATCCTGCTTCCAACCTCCTTTGATTCACTGTTGTTACATCCCACAAAACAGGATGTTTCTAATGCATAGTTTAGTCACATATCTTTATAAAATTCACTGGTTACTAAAGTTTTGGGTTTTTTTTTTTTTTTTTTTTTTAATAAAAACAGTCTTCAGCAGAAAACACAAACTTTTATCAGATGAAACTCGCAGTGACAAAAACTTCTTTCTGAAACTGAGCAACATGGTACAGCCAGATACTGCATCACGAGATCACAGCTTCAAATCAAGGTAGCAGAACCCACAGGATGGACCTGAGGCTCAAGATCAGATAGACTGACATGACAAACACTTCAAACAAAATGGGCAAACATCTCACACACCACAAAGCACACCGGTCACACTGGTTCATTCCTTGTGCTAGGTGAGTCCAATGCAAGAATTCACTTCCAAGAAAGTGAAAGAGTGATGTAGAAGCTTTGATTAGTCATCATACAGCTTGGGAAAAAAATCACTGGCCAGTGCTTAACATCTGATTGCAAAAGCTTCATTGTCTGAACATACATAAAAAAAAGCCAACAAAAGCAAACAAAAAAAAGAACCCCAAAATCACATGGCAATATAAAATCATCACCACTCGGAAATTTATTGACTACAGCTGCATGAATCTGAGATCCAGACTATCTATGCAAAGCGAAACTAGAATCTAAACAGAAGGTCTCAGACTTTACTATAACCTTTGCATTACCAAACAGAGAAATACAACCAAGAGAAACAAATGCATAGTATTAAAAACAGGAGAGGACTTTGACAAAATTCAGTTTGCATTGATAAACAGTTCTTAGGAAATTTCTAACTCAACGAAAATGAGAAAAAGTGAACTTGAAGATAAAGGGACATTGTCAGAACTAATGGGACTCTTGAGCTGCTGCAGTCACAGCAAGGTAATCACAGTGAAAGCTCCAAAAATCCAGAGCATGGGGGGGTTTCAGGGAAGGGTGACAATGGAGAGAGGAGAAACTTCTGTACACTTAAAGGAACTACAGGTCTGAAAAGGCAGAGGAGAAAGGAAAAGAAATAGCACAAAGGAAAAGATCAGATTAACAAAGATATCTCATAAACCCAGCACTTGAAGCTGGTATTACCAATTGCACGCTATAATTTCCTATTAAGCTACTAAAATTCTATGTGGAATTTTTAAGAGGAAAATGGATAAAGAATTGCAAAGCTGAGATAGCAAAACATTCATAATTTAAGTGGCACAGGAAACAGATGGGCAGAATATTTAAAGTTGTCTTTAACAGACCAGCTTCATTCTATCGTATTTTTTTTCCTATCATCTTTTTTTTTTAAACTATGAATCAGAATATCTTACTATTAATAACAAGGCAAGAGAGCTATTAAAGAATAATTCTGTAATTGTTAGTGTGCCAAACAGAGCAACAGAAATTATAAAAAACACTATAGAAATACTAAAAATACTTTCTACCATGGTGTGAGTATCCACTGCCAGTCTCTCCACTTCTAGAAACATGGAACTACAGCCAGTGCAAGGAAAGTGAAAGACCTTTTTTGACCACAGCACCTGTGCTGAAAATCCCACACATCCCAGTTTCAAGAATACAGTTTTTGTGAGAGGATTTAATAGTGGCTGAAAGGGGCAACAAATGCACTGCTCAAGACAAAACAAACCTGATTTATGCCCCCAAAAGAAACTGGACACCCAGTCATCTGTGATGAAGGAATGAAGATCAGGACAAACTTCATTCATTTAAACTGACTTCTAGAGGAAACTGGCTTGTTGTGGACTGTGAATGGACAACACCCTTCACTGTCAGAGCAGGAAGAGAAGGCAGAAGCAGCTGTCAGGCTCAGAGGGACACGGCCAGGGATGCACAGGGACAGGACATGCAGCCTGTCCTGAGCCACAGTGCAGCACTCAGGCCACTGCAAATCGCTCCAGGGGTGAAAGCAACAACTCATTGAAGTGCTTCACCCTGAGAACCAACTCAAACTGCCATGAGAACTGCTTAGGAGAACATCAACCACTAAGGATGGAACTGGTGCCTTAACTTCACATAAATCAATCAATCAATTAAGTTGGAAAAGACCTCTGGGGTCACTGAGGTCAATCCATGACCCATCACTGCCTTGTCACCCAGACCATGGCCCTGAGTGCCACGTCCAGTCTTTCCTTGAACACCTCCAGGAATGGTGACTCCACCACTGCCCTGGGCAGCTCTCCAATGTCTAATCACCTTTTCTGTGAAGAAATTCCTCCAGATGTCCAACATAAACCTCCCCTGGCACAACTTAAGTCCATATCCTCTTGTTCTGTCATGGGCTACTTGGGATTATTTCATGTAGTCATGCGATCTCTTGAATAAGCAATCATCACATTCATTAGAACACCCCTTTTAATTAAATTTTACTGTTTTCAAGGATACATTCCCACAGCTTTTAAGAGACAGTTTACAGCCTTCAGTCTTAGGTAAAAACTTCTCTGGCTGTACCTAAACACGCAGCTGACCAAAAGCCCCGGTGTGACACAGTTTGAACAGTCACCCACAGAACACTTCTCAGGCAATTGCCAGACGCATCTTAAGTACAGGATTGATTCTGCATCATCCCACCTCCCCTCCAAAAAAAAAAGTATCATACAGATTTAAAGGTACCTGTGTTACACAGCGATACCAATTTTAACTCTATTTTAAAAAAAATTCTACCTCAAAAGATATTAAAGTTCACAGGATAAAACTTGTTTTCCCAGAACCAAGAATCATTATCAATAATTATCATTCTTTACATGTATTAAATTAATCACCTCAACATTTTTATTGTTTCACTCAACCATAAGGTCAGGCTGAGAAAATTATGTCTATTTCTCAGGAAGTGTGCTCTTCATGTCCTCTGGAACTTTTCCTGTTTTCCAAGAACCATTAAAAAAAACCTATATGAATTATAAACAGTTCTCTGGCTCGCCCTTTCAGAGTTCACCGATGCATGTTATCTGGGCCCCTGACTTAAAAATGCCAAATTTAAGTATAACTGCTGTTTAACCTTCTCCTTGAAAAGGGAGTACATTCTATGATGTGAACATTTTATCTGCCTTTTTCCCAAGCACAGAACAAAAATATTTACTGAGCACTCTTGCCTTATTGAACATTCGAATACTTCGGTGCAGACGTTTTTTTACTCTTTTTTGTTTTTGTCTGAAAATTTTCCTCTTCCAAACATAATTTCCGTGTTTTCTAGAACTCTTATCTTGGATACTTTTTAAAATATTTGCCTTTTTGTTTCTGCTTGGGAGATTACAAGTATTTGGTGATAATGAAAAGTTCCTGAACAACTTCCAGTTATCTACAGATTTGGATTTTAGGTACAATTTACAGGTCAAAACAGAGTAAGTTACAAGCATTTGTGCTTAAGCAGTTATTTTTGTTGTGAAGTCAGTCTAAGTGAATTATTATTTGAGGATTAGCTGTATGAGGATTAACAAGGTTTTACTGCTCAAGAGATTATAGTTATTCAGAAGAACAAAATTAATACCCTCTCTTCCGCCAATAAAAATCACATTTAAAATTAACACATGGAACTGTGGATTTATTTGATACCCAATCTCAATTCTATCAGAGGTAATTAATCCACAAAGAGGAAAGAACAAGACATTTTCGAAAGGTGCCTGCAGAAGGAATCGGCTGAAGCACTGGGCTGCACAGCACCCACCTGGTGCAGTCCTGGCTCAAAGCAGAAACTCCCACAATTAGCACACACCATCAGTTGCTTTCTTACTCTGAGTTATTACAAAACCACAGAAAAACGCCTGTCAATCCCCACCAGCCTGGGAAGGAGGTGGTTACACACAACACCCAGCCTGGCTCCCTGAGCTTCCCCTCCCCAAGCTCCTTCTGTAGCCAGGGGATAGAGAGGGGCTCTCCAAGGGAATATAAAGAAGTCAAATCAAGCTTACATTAGGCTTAAATGCAAGTAATGCCAGATAATTACACAACCTGTTTATCATGCAGTTCTCTACCCCAGCCTTTCACAACCAGGTACTAGTTGGCAATACTCCCAGAGACCTTTCATGAAACTACAGAAAATCCTACAATAGAACTGTGGATTTTCTCATTATGCAAATGTATTTCTAATTATTTTTCAATTCTGTTCTGATTTTGACCTCAATAGTACAGGTTGGCAGTGAATTTCATAGGTTAATTACATGTTATGTAAGAAGTAATGTTCCTTTTTTTCTTTTCTTAATGACTTTTACATCTTTCCTCTCTATTTCATTTGCTAATCACCTTGCTCTGAGGCTGTAAGACAAACAGAATCACATCACTGACTTACGTAAGAAAAGCATTATAACAAGTGGCACCAAACTTTTTCATACGCTTGCCTTTCCCTCTGAATTGCAAATTTTCCCCTTTTTTTTTTTTTTTAACTCAGATAATTCTGCTTCCCATTTGCAGAGTTCAGTATCTGCCTTTTGAGCAAAACAGAATCTCGTATTCTAAACAGTGTTCAGTTTGTGAAATCACAGTATTTCAAATTTTATTCTTAAAACTTTTGCTATGGTGAAGATCACTTGCCAGATGTAATGTGCTTTTAGAGGAACTGAGCAATTCTGTCTTGAAGCCAAAAAAGCCCTTTGTTTGTAAATAAAATTCCCAATTAAACAAAAATTGCTGTTGTTATTTTTAAAATCAAACCACTAATTTAATCCAGGTCCTTCCTCCACAAAGTACTTCCCCTCAAATAGATTTAGGCTCTTTTCCTGTGGACCACTGAGCTCCCAAATTAGTGATTCACTGACCTTCCAGACCAGGCTCAGGGAGCAGCACCTTCAGTAAGGACAGAACAAAATTTCTTCTGCCCAGGGCTCCAACAGAGCCCTCAGAGCAAGGAGAATTCTGCCCACCTGAGCCTCTGCACTGCCCACTCCTCCTCAGCAAATGGATTTACTGCCCTTGTGTAAATGCTGGCCATTTATCAGACCCTTTTCCAGACTCTTTAGCCCAGACCACCTTCACAGAATCAACAAATCATTAAGGTTGGAAAAGATCTCTGGGATCATGGAGTCCAACCTGAGACCAAACACCACTTTGTTAACTTGACCATGGCACCACATGCCAAATTCAGCATGGTGAACCCTCCAGGGAGGGCTCCCACCACCACCCTGGTCCATCCATTCCAATCACTTAAAACCTTTTCCACGTAAAAATTCCTCTGTTTGTTCCCTGTCCTGTATCTTTATAATTTTACAAGGCCCCTTGAGAGGCAGCTCATCTCTCCTGTTCTCCTGTCACTTTTCTCAGTGGATTCCTCTACACTTTCCCTCTCTGAACACCAAGCAAAAAGAACTATAAAAAGGTTTTATTAGCTCCTTTTGATACACATTACAGTCAAACCTACACCCCTCATTTGCCTTCCCCAATCATGCCAAATTTGTAAAGCTTTCAAGCTCAGAAATGCTTCAGAGTTGTCAAATGAGTCTTTCCATGTATCACCATAAAATGGGAAGGACAACATCCAGCTGACACGAAGTCACCCAGCTGGGCTTTTCAGAACTGCCTGAGGACCTCTTACCTCTAGAGTTTTGTTTGGACCTCTACCTGCTCTTTCAAGGCTGTGGACAAACTTTAATAAACAATGAGGGGGTGAAAAAATAATAACCAAGATATTTCGTACTTCTTTTATGAGAAACAATACCAGCCAACTCAGGAACTTCTCTATGCAGCTTAAACTAAGGACCTGACCTCAGATCAGTTTTAGAAAGGACAATTGATAGACTCTCTTAACTAAGATGGATCCTGGATTTTTATCCCTACTCCGGGATGTTAATTAGATGCACCACTTGAAACACTGAGTGAGAAATCAGCTGGTTTCACTTCAGTAGAAATAAACACCTCGAGTGTTGAATCTCAAGTCTCGTGATAATGTTTCATTAATTCCCCTTTCAGAAAGATTGCTCACAGGGAAAAGATACTTACATTTCTAAGAGCACAGAAAAGAGCTTTTGATAACAATCTTTTTAAGGAAACATGATACACAACCAGACCAAGAAGCACACTCTTCTTTTTCCCCCCTATTAACAATTAGCTTTTCTAATAACAAAATCAGAGCAGTTATTCTTAGCATATTTTCTTCTTTTAATTACATGGTTTTCAGTTATGCTCAAAATTACTTGGGGTTGTGTTGGTGTTTCATTGTTTCTTTTTGTTGATGGTTATTTTTTTAAAATTACCTTAACAGGAGATTCTCTTTACGAATCTCAGGAAGGATAATTAATCTAATAGTGCACTCTTTTATCTGTTAATTTGCTCAGAGGCCTAAAGAATTTGACTTTACTATGTAAACAGTTTACCAAACATAATTTAGTTGTTTTATAGCCGCCTTAAAATTTACTGTTGCAACCAGTTTTATTGGTAGGGAAGACTAACCAAATCACACTTCCCTGAATCCCCTCCTCAATTCCTTTTCATCCCTACACTCCAGCAGCAGTTTAACGAGATGAGCACATTTGCCACCCCACTGTTCTCCAGAACAGCATCCTAATGAGATTTGCATATGAGAGTCAATAGCTCAGCTCCTGCATTTCTCAATTCCTTGTGGCTTTTCAGGGACATTGTCTGGCCCTTCAAGGGAAGCTCCTTGTACAAGTATCAATTGCTGTGCCAGCACCCTATGTCTGACCCCTTCTCAGCCTCCTCAACAACCTCATTTCACCCCAGGAACAGAATGGAGCTCTGTTAAATATTTCCTCAACATTCGCACCAAGGAAGATGGATATAAAGAAACTTTTCAGCCTCCGCAATTATCTTGCCCTACTTAAGTGCTCACTTTAGTCTTTGGCAAAACAAAGCATTTACCAAGTCTGCTTCTACACAGCAGACAACCTATTCACACTAATAAAAGAAGAATCAAACTGAGTTTCTCTTTGGCCTGTGTTTTGCATTTTATAATACAAAGCATCTCCTTTCACCTAATGGCTTCACTTGAGCAGCTTTTATTAAGACAACACTTGCTTATGTAAGGCAAAATTACGGTCTCCCGGCATTTACTTTTGTCAAACTAATTCTGATTTTATTTTACTGTGATGCAAGACTTCTGAATGCCTGTTCTAATAAATTTCTTTCACTATTAAAACCACCAAATTTCCATACTTCTGATGCTCCTTTGTTCTTAAGCAACACACAAAACCCTTGGAACTTTAACAGGTCACTTTTTGGTGGTGAGCATTACCATGTTGCTTCCTAATAAAATCCCTCCTGTGAGATGAGGAACTTCATTATCCTGCAGTTCACTCTCCTGCAGTAAGTCAATTGTAGTTACCTTGTGAATCAACTCTCGTGCATTACTTAATCCCAAACTGAGACTAATTCCAGGTCTTTTGTGCTCTAAACACAAATAAACCTGTAGGGTCTGAAAGATGCAAAAAATGGCTCTTTTAGACATGACTTTTTTTTAAACATGAAAGCATCTGAAGAAAAAAAAATTAACAAATAGACATCTGAGGACTTCAATGCGACTTACAAAGAATATAAACACCCTGGCTTTGTAGTAAGCATATAGTAATCAGAGCCAAATGCAGAACAATGAGGAAGAAAATAAAAATTATTAATCTAGTGCTCCAGCTATAAAAAGAATCCAAGTTACATCCACCTGTTCCTACTCATAAAAAATTTCTATTTTCACCTGGAGAATACCATCAAGACAGCAGGGCAACAGATTCAAGTGACAATTCAAGTGAGATAGAAAGAAGACTATGCCAGAAGATAACAGAATATAATTATCCATATTAGAGATGAAGCCAGAACAACATTCTGAACATATCAAAATAAAGTTGTTGTATGCAACAACTGACACAAATGAATACGTTAAGCACCAATACAATGTAGCTTCAATATATAGAAACTAACAGAACAATTCCCCTCTCCCTGTGCATTAAGTTTATGTAACACAAGTTTCTGGGGTCTTGTCTGGTCTTTGTATCTGTTGTGTTTTAGACATTGTTGTTTTTTGGTTAGTTTTTTGTTTGTTTGTTTAAGAAAAAAAAATCAATTATTTTCACGTTTTCTACTGTGGATAGCTTTTCTGCAATTTTTAAAGTAATTCTAAAAATCAACACTTTTGGTCACAAATTCATATTTGAATCTCAAGATAGCACCTGCAGTGACAGCACCCAAATATAATCTGTACTACAGCAAGTACATTCAATTCTTTGTTTTTGCATTCCCACACAGTGTGTTAAAATAAAGATCAACATACGGTATTGAAGCTCACAGTACCTGATATATTAGCATATAAATATCTCCCATTTTACTACTTTTTTTTTTTTTTTTGCCAATCAGTAGGCCTTTGAGTACATTATTTTTAAAATTCTCCCTCCCAGACATTTTTCTTTATGTCAGTCACGCACACAACAGCTGTAACAAGGATGTTCTGCCCAAAATTCTGCTCCAGAGACCTCATGTGTATGCCTGGAGGTCTTAAAACAAAGCAAGGACTAATCGGCTACTCAGTGAAAGACTGGGAATTCCCTGTCTTCAACTTTATGAATACAAACTGTCAAACATATTAGAATGGCAGGGGGAAAAAAACCCACTATTAATATATTTTATAGGGTTTATATACAAAGTTATAATTTTTATTATTATGAAATAACAGGAAAGCAGCTCTAGCACAGATGAGTTAGTTTATTTCTCAGAATCTGGTTATTATTAGCAGACATATGCAGAATTTACAGAAAGCATTGTTTGCCTAGAAAAAATCCTGTCTCAAAACCTGTAAGCATAGTTCAGACTGATGCAGTAATTGATCTCAGAGCTGCTGAAAAAAGCAAGTCTCTCCTCCACTTCTCCCTATCATCCAGCTTTTAAGTCCTCTGCCTTGCTGAATGAAGGTGCAGACAGGCTGAAGAGGGAGCTCTCAATCTCTAGTCCGTGTGAAAGAAAGGGAAAGAAGCACATCTAACACCTTTTGAGCTGTCTGCAAACTACACGGGACAAAGTATTAGCTTACCTCCCTTGAAAAATTACGATTACGTGAGCCTGGTACTGTCCGTAAGAAGCCAAGTGAAACATCTTTATGAGCCTTCCTTTATCTTGGAAATTAAATATCATTAGGGATACTACACATCCATCAAAGAGCACAAACACAAGGACTTGCTGGTTTACAGACTTCGTAGCTAAACTGATAAACTGCAGATCTCTCAGACAACAGCACGCCAAACACATCAAAATGCAACATTTCACTGGAGTGAAACACTTCCCATTACTCTCTCAAGAAAGCTATAATCCCATTTTGGAGGCAAATCAGGTGAACTTTAAGAAAAAACTTAGTCTCTAACAGTTTATATTATGCCAATTTACAATGCACTCATCCTAACACCATACACTCAAGCTATTTTCATACTTCTACTAGAAAGAACACATACATGGTCCCAATTTAAAATAAAAAAGCTGTTAAAGCTGTTAATTTTTATGAATGTAGTATATGTAGCAATGTCACTTGGAAATGAACATTACAATAAGATTTAATATCTGAAAGATGACAAAATAGGCTCCCTAAAGATTTTTTTTCCTCTCTTTTATGAAATTTATCTTGGTAACAGATAGTGACAGACTGCTATATCATGGATCAGTATTAGTCATCAAATCCCACAACATTAGGAACTACAAGCTCTCAGTCACAGTAACAGATGCAGGGTTTTTTTTTTGTAGAATGATATAAACATGCTTTTATACTACTTTTTTAATATCAAAAAGAGTAATGCTCAAAACCACCATATTTGCTATAGAAAATATAGCAAACATACATCCTAAATAAAGTGTTTTGGAGTAAAATATATTGAGGCAAAAGATTTTCAACAAGAATTCTAACAGAAAAAAGCACAGATAACATTTCAATTAAAGAACTGCGAACAGAGTTCAGGATGGAAAACAGCAGAGTAGAGCCCAAAACATTCAATAACCACATGCTTATGATTAAAGGGACTTCTGTGAACTTTAAAGGCATCTTAGGTAACATTTTCAAACACAGTGGCAACTGTAAAGGACAGCTACAGAAATTACAGTGTTCTAAATGGCCATTTCTATTTCTCAATTTGTTTGGATTTTGAACCAATTTTTTTTAAGAAAGCAGGCAAATCTCTCCAAAGACTACCAAGAAAACCTTGGAGGACTTTGAGGTATTTTACATAGAGAAGGCTGTGAGCAGCAAGCGCTAAATGTGAATTTGCAAAGCTAATGACTCCCTGACAGGCTCCCTGCTAGCACATGCACCAGAGATGAACACTGACAGATTTAGCTGCAGCAGTTTAAGTTATTATTGCTCAGGGTTCAACCATCCTCCTCTGCCACTGGTTATTGCAAGAGGAGTGGAATTTGCTGTATTTCTAACACCGCTGTAGCCTACAGTGAAATATCTTTGCCACAAGTTATTGCTTGGAAGTGTTATCTGAACTTCTACAATCCAGCCTTCCACACTGTGCCACTCTGCATTTCCAGCCATGAAAATACCTGGGAAAACACCGTGCAATTTGCACAACCACACTGCAATCACTGCCAGGTTTTCTAGTGCTGGCCTCACATTTTGCCTTAATCTAGTCTGCCGCTGATCTAAAATGATCCAAGCTTACTGACTAAAGATAAAAAACAACAAAAAGACATCTGCTGATCAACTGCAACATAAGATGAACCAAGACTTAAACTCCTGAACAATCAAAAATACCTGAACTTCAATATGACAGACTCACAACCTGCTGCACAAATGCATTTTTAACACAATCCATCAGCATAGATGCTGAAACCAAAAAAGCCATCTCTGGTACAGAGCTGAAGGACAAGCTGACACACCAGATGGCTGTGTGACCACTCAGAGGGATATCAGCAGGCAGGAGAAATGGCCAACAGGACTCTCGGGGCGTTCAGCACAGGGAAATGCCAAGTCCTGCAGCAGGGGAAGAACTACCCCATGCACTGGTACATAGAAAATAGAGATTGTTTATGTTAGGGGTGACCCAGCATGAAGAGCTTTGTCCAGGCAGACTGTGGAGTCTTTCCACCCTTGGAAGTATTTAAAACCTGGCTGGACATGGCCCTGAGCAACCTGCTGTAGCTGGCCCGACTGGGAGTCAGGGATGGATGAGATGATCTACACAGAGATCCCTTCCTGGAGCTCCCACCTCAACATCTTGTGATTATTTATTATTTTTCCAACGAGAACACTGATTTGTGATGACAGACCAAATCTCTCTGACTTATCAAGAAAAAAAAAGATTCTGAAGGGCTTAGCAGCACTAAGCATGACTTCTTTAACATTTATAATTTTCAACATCTACATTGTTGCTGTTGTTTGTTATCTAAAGAGAAGCATTTGTATAGCACCTACAAGCTATGCCCATGAAAGACGACTCATTACTGAATAAAAGTCCAAACAACTTATTTTCATTTTGTAGGAGCTGTATCAAAGCTCCTTATAGAAATTGAGCTGCAAACCCCATGAGAAGGACACACAATTTGACACAATAAATTTATCTGACATTTACCGATATTATGTACCTATTTCAGAAGTCTTTCTTCTCTAAGAAAACAGTCATATAAATGCTAGAAATAAAACCATATTGATGTCCAACCAAACCAACCAAATAATGAAATAGAACCATTAGACACAGAGGTCAAAATTTTTTTTTCCAGTTTAAAATAGTCTTTTCAACCATATTCTCTACAGTAATCAGTTTCACAAAAAGAAATCTAAATGTTTTGAGAAGAAACAGGACTGTACAAACTGATGCCGTAAAATATTTAAACATTCCAAGTATTTTAAATTATTACTTAAGCTTTTAAAAATCTGATTTACTGTGCTTCTTTTAATACAAAACCATTTTTATTTAGTAAGAGAGAGCTACTCTGGCCATCT